>NC_134591.1:77780097-78080097 GCF_037038515.1 Microtus pennsylvanicus
GGTTGAAGTTGCAGCTTGCTTTGATTTCCACAACTCATTTCAGAGGACCAAGCAGCGTCTTTTCTCTCCCTGTGGCAACTGGGAGGCTACTGGCTGGGAGCTGTAGGATGCAAACACATAGCCCCTCTGCACGTGGATGCCACTGGCAAAGCGTCAACATATATCTTATCAAAGAGAATGGGCTCCTGTAGAAAGCAATTAAGGTCCAGAGGGCAGGAGGATCATATGCTAAGCCAGCCTTGGGGAAACTCAGCAGATCAGCTGGCAGCCAGAACAGAGCAGGGTCTGGTGGCCTCGGAGAGGCAGAGTGTGCCTGCTCGCCTACCTGATGAAGATGGAGAACAAGGGGACAGAGACACCTCTGCCCAAGCTACACACGAAAGGAGTAAGTGCCAATTTTGGAAACTGCCTGTCCCACCAATCCGGAGACCTTTGTATGTAGATGAGGGACGTGGAATCCGTCTATCAAGGAGAGGTTGGAGGGGAGATTGCCTACACAGAAGGTCGCAAGGGGACTGCCACACCCAAACGCCGTGGCTCAGAGCAAGCACGATCCAGCAAAGCTTTGGGGAGGACAGATGGTGCTGCTTCATAATCCTCATCTACCCTGTCCCTTCACCCTCAAGGGCAAAGGCAGGAGAAACGTGGGCCCGGAAACAGAAAGGGAGGCCCCAGCTCTGGCAGCACCTGTTTGGGTTGCCTCCTCCCGCTCCCATCCAGACCTTCCTTTCCATCAAGGAGGAAATGGAGGCCTAGCCTCCCTGCCCCGCCCCCCATCCTAGAAGCTTCAGGAACCAACCATCCCAGAGACCCTAATCTTGGAAATCTCTCCTGCAGCGCCTCCAGCCCACACTGATCCTGACTACGCTAAGCGCAGCCTTTGGCTCAGCCTTCCAATATGGCTACAACATCTCTGTGATCAACACACCTCACAAGGTGGGCACAAGGCGGGTCTCATGGGTAAAAGTCAGCTGCTGTTTCACTTCTGCAAACCTCCACCTTCTCCTAGGACTCCTCTAGACGCCCACCTCTGAGGACCAGAGGCGACTAGAGGCATTTTCCGCAGAAATGTCATCTTTTTTTTTTTAAACATACCAATCCCAGTTCCCCCTCCCTCCTTTCCTCCCACTTCCCCATCTTCCCCCAACCGCATCCTCATCCGCTCCTCTGAGAGGGTAAGGCTTCCCTTGGGAAGTCAATTAAGTCTGTCCCATCACCTCTTTAAGGCAGGAACAAGCCCTGGCCCCGGCCCCACCCCCAGCTGTACCGAGGCTGAGCAAGGTATCTCTCCATAGAGAGTGGGCTCCACCAAAACACCTCATGCATTAGGGTTAGATCCTGGTCCCTGCCAGGGTAGACTGATGGGAGACTTGAGGTCCAGAGGGAGAGACCAAGGAAGCAGGACTCCCAAGGACCGATGTAGAAAGGATGTCCCTAGAGGGGCAAAGGGGACAAACGCCTTGGTTGGCATGGTCTATTCACTTAAGTGTGTAAATTCACAGCATTTTTTAAGACTCAGTGTCACAGGAGGCAGGCACAGCAAGGCTCTCCTGTCATCCCAGACGCTGAGGATGAGAAGTAGTGTAGCATTGCTTATAGGAAGGAAAGCAAGCAGTTCCCCACAGTATATATACATAGGTGAATCTGTGTGCATATGGACTGCATTTATATACACTATATATTATCATTGATGGAGCATCTTTGATCTTATGAAGGTTTTAATGGTATTTTATTTTGCAATACTGAGAATCAAACCCGGGGCCTCAGGCACACCAGAAAAGTGCTCCACCACAGAGCAACATCCCCAGCCAGGGGATTTTTTTTAAAAAAATATTTTATTTCACCAGACATAGTAGTGAACACCTCTCATCTCAGCACTGGAAAGGCAGAGGCAGGAGGATGTCTTGTGAGTTCAAGGCTAGCCTGGTCTACACAGAAAGCTCCAGTACAGCCATGACTACGTAGAGAAACCCTGTCTCAAAAGAACAAAGAGGAAAACACGCACATGTATTTATTTATTTATTTATTTATATTTATCCAGTCTGTCTGGAGTGTGTCTGAGGATGTGTGGGCATGTACTTGTCACAGCGAGTGTGAATTCAGAAGACAGCTCACAGGAATACTCTCTCTGCTTCTACCTTGAGGATCTGGCTCAGGTCATCTGCTTTGGCACTGACCACTGAGCCACCTCACCGGTCCCAGTCCTAGGTTTATTGAGATATTTTATACATTAAGCTGGCCCCGAACCATCCTCCTGCCTCAACCTCTCCAGTGTGGTGATTAGAGGCATGAACCACTGCGGGTGGCCCTGTCAGAGAAGCAACAGGTGGTAACTGAAGCTCCAGGTGTCAGCCCACCAGGAGGAGAAAATCCCTGATGGGTGAATCTCCAATAGGCAAGGCCCCGAAACCACAGACTCCAGAATGTCTTTGGCTTCTGCTGTGCCTTTACAGGTTGGCTGCTGCCATCTTTCTCTGGTATCTGGCCTGGTGTGAATGGGTGTGAGGAGAGTTTATCTCATTGAAATATCACGTTCTACTGGGCATTTTTACTTGTGGATTATTATGAATGTGATTTCTATCTAATCTGTGATATCTAATTAATAATATAATGTTATTATGAAGATGATTTCTTCCTAATCTGTGCTGCTAATTAATAATAACAATAATGTTAGTTTAAATAGAATTCTGATGATTGAAAATAAATACAACAAAACACCACACAGCTAGGGCCTTAGAGTTTTACTTAAGGAGCTGCATAGATGTTAAGGATTAAGTTAAGTTCAGGTTAATGATTAAGGAAAACAACTGAGTCCCAGGAGCCAGCTTGGCTCAAATTCTTTAAACCTTAATGTTGAAAGACATAGCCACAGTTTTCAGAGTGCATCACAGCCGAAACAAAGCTGAAACCGGCCTCAGGGCAAGTTGAGATGTTTTGATAATCGCTTTGAGACGAAAAACCGTGGAAAACCATCTAAAGCTCACAAGGACACAGAAATGAAGGATTTATTAGGCTAGGGGTCAAATCACAAAGCAGCCCAATTATTACTCCTTAATGCACTTTCTGTGCTAAAACTGATCAGTGCCCAAAGACGATGATTAAGTCCTTGTACCCACTTCTGCCCTAACATAAAAGGCCATCGCGGAGTGAGTATGGACCCTAAAGATTTAAAGTAGAGCTGACTGTTTTTCATGCATAAAAGTTTAGGTTTGCGATTTCTTTAAGATTCCTTATAAAATTACCTTTCAAGATACAAAATCAAGCGATTGATTCTTTCTTCGAAATGGAAATATGCAGCCTGCCAGCAAAAGAACCGGCTGAGAAAAATACCCTGCTTGCTCACACTCTGTTAATCTATAACAAGTTGCTCGGGTCCAAGTGAAAGAACGAACGGATGAACATGGGTTCTTGGGACAGCTTGTTTTTCACCTGTAATACATAAAGTGTTTAATTGTATAAGAAAAACATGCTGTTTTTTACTTGTATTCATTGTAATCATTCACTTGAAAAATACAATGAAACTACATTGAAATTTTTTACATTGCTTGAAAGATTTTGCTGGGGTCTATAAGCTGTAACAGAAAAAAAAATAAAGTGAGTTAGAAGGAAGACATCAAGACAGAGGGACATTTCTGGATAGAGATAAGAATGCAGAATGGGGAACACAGAATGGAAGAGGCGTGTGTGAGTGTCTTTCCCTCAGATAAAAAGTCATAGGCCTGCCGGGCGGTGGTGGCACACGCCTTTAATCCCAGCACTCGGGAGGCAGAGGCAGGTGGATCTCTGTGAGTTCAAGACCAGCCTGGTCTACAAGAGCTAGTTCCAGGACAGGCTCCAAAACCACAGAGAAACCCTGTCTCGAAAAACCAAAAAAAAAAAAAGTCATAGGCCTACTGGGGGGTCCTTTTAGAGCCCTGCCCTGCTGGAGGCTGGCTCCCTGGCAGCAGAAAATCTCTTTGTCCAGTATTGTGGCTTATTGGTTTGTTTTTGTGGTGTCCAGAATTAAACCCAGGGCCTGGAAGGATAAGCAAATGCTCCACCACTGAGCTACATCCCCGGTCTGGGATCCGATTTGTTTTGTTTTTTAAATCTCTCTGTGTGTGCCCCAATAGTGGCTAGAAGAGTCTCTGAAGCAGGTGGTTGTGAGCCACCTGACATGGATGTCACCTGACGCGGGTGTCACCTGACATGGGCGCTAGGAACCAAACTCCAGTCCTCTGCAAGAGCTGCAAGCGCTCTTAACTGCTACCATCTCCCCAGCCTCCCCTCTCCACGTGTAGTAATATGGAGCGGCAGGGCTGAGTCCCCAAAACCCCAGCCGCCTGCCCGGCTAGCTTATGCCCCGAAATAATTACACAGACACTGTATTCATTTAAACACTGCTTTGGCTCATTTCTACCTAGCATCTTCTAGGCTAACTCTCCCACCTGGACTGGCCCATTTCTTATCATCTGTATAGCACCAGTCTTACCGGGAAGATTCTAGCCTAAGTCCATCCTGGGTCGGAGCTGGGGCATGGTGTGCGTCTTCCCTGGAGCAGGTAGCATGGCGTCTCTCCTGCATCTGCTCCCAAAAGAAGAGCTGTGGAGTCTGACCTCACTTCCTCTTCCTCCCGGCATTCTGTTCTGTTTACTCCTCCCACCTATCTCCTAACCAATGAGAGCCAAGCAGCTTCTTTTATTTTAACCAATAACCTTCCTCCATCATTTCCCCTTTTTCGGTTTAAACAAAAAAAGGAAGGCTTTAACCTTAACATAGCAAAATTACATATAACAAAACAGTTATCAAGTAAAAGTTACATCAGAAACATTTATACATATAACAAAATTGACCGTAAATCTCTATCAATAAAGCAAAATCTATACTAATGCAAATTATTCATGTCTATATCATATCCCCCTTTAAATGTAAAAGAACATTTATAGACCATATTTGGGAATATGGGCGCAGTTTTTTCTCTCCAAACTGCTTCCTGCTGAATGGGGGCGTCGTTAATTAGGTCTTTCATGGTATAACCTGTGTGCCAGTTTCATCTCAGTTGGCAGTTGAGCGAAGCAATTTTCTGAAGATGTTCACAGCAACCCTTCAGGAGGGCGTGGTCCATCATACCAAATCGGAATAGAAGAAATGAACAAGGTCTCATCCTCTGTGAAAACAAAATAAGAAACTCCTTTCCAAAGCATCATATCCGTAGACCCAAATTCCGAAGTCAAGATACCTTTAGAACATATGTGTAGGTTCAGCTTAGCCGCCCATATAATGAAATGTCTCTCTGTACTTAGCTCCTTCACAGTCAAAAATTTTAAAGAAAACACAATGTACATAATCCAGACTCTCTGTGAATTTTCCATTTTTTACGTAGCTTATTTTTCTTTATTTCTTTTAATCTCTTAACTATCTGTACTCTGTCTCTTTAAAGACTTTACTTTTTTTTTTAACATTAACTTTATTTTCTATATTCTTTTTCTTCTCTCTCCCAAGCTTACGTACATTCATCCAACAGTGTGACTCATTTAGTGGTCTGAATCTGTCCTATTGTGAATATGCAATTTTTTACTATCCAGGAGCACTTTTGATTTGCGCTTTTAAATCACTAGGCGCTTAAGAATCTAAGCTGTGACATTCCTAGGTTAACTTTTTGCTTTTTGAGCATATATCTTTGACCTGGAATAACCCTGTAGACCAGGCTGTCTTTGAACTCTCAGAGATCCGCCTGTCTCTGCCTCCCAGACATTGGGATTAAAGGTGTTTGCTACTACACCTTGAACTCACAGAGATCTGTTTGTCTCTGCCTTTTAGGCACTGGGATTAAAGGCATGTGCTACCACACCTTGAAATCACAGAGGTCTATCTCCCTCTGCCTCCCAAGTGTTGGGATTAAAGGTGTGTACTAAGACACACAACAACTCTCTTCCTTTTTTTGTTTTTTGCTTTAAGAACTTCAACTTTCAGCTTGCATATATTTTTAACACACTTTAAACCATTCAGAAATTTTCTCTGTCTTTGAATCTCTCTTTACTGTATATCTTTCTGTTTTTTGACCACATGAGTCTTTAATTTACCAAGCAATATCAGTAGGACTAAAGGCGTGGCTTTGCAGGCTAGATGTAGCCCATTCCTTAGCTTTCCAGCCTCACGGCTAAGGTACTGGCTGTAGCCATGTTTATAGCCACAACTGGCGTTTCAAGGTCCCTGCCAGCCAGCAAGCTACAACAGACAACACTCAAGTCCTCTCTCGGTAGCCGGCCCTCCTGCCTCAAACAGTCAGAGTTTACCCTGGCAGGATAGCCCAGAAAGCTGGCGTTTTTTTTTTTGATTTTTCGAGACAGGGTTTCTCTGTAGCTTTTGGTGCCTGTCCTGGAACTAGCTCTTGTAGACCAGGCTGGCCTTGAACTCACAGAGATCCGCCTGCCTCTGCCTCCTGAGTGCTGGGATTAAAGGCGTGCGCCACCACCGCCCGGCGAAAGCTGGCATTTTTAAACGGCACAGCTTTCTTCCTGCTACGGCTTAAAACCGAAAAGCATGCATTCAGCTTTTCGTCAACACCGTTTAAGTGTTTTGTGGCAGGACCTCTTAATGAGCTGCAAGCTTTGCAGCTAAAGCTGAGTCAGGAAGCCTCTCTTAGATGAGAGCGCTTGTAGCAAGCAGAGCAGACCCAAGAAATTGCCACAAGAAACATGCTTTACTCTATTTTTTTCCAAGCTTTCTCAGGCTTTCTGTGGACTGTTAGCCACACGTCTGGGCGCCATTTGTAGTAATATGGAGCGGCGGGGCTGAGTCCCCAAAACCCCAGCCGCCTGCCCGGCTAGCTTATGCCCCGAAATAATTACACAGACACTGTATTCATTTAAACACTGCTTTGGCTCATTTCTACCTAGCATCTTCTAGGCTAACTCTCCCACCTGGACTGGCCCATTTCTTATCATCTGTATAGCACCAGTCTTACCGGGAAGATTCTAGCCTAAGTCCATCCTGGGTCGGAGCTGGGGCATGGTGTGCGTCTTCCCTGGAGCAGGTAGCATGGCGTCTCTCCTGCATCTGCTCCCGAGAGAAGAGCTGTGGAGTCTGACCTCACTTCCTCTTCCTCCCGGCATTCTGTTCTGTTTACTCCTCCCACTTATCTCCTAACCAATGAGATGGGCCAAGCAGCTTCTTTTATTTTAACCAATAACCTTCCTCTATCATCCACGCCACATTTTAAGGCAGAATCTTATACATAGCTGAAGCTGACCTTGAAGTTCTGACCCTCCTGCCTCTACCTCCCCCAAGTGCTGAGATTACAAGTGTGCACCACCATAGCTGATCTTACCCAGGGTTGGAGATGGAACCAGGGCTTTGTGCACACTGGGTAAGTGCTCCACTCTCTGAGCTGCATGTCCAGCCCTGAACATCTCCTCTAAGTACCACACAGGCTAAGTGCTGTCACTAACATAATTAATGTGCTGGCCAGTTTTATGTCAACTTGATACAAGATAGAGTTACTTTGGAAGACGCTGTAGAGTATTATTTTAAGGTGTGTTGCTTTTGTTTATGCCGGATTTGTTTAACTCCGTGAAGCTGTGGTTCTTTGCATGTCTAAAACACCTGATGGTCTAATAAAGAGCTGAACAGCCAATAGCAAGGCAGGAGAAAGGATAGGCGGGGCTGGTAGGCAGAGAGAATAAATACAAGGAGAAATCTGGAAGAAAGAATTAGCCAGAGAAGGAGGAAGATGTCAAGAAACAAGCTAAGCCAGGCCTTTATAATTACAAATAAGCCTCAGTGTATGGTTTATTTGGGAGTTTTTACCCCCAAAAGAGTAAAAACAACATCAGGAAGAGGGAACATAACTTGAGAAAATACTTCCATTAGATTGGCCTGTGGGTGAACGTGTTCTTGATTAATGATGGACGTGAGAGAACACAGCCCTGGGCAGGTGGTCCAGGGTGCTAGAAGAAAGGCTGAGCAAGCCAGTGAGCAGTGTTCCTCCATAGCCTCTGCTTCAGTTCCTGCCTTGAGTTCCCTCTCTGACTTCCCTCCGTGATGAGGTGTGACCCGAGAGCTATAGGATGAAATCAGTCTTTTCTTCCCAAGCTGCTCCAGGTGTTCTGTCGTAGCTATGGAAGCCTGTCTCAAACAGAAGCGGATGCTCTGTGGAACTGGTGAGGAGATGAAGGCTCTGGAGGTCCACTCGCTGCCCAAGGTCACCCAGTTAGTGTGACTCTTTCCCACATTGCCTCCGGCAGAATAAGACTCTGAAAGGGAATTTTTAGCAATTTTTGTTGAGTCCAGCTTCCCATCTCTACCCCTCACACAGAGTTTGATTTTGCTTTCAGACACCAACAGAGCAGTACAAGGTTCCACTGTGTCCTGGGTACTGTCCTCTATGAGACAGCCAGGGACAGCTAAGAACACTTATGTCGCCGCTTCTGTGAGTGGCACAGTAGCTTGAGCAACGGATGGGGTCCTGTCTTTCAGGTCTTCAAGTCGTTTTACAACGACACGCACTTTGAGCGGTATGGAACGTTCATGGACGAGAATTCCCTGCTGCTCCTGTGGTCCTGTACGGTCTCCATGTTCCCTCTGGGAGGCTTGTTGGGGTCCTTGATTGTTGGCCCAATGGTCGATAAGTGGGGCAGGTAAATAGTAGATGTTATTCCCAAACTTGAAGCTCATCACAAGCCACAGGCTCTCCTGAGACTGAGCTCCTGCTGAGTAGCTAAGACACCCCGAAATCAGTTCTACAAGCAAGCTTCAGCACAGCTGCAGACATCAGGGCTCCAGCTAGCCCGGCAGATGCCTAGGAGAAGTCCCAGAGGGCTGCATCCTCTGAGGGGAAGGTTCTGATGGAGCTTAGCTGAGTGCCCCCCTGTAAGCCCTGTGGCAAGAGCGCAGAAAGGCCACCCCAGGAGGTTCATTCTGGGTTCAGAGGGCTTCCTGTCCTAACAGCGCTCTTCACATGGGCTCTGCAGGTGCCCTGAAGTTGGGAACAGGCTGAGTGAATCACCACACTTGCCTTGCTAGGTCTCAAATCTCCAATGGAAGTGAAGCCCATATCTGTGCACTTTGCTTGACTGCTCACTGGCCCAGGTTGCAGAGGCGTAACTGAAGATAAGGAGGGCGCGCAGGTCAAGGTCCCCCCAGGGAGGTGAAGTCTGAGTTGAGGTCACTGGGTGGGGCACAGATGCCTTCTGCTTGGGCAGGCTCTGCTCATTGGAACTTGTCACATACCGAGTTAGGCTGTGTGAGGATGGGAGTGGAGAACCCATAATGAAAAACAGCTCTAAGAAATAGTGGTTTCCTTCCCAAGTGTTAGACAGTTGGAAACTCTGTTTATGAAAACTGGACACAGAAGCGTCTCCTTGCAAATATTGGTGGAGAGTGAACTTGCCCTTTCTTGTGCAGTTGAGTGAAGAAAGAATTCAAGGGCTTCTAACCAATCATGCCGCTGGTCAGGCTGGCGGGCTGTGCATGCTTATCGCCTTGTCAACTCGTATTTAGGTTGTTCTAGAAACCCAAGCTTTCTTCCTCCTCCTCCTCAGTTATGAAACTTTGACTGTAGAGGAAACTTAAAAACCTGTTTTGAGATAGTGTCTCACTATGTAGACCAGGCTGGCCTGTCACAGAGATCCACCTGCCTCAGCCTCCCAGGAGCTAAGATCACACCCATGAGAAACCAGGAGGTGGAGTGGGGTCAGCCTGCCTAGTAGGGGCCCATCAGCCCCAGCCTCCCTGAGGCCCGCAGACTTCTTGGGGGTCAGGAATATAGGACTGCTATGCGCTGTTTATCCTCCTGGGTCTTCAGAGGCTCCAGGGGGAAGCTGCGGGCTATGGCTAGAGAGAAAAGCGGCCAGAGAAATCCAGAGTGCACATCTGTGTGTTGACTACCAGAGGACATTTTCGTTAGGACCCTATCAGCCCTGCTGCACCTACAACAGTCAGGAGCTGGGCCCCCATTAGCAGCCCCTGGAGGGGTGTGGCCGGACACAGCTGTAATCTAGCCCTCTGGAGGCAGAGGCCAGAGCACTAGCTACAAAGCAAATCTAAGGCAGGTCGGGGATACAGGAGGCCCTATTTCAAAGAAACTAAAGCAAGCAAGCCACAAAAGGTGGCTTCCGGGGCCTGGAGGGCAGGCACCCAGCTTAGTGCTACTTTACAGGCCTCCCCTCCCCCCTTTACAGGCCTCCCCCCCCCCTTTACAGACCACTGGGTTTCGTGGTAGACGTCATCTAGTCTCATTCTGCATCCCATCTGTTATGGGAATCTATCTGGTCAACATCCCTGACCAGCAGCAGAGATGCTAGACATCACCAGTGGGCTTGACTACCCCCAGCCCCCTCAAGCTCGAACCCAGGGCAGCTGCCCTGTTGGAAACACACCGCCCCCTCCTGCTAGTGAGCCCTCTGCTCCTAGAACTTTGACACACACTTCCTTTTACTGCTCTTCCATTCTTGGTCAGCTTGAGCTTTATTCAGTAAACGTGGAGAGAGCATCATGTATTATAAGGGCGCTAGTCCCGTCATGAGGAATACCCCTCCAACGACCCAGTCATCTGAAGGCCCTGAGGGGCAGGGATCGCTGCACACGCACGACCCTGGGGGACACTCTGGGGCCCAGCCCTCCTCAGGCACAGTGTAGGTCCTTTGCGGGGAACAGTCTGGAACACTGGGTTTGATGTGAAAAACCTGTGCTGGTCACCCCTGTCCCCTGCTGTCTTGCAGAAAAGGAACTCTGCTGATCAACAATGTCTTCGCTATCACCCCTGCCATCCTGATGGGGGTCAGCAAAGTGGCCCGGGCTTTTGAGCTAATCATCTTCTCTCGAGTGCTGGTGGGAATCTGTGCAGGTACCAAGAGTGGCCAGCTCAGTCCCTGGGCTGGAGAAGTTTAGCATAGGAGGCGGCACAGGCTGGGATGCTGGGAGAACCTGGCAGCCAGAGTCTGCCTTGATATGTTAAATAGGCACCTCAGTCATTTCTCTAGGGTTTGAGACCTATCAGAAGAGCTAGTCTGGAAAGAAAGGAAGAAGGGAAGGGGGAGGGAGGGAGGAAGAGACGGAAGGAGGGAGGAGGGCGGGAGAGAGAGAGAGAGAGAGAGAGAGAGAGAGAGAGAGAGAGAGAGAGAACATATAACAACCCAGTTTTGCAGGTATCTTCCAAGGAGGATGAATGACTTCAAAGGAAAAGACTACAAAATCTAGTGTCTCTGTCTCAGGCAACAGTTAGGATTTCCCCCCTCACCCCCCCTCCCCAAGACAGGGTTTCTCTGTGCAACAGTCCTAGCTGTCTTGGAACTCACTCTGTAGACCAGGCTGACCTCAAGCTCACAGAGATCCGCCTGCCTCTGCTTCCCAGAGTGCTGGGATTAAAGGCATGCGCCTCCACCGACCGCTGGCAGTTAGCATTGTTAACTATAGTGCTTTCTCTTATTTCTTAAAGCAGAGAGAGCCAGGGCTGGCAATGTGGTTGAGTGGTAGAGTGCTTACCTTGTATATATACAAAGCCCTGGGTCCAATCCCCAGAACCACACCCACAGGAAATAACAAAAGAAAGGGCTGAGCATAGCTCAGTGGTAGAGGACTTGCCTTGTGTGCATATATAACACAAGCAAGACAAAACAAAACAAAAAAAGGCTTTGTAAGTGATGTGTGCATAAGAAATAATAGAAGTCAACCAAAATAAGACTTGAGTATTTAAGTTCACAGAAAGAGTGACCACACAGCATAGACCCCTTCACTCAACAGTAGTCTGGCCCAGAAGCTGGGAAGGTAACAGTATCATTTTTGAATGCTGCCTTAAAGAAACCAAAATAGCTACTTTGGGGATGAAAAGGAAAGTTTACTCCAAACTGCCAAGGCTTTCTTTCAGGGAAAGCAGAGAGAAGCAACTGGGGGGGAGGGGGATGATGGTGGTGCAGCAGCCACAGCAGTAGGGGTGTAGGTGTAGATGGTGGTGTAGGTAGTAGTGGGTACTGGTGGGGGGTGATGGTGGTGAGTGGAGGTGGGGGTGAGATATTTCTAGGGTTTTAAGGGAACAGGTACCTGACCTGGGGTGGAGGGGAGCCTGTGAGCTGGTGTGGAGGGCATTGAAGTCTATAGCAGGTACTTGTGAGTAAGGATTGATGGAACCTAGAGGCCAGTAGAGACCCTGATATGCTGATAGGTATAGGTTAATGGAAGAGCCATAGGTCCTGGTTGCCAGAGAAGAAGAATCACTCCTTTTAGTGGGTAGGGACTATTTTCTCATGGTCCGGAGGGACTGCTGGTTTTTGTCTAAATGCCAGACTTTGGAGAAAGGGGTTTCCTGGCAGACAGCTTTCACGCTCTAGCAGGGCTGAAGGGGGATGGTTGGGAGAGGCGGTGGTAGCAGGTTCAGACTGAACGATCAACGTCACCCTCTTCCCATCCCAGTGAGACTCAAGGATTGAGAGATGGGTCGAGTCAACCTTAAGCACGGGGTTCTGAGAGCCTGGGAACGGCTCCTGGTGACCCCAATTCCCGTGTTGTCTGAACCAGGCATCTCCTACAGCGCTCTTCCCATGTACCTGGGAGAACTGGCTCCCAAGAACCTGAGGGGCACCTTAGGAACAATGACCGAGGTATTCGTCATCATTGGAGTCCTCCTGGCGCAGATCTTCAGTCTGCAGGCCATCCTGGGCAATACCACAGGTAACCAGCAGCATGTGGGGGTGTGGTGGGGAGCGGTAAATGGTCAGCACGTGTGTGCAGCCCTGGCTCATTTGAGCCCAAACTTACCCACGGTCCAAACAGGTTGGGTTTTGGTGACCTTTAGGTCAGCTTGTGGATATAAGACCTTGCCTAGGGCAGTGTTGCTGAGCCCTAGAAATAGCAGAAGGCTCAGATGTAAGTGAGGCTAGGCTGGCCAGTCAATGAGCTCCCTCGATCTGCTTGTCTCAGCTCCTCCACCCCAACCCCAACCGCCAGCAGGAATGTTGGGGTCACGGTCATACACAGACACAGTTTTTGGTTTTTTTTAAGATTTATTTATTAATTATGTATACAGTATTCTCTCTGCAAGCCAGAAGAGGGCACCAGATCTCAGTACAGATGGTTGTGAGCCACCATGTGGTTGCTGGGAATTGAACTCAGGACCTTTGGAAGAACAAGCAGTGCTCTTAACCATTGAGCCATCTCTCCAGCCCCCCAGACACAGTTTTTTAGGTAGGTGCTGGGGAGGCAGCTGGGGTCTTCATGCGAGTGTTCTTACCCACCAAGCACTCTCCTCTAACAGGTATGCCCTTTGTGGGCAGCCACATTTTGGCAAGGACTAGGTGCCCACTACCCTCGCATATCACCTGGTTGGGCAAGGTGGGGGCTGAGACAGGAGGGGAAACATCTGTGCCCCTGTGGGACCCCTGCAGCAGATTCAAATCTGAAGCGTTCCTGTTTATCCTGTCCAGGTTGGCCTATCCTCTTGGCTCTCACCGGGGTCCCGGCACTGATACAGCTTCTCTCGCTGCCCTTCTTCCCCGAGAGCCCCCGTTACACTCTGATTGAGAAAGGAGATGAAGAGACAGCAAGGCAAGGTACTGGGACACTGGTAATGGGGGCTACTCACCCACAGCCCCCAGTGCACAAAAGGGCACGAAATGGGCAGATGCCATCTAGCAAGATCGCGATCGGGGTCAGGGTCACAGTGGACGGGGTTTGAGAGCTGAGAGCGTGTGCTGGGTGGACAGAGCGATTGGGGCGTGGCCTGGGCTCTGGAGAAGGGCCTGGCTGCGGTACAATAATAGCAGAGGGTGGATGCGGCATGCTACCTCTCTGCCCTGTAGCTCTAAGGAGGCTACGAGGCTCCAGCTACGACGTGGAGGCCGAGATGGAAGAAATGCGCGAGGAGGAGCGCAAGGAGCAAGCAGAGGGTCGCCTATCGGTGCTCAACCTCTTCACCTTTCGGCCCTTGCGCTGGCAGCTGATCTCCATCATCGTGCTCATGGCGGGCCAGCAGCTGTCCGGGATCAACGCGGTGCGCGGGACCACCTCTCCCAGAGTCTGGGTCCCCTTGGGTCTTTTTAAAAGGAATTCACAGAAGGCTCAAGAGTAATATTTTGCATTTTGACGCCTGTGAAACTCAGTCTGGCCTTCAGGAGGGATGAGCTGCAAAGTTGAGGCTGGGTGGAGGGGTTCAGGGAGCACAGTGCATGTTATTACTCTGGGTGTTTCCTGTGCGAGAAACAGGACCTAGGCTGCAAGGCAGTTCAGTATTAAGGCGCTTGCTGCCAAGAGTGACGACCTGAGTTTGGTCCCTGGGACCCACACAGCGGAATGAGAGAAACAACTCCTCTGACCTCCACTCAAATGCCATAGAATGTGTGTAGACTGCTGCCTGCTGCCTGCTGCTGCAACCCTGATTCCTGCTGCTACCTTGCTGCCCGCCGCTGCCCTGTTGCCTGCACACACACACACACACACACACACACAGGATAGCAGCAAAGGGAGGGAGAGAGAATAAATGAATACAATAAAGATGGAGAAACTTGGCCAAGCTGCTACCAGAGCACAGTGGCCTGTAAGACTCCAAGGTCGGCTCTTGTCCACCGCCAAGAGCTAACAGCAGGAGATAGAACCAAGTATTATGAGCTGGACCAAGAGAAATATGAACGGTTCATGATAACATGAAGGTCATCTGCTGGGGGACAGTGCGTGGGCACCTCCAAACTCATGTAGAGGTTTCTCCTGGGTGGATATGTTTTGACTCCATATAAGCACACAGCCACAGTACACAGAACACGATCTTGCGGACTTCTGGGATACAGCAGACCAGGAGCAATTCCAGAGCTCACATGCCTTCTCCTACCCAAGGTTCACGCCTGCATGGGGTCTTTGATGTCTAGAGGAAAATCACCTAGGAGAACCTGGGTACCTGGTATGCAGAACTTCAGGAGTTCAGGCTGGAGATCCCATGCAACCTGGTGGCCAACAAAACTGATGCAGACGTGGAGATGATTCAAATGAACTTCGGTTTTGCCGAGACGTTCTCCTTGCCCCTGTACTTTGCCTCAGCTGCCACCAGTACTAGTGTCGTGAAGCTCTTCAGTGATGTTACTTGATGAGCCGTGGTTTACAAATGAAGTCCTGGGGGACTTCGTGGATGAGGTCAACACCAGATAGTGCAGAGTGGCATGATCAAGAGCACATCTTCGTTTTGTTTTGTTTTTTCGAGGCAGGACTTTCTGTGTAACCCTGGCTGTCCCAGAACTTGCTCTGTGGACCAGGCTGATCTCCAGCTCACAGAGACCCACCTGCTTTTGCCTCCTGAGTGCTGGGATTAAAGGAGTGTGCCGCCATCACCCATCCCTGTCTCCTTGATCAGAAGACATCCACCTATGGCTAAGTTGGGGTGTCTGGGAGTCATTTGCAGTACCCTATGTCTGGAGAACCTGTCCAGGTTACCCCTGCTCAACTTCCTGCAAACCCACCGTTCTGTGGTCCATGATAAGGTGACCACAAACACGCTAGACAGGTGTGACACCCACCGACCTCCTGCAGCAGAATGAGGATCCATGTCCTTCACATCTCCCCAGCCCACCCGCAGCCCGGCAATGTAGACTCAGTGCGCATGTTCGTGTCTTCTTAGTAGACATTTAATGTTTGCTGTCATCCAGATGGACCTTAGGGACTCTGCCTTGCGCTCCTGCTAATGCAATGACTGCTAACCCCTACCTTCTGCTCTATGTTCTGCAGAATCCGTGACACCTCCGACCCTTTTCCTTCTGAGTCTCCCAACCAACCTTTTCAACAATATTTTTGACAGACAACAGTGAAAATTCCGGGGCTTGTCTGTTTGTTTTGTGTTGTTTGAGGAGCTCTTCTAGGTCGGGGTGAGAGCACAGGAGCAGGACTCTGTTGCAGGAAAACACCACAAGTCTGGCTACATTTGGTCACACACATTTCTATCCCCCACCAAATGAACAACAGCCTCTTTTAAAGCCTCCACCTCAGGCAAGTTAAACCTGCATCTTTTGTGAGTGACAGAAAATGGAAGAGGAAGAGCTACCCGGCTGCCCACCGCTGCCCCGCTGTCCGCCACTGCCCCGCTGCCCACCACTGCCCTGCTGCCCGCTGCTGCCCCAGTGCCCCGCTGCCCTGTTTCCTGCTGCCCCCCTGCCCACCGCTGCCCCGCTGCCTGCCGCTGCCCCACTGCCCGCCGCTGCCCTGTTTCCTGCTGCCCTGTTTCCTGCTGCCCTGTTTCCTGCTGCCCTGCTGCCCGCTGCTGCCCCACTGCCCGCTGCCCTGTTTCCTGCTGCCCCACTGCCCGCTGCCCTGTTTCCTGCTGCCCACTGCTGCCCCACTGCCCGCTGCCCTGTTTCCTGCTGCCCTGCTGCCCGCTGCCCTGTTTCCTGCTGCCCTGCTGCCCACCGCTGCCCCGCAGCCCGCTGCCATCCCACTGCCTGCTGCCCTGTTTCCTGCTGCCAGTCTGCTTTTCTGATGATCTTGAGCATCATCTGCTTTGTCTTTGTTGTTTTGTTCCTTTTCTACAACAGAGATTAAATTTCATAAACAAAAACAAAAGAAAGATGGATAAACAGATAGATGTAGACAGCTCATCAGCTAAGACCACTGGTTCCATTCCCAGCACCCACGTGGTTACTTACAACCATCTGTATGTCTAGTTCCAGGCAGATCCAACACCCTCTTCTGGATGCCATGGGCACCACAGGCACACAGAGCACAGACACACACATGCAGGCTAAACACCTATGAACATAAGATAAAAATAAGTACATCTTTTAAAAAGAGAGAAGAGAGAGAGGAAACAAAATCAGACCTTATTTACAAAACTGGGGTCTGCACTAAGGAAGGTCAGCCACATGTGTAGTCCTGGGAGCTGGGACAGGACATCCAGGGTGAAGAGGCAGCTCAGACACTAGGCCTCTCTCTCCCTACCCTTTACATTTTTCTTGCTATATACCTTTTCTCTTTGCCTCTTAGTCCCCAAAGAAAAACTCCTGCCTGCAGTTCTTTTTGTTTTTGGTTTTGGTTTTGGTTTGGTTTGGTTTGGTTTTTAGCCCTTTCCATAAGAGACCGGCAGAGAAGTGCCTGGCCTCTGGTCCCAGTAAAGGTCATAGATTGGTCCATCCTGGGTCAGGAGGTCCTGGTGGGCTCATTTGCTGTGGAACTATGATGTCATGTTCTGTGGATGCTGTTTTCGCTCTCTCTGTGGATGGGCAAATACCTGGAGAATGGCAAATGTCTATTCTGGACCTGTTGGAAAAAGGACAGGTGACCCTGCTAGTGTCTAAGAGAAGTAACAGGAAGAGGTGACACCTGGTCTTCAAGAGTTGAATTGTTTAGCAAATGATCTTGGGAGTCACCCAGTGGGGACCCTTCCAGGACTGGGCTAGGGTTGGCCCCAAACAAGGGAGAACCTGAGTTTGCAGGGTGTAAAGTCACGTGGGGAAAGATGCCTGATTTCACTGCTACCTTCTGCCTCCATCCTAAACCAGACTCCCCACCTAGTCTTCCCTACCCAAGCTCCCCAAACTGTTCACCATTCAAAGCGAGAGCAGTAGCCCAGTGACAAGTCTCAGGCCTCTGATCGCAGCCCTGTCTGTGTTTTAGATCAACTACTACGCAGACACCATCTACACATCGGTTGGCGTGGATCCCACCCAGTCCCAGTATGTGACAGTGGGCTCTGGTGTGATCAACTTAGTGATGACTATAGTCTCGGTGAGTTACTGGAGAGAAGCCTCTCTCTCATTGCAGGGTCTCCAAACAGCTCCCTAGCTGGAATACAGAAGCCCCTCAGGCCAGTTAGCATGCAGGTGACCCTAGTCCTGGAGGCACTATTTGAGTACCTGTGGTCAAGGGTTGGGGTATAGCTCAGTTGGTAGAGTGCTTGCCTAGCATGTACAAGTTCCTGGGTTCAATCCCCAGCACCACTGTCAAACTGCACACCATGGCTCAGACTTAACAGCTCAATACTTGGGAGGTGAAGGCAGGAGGATCAGAAGTTTAAAGTCATCCTTAATGATATCGTGAGTTCAGTCCCAGCCTGGACAACATGAGACTCAGAAGCTAACAAATGCTCCAAAGCCAGCTATGATGGCAATTCTTGGCCCTTGACTACCTTTGGAATTAACTAAAACCCAAGCAAATCAGCACATGTGAAGGATTTTTTTCTTAATTAAATCATTTGAAATCATTTGAAGGGAAAACCTTTTTTGTTTGTTTGTTTTGTTTTTCGGTTTTGCTGTTATTGTTTTGTTTGTTTGTTTTGGGGTTTTTGTTTTTGATTTCAGAGTTTTTTGTTTGGTTGGGGTTTTTTTTTTGTGTGGGTTTTGGTTTTTCAAGACAGGGTTTCCTAGTAGCAATGGAGCCAGTTCTGGAACTTGCTCTGTAGATCAGGCTAGCCTTTAACTCACAGAGATCATCTCTGCCTCCGGAGTGCTGAGATTAATGGCATACGCCACCACTGCCAGGCTGGAAAACCCACCTTCAATTCCGATCTTTTGAGTCAGGAAGGTCTGCCTCTAATTGGGCCACACCTCTGCTGGCAGCCTATGTAAGGGGCACTGAAGAAGGAAACTTGCTCGTTCTGCCTGCTCGCTCTCGCTCTTGCTGCCAAGTCCATTCCTTTCCTGGCATTAGAGCCTACTTCTTCGGGACTCCAGCATAGGCTGAAGACCAGCTGAGGCATCCAGCCTTGTGTACTGAACAACTGCTGGATTCTTGGACCTTCTGTTGGTAGACAGTCATTGTTGGACAAGCTGGACCACAGCCTGTGAGATTATTCTAATAAATCCATATTCTAGAGAACCCTGTTCTTTCAGAGAACCCTGACTAATATAGACTTTGGTACCAGAAGTAGGGTATTGATATGACAGTCCTAAGGACTTTGGGACTTTGGGCTCGGAAGGCCGCTGAGTGTTCAAAGCTTGGTGAGCTGTGTGGGAGCTCGGGCGATAAGAACGTTGAGAACAGAGCAGATGACGGAGGCCTGGCTCATGCATTTCCAGAGGGAAGCTTGAGAGTCGCTTACTGACTCTCTCAGAGTTGCTGGCTCTTTTGGGTTGAGAATCTGCAGTTCTGGTCAGCTGAACCAATCAGCTGTGGTTAAGGAAAGACCAGCATCAACGCGGTGAAGGTCTTCTGGGAAGTGCTTCCTCAATGTCAGCACGCAGAGGCTGTGTTCCACGGGTGGCCAAGATTGTACCTCCTGCTGGCAGCTGAAGTTGTTAAGAGTCACGCAGTGGTACTGGTTTTGAAGGCACGAGGGGGTCATGGAAAGCAGCTGAGGCTTGGCACTGGGAGAGATCAGGAGAAGCCAATGGCAATAGCGCCGCCTCAGTAGCCGCTGGAGGCCCAGAACTGAAGCGGTCATGCAGAGAAGTTGAGGCTTGGCACCATGAGGAGAGCCCGGGAGAGGCTGCTGGTGATGGCACAGCCCAGTGGCAGCAGAGATCCCAGCGTTTTGGAGGCACCAGTACCGTCGTGTGATTGCCAAGGACAGGATAGCTGTGGAGTGAGGCCTGCCCAAGCTTAGAAGACAGGCTGTGTGTTCTGCAGAGGCTGAGACAGAGAAGCGACCAAGTCCTGGTCAGAGGAGCCAGAAGGTTATGAGTAAATCTCAGCTATTAGACACTGGGTTATTTACAGTGCTGGAGTTGGGGATGCTTTGTTTAGATGGAGACTGTGACCCGCTTCTTTCTTTTTGAAGGAATAAAGTATTTCATTTATTTCTTTATTTTACTCTATCCCATAGTTGAGAGACTTTAACCTTTTTTTAAAAAAAAAAAGACATTTTGGAGTTTTACAGAGACTTTGAGTTCTAAAAGAGACTGGATATGTGTTTTTTGTTTTTTTGAGGAAGGGTTTTTCTATGTAGTCCAGCTGTCCTGCAATTCACGCTATAGACCAGGCCAGCCTTGAACTCACAGAGATTCACCTGCCTCTGCGTCCTGACTGCTGGGATTAAAGACGCACACACCACACCTGGCTGAGACTGGATATTTTGGTCTCTAGATAACTCAGCATTTACGCTGCGCTAGCACAGCCCACTGTAGCTCTAGTTCCAGGAACTCCAGCTCCCTCTTCTGTCCTCCGCGGGTACTGCATGCACATAGAGTACATTATAAGTCAAGCAGGCTCTCACATTCACATAAAAATACAATGTGGTTATAATAAGGACAGAGATATCCAGGGGTCTGCAAATGACAAAGACAGTGTTGTGGAATCCCAAGGTGTAACTTACACCAAATAGGTCACCTGATGTAGCAGGGGTGAATAAGAAGAACCTAAGGAGGGCCACTCAGGAGAGGGTGGAGGTTCGAGGTTGGGGTCAATCCTTAGTAAGAGCCTCCTCCTCATCCACTCCCCTGCAGGCAGTCGCTGTAGAGCGTCTGGGGCGGCGGATTCTCCTGCTGTCTGGCTATGGCATCTGTGGCTTGGCCTGCGTGGTGCTGACCGTGGCTCTCCTCCTCCAGGTCTGTTCTCAGGTCCTGCCCTGTGGGCTGGGGTGTCACCATAGGGTTTCAAGGTCCCAACTGCAGGGGCGGATCTCAGTGCTTTCCAGCTGCCTCCTTTCATGGACAACTGCTTCATAAAACCCATTCCCAATGTGAAGTTCATGAGGGATTTTGCTCTACGGGGCCCGCAAAAACAGGCGTGTAACTCAGTATGATGCTAGAACCACAGGCAGTTGGGAGCCACCTGATAGATGCTGGGAACGGAACGGGAGTCTTCTAGAAGAACAACAACAGTTCTTAACCACTGAGCCATCTCTGTAGTCCCTGGACTCTGATTTATAAATGCAGTCTTGAGGTAGTCCCCTGCAATGGGGACAGCTGGGCCCAGATCCCCTCTTGGAATCCTGCCAGATGTCAAGAGCGCCAAATCCCAGTGTTCAAAATATCTTGAAGACTAGAGCTGGATAAACCTGGAAAGGAAACAGTTATAACAGGGGCTATAAAATACTTAGGGATGCCAGGCAGTGGTGGCGCAGGCCTTAATCCCAGCACTTAGGCAACAAAGGCAAGTGGATCTCTGTGAGTTCAAGGCCAGCCTGGTCTACAAAACAAGTTCCAGGACAGCCAGGGCTACACAGAGAAATTCTGTCTCAAAAAACATAAAAAGAATATAAATAATAAATAAACAAATACTTGGGGACTATGTTGCCCTGGCTGGAACTCATATAAACCAGAAGGAAGTAATAAAAGGGAAAAGATTATGTCCCTCTGTCAGAAGCCCTGGCAACTGTCCATCTTCTGACCCTCCATGGTATCCTACCCCGCCATCAGTGGCTCCCTCAGCATCCATCCTAATTCTCACTAGCTAGCCACTTAGCTTAGAGCCTACCATATAGTTCAGTTTAAGCCTGTTAACCTGGTTTTGTCTTGGTCATAGAGAGCAGGGAACAGAGAGCAGGTCTGGGACTCCCTTGTCCTTGGGACCCCTAGAAGGATTCTCCCCAGACAATTGTCAAATAAGTTGAAATCCCCACTCAGTCACCTCAAGACTGTGACCACTGTTGCTATGTCCCTGAGGGACTGAGGTTCTCCTGATCTGTGTTCAGGGATCTATGGGCTCCGAGTCCATATTGGTGGCATAGAAACAGTGTTAACCACACTCATAGAGGGCAACATGAAGATTTGTGGGATAGAAATAAAGTTATCCACACTCAGAGAGGGCAACATGAAGATAAAACATAAAGCCGCCTGACTCAAACATGACAGAAAGGCAGCTCTCCTCTCAGCCCCACCGCTATCAGGTAAGGCTGTGGAAACCTTGATGAACGGGAACGTTCTGGTTCCATCCTATCTTTGTGGCCTCCGTGGGGCTCAGAATTCCTGCAGCAGGAGGGTGGGAGTCACAGGTGAACTCAGCTTCCTGTGAGGCTCTTGGCTTGAGGCCCACAGCGCTGCTTCTCCCACAGAGCACGGTCCCTGAGCTGTCTTACCTTGGCATCGTTTGTGTCTTTGCCTACATCGTGGGACATTCCATAGGGCCCAGTGAGTTCTTGCCCACCTCGATGGGGGACATTCTATAGGATGTTCTTGTACACCTTGATGGGGGGGCATTCCATGGGGCCCAGTGAGCTCTTGCACACCTCGATGGGGGGCCAATATGGAGCAAGGGCTGGAGAGGGTTTGCACTGTGAAGTTTCCATCTGCTGGGTTGCTACAAACCTTCACTAGCATCCAATTGACGAAATAGCACCAGCTATCGCTCCCTACTCTCCAACCCTCTGCCGTAACTTGAGGATAAAATGGGGTTTCTTTTCAGCCCCCAGTCCCAGCAAGGGTGATCCACACAGGGAGGTAAGGTGCTCCGAGGGTCTGAGGTTCAAAGTGAGGTCCTAGGAGCATTCAGGGCCATCTGAACCTTCCTTCCACCCAGGTCCTGTCCCCTCGGTGGTGAGAACAGAGATCGTCCTGCAGTCCTCTCGGACGGCTGCGTTCACGGTAGATGGGGCCGTGCACTGGTTCACCAACTTCATCGTCGGCTTGGCGTTCCCATCCATCCAGGTGAGTGGTCCTTCGTGCCGTCCTTGGCCACCCTGCCTCACCTCAAGACGATGAGTAGTTCCTTCTTTCTGAAAAGTACCTCCTGGGGCTGGGAATGAAGTTCAGTTTCTGCTGAGTTTGCCAAAAGGCTTTGGGTTGGATCCCAGCACAGCATAACCTGCTTACGGTGGTACAGGGCTGTAAAACCAACCCTTGGAAGGTGGATACGGGAGCATCAGACGTTCAGAGCCGTCCTTAACTACATAGAGAGTTTGAGGCCCACCTGGGATATGTGAACTCTCATCTCAAAGCAGCAACCATCCCCCCAGCATCTACCAACTCAAAGCTACCACAAGGAGCTCTCAAGTGCTCGGTGTGAGACTCGCTTCGGCCCGGTTCTTTTTATTTGCTTGTTTTCCTGGGCTGGCAATTCAACCTAGAACCTACCGTGTCTCCCCACTGCATGGTATCCTCAGCCTGGAACTCTTAGTCCCCCTGCCTCAGCACCCATAGTACTGGAATTAGAAGCGCACACTTTGGCACCCAATTCAAAATCCTTTAGTATGCCATGCCCCTCTTACAGAGGGGATTGCCCCTCGGAGTTGGAAATGGTTCTTTGTTAAAGATCAAAAATGGCAGTGTTCCAGAAGAGGAGCAAACCCCTGCTACTTCCCTCCCCTGGGTCAACCAGACCTCGGCTTCCAGTGCAGGAAGGACCATGGGAGCCCAACACTAAAGGTCGCTTTTGGAGGTTAGGGATGGGCCCAGTTTGCCCACTGTTTTTCCCTCTAGGAGTGGAATAAAAGTGACCGTGAAGAAAATCCCTGTGACTCGCAAAGGCACCAAGTGTGTTGTCTGAAGGGTCTCCTCCCTCGTCCCCTCTCTGCTCTAGGTGGCCATCGGGGCCTACAGTTTTCTCATCTTCGCTGCCCTCTGCCTCCTCACCGCTGTTTACATCTACACGGTAATTCCTGAGACCAAGGGCAAGACATTTGTGGAGATCAACTGTGCCTTCGCCAAGAGAAACGGAGTGGACCTTCCAGAAGAGAAAGGAGGAGCGGCGGCCGAGCCTCACACTCCCTCTCTGCCCGACAAGCAGACGTCCTTTTGATGGCTCTGCAGACCCACACGTACTCAGCTTCTCTCTTGGAGAAGGACACTTGGGGACCAGGCCTTCTGAGGCTTTGGTGTTCCCTTGGCAACTGGAAGACTTTGGAAGACACAGCACTGATTTACTCGACAAGCGGTTAGTTTCCAAGACCAACCATGAGAGGGCGGTGTAGACGGGTCGGAGCTGATTCTCTGATTCTACAATGAGGTAGGGATGCTAAGGCTTCACAAGTTCTGGGTCTTAGCTTCATATTACTGTAACAAAATAACTGGGTCAACTAGCTGATTTGGAAAAAAAAAATGATTTGGGCTCCTGTTTCTCAAGACTGGGCAGACCCCACAGCTTTAGGCCTCTGGCAAACACGACACATCACGGTGGAAGGGTGTAGCAGAACAGACTGCTTACGTCATCATGATCCAGGAAGTGGAGAGCCACAAAGTCCCCTTCCAGAACACAACACAATATTCTGAGATCCCCTACTAGCTCCGCCTCTCAGGAGTTCTGCTACCCCCCCTCCAACAGCCAGCGCGTGGGCTGAAGACCAAGCTTTCAACACATAAACCTTTGGGGACATTCATCCAAACCATAGTCTTCAGTGTGCTATGGAGGGGTGGGAGATGGTTCAGTCAGCGGTGCGCATGCTATGCAAGCCTAAGACCCTCTGCGTCCCTGGAGCTGAGCCCTGAGTATGGCTCACAGAGCTGGTGGTGAGCGTACCTCTGCCATGTTGGATGGGGTGAAGCCAACAGGCAAAGTCAGCAGCATTAGTTCTAGCCATGCCTCTGCTTGCCTCTAGCAAATCCTACTAGCTCAGTCCACAGAGCATGAGACTCTTAATCTCAGGGTCATAGGTTCGAGACTCACATTGGGTGCCAATTGAATAAAAACTCAGAAAATGAAATTGGGGTTCAACTTGAAGATCCAAAATGCAAAACAGCCATCCACTGATAAAGTGGAATTCCCTTCTGTATGCTGTGAATACCATTGGTTAACAAAGAAACTGGCTTGGCTTGTGATAGGACAAAAGAGTAGAGCTAGGTGGGGAAAACTAAAGTGAATGCTGGGAAGAGGAAGGCAGAATGAAAAGAAGCCACGGAGCCGCCACCAGAGACAGATATGCTGAAACCTTGCTGGTAGGCCATGAGCCTCATGGTAAAATATAAAATAATGGAGATGGGTTAATTCTAGATGTAAGAGCTAGCTAGCAATATGCTTAAGTAATTGGTCAAGCAGTGATTTAATTAATATAGTTTCTGTGTGGTTATTTTGAGAGTCTGAGTAGCCAGAACAAGGGGAGGATGGCCAGGAACACACTAGCAGCCTCTTACTACACACTGGCTCTTACCTCTACCTCAATCCAAAATGGCGATCCTGCCTCCAGGAATCTCAGAATGAGACTGTCTGAGAGCTGTTTCCTCCCGTCTTATAATCCTCTCTAGGGCTGGGATTAAAGGCATGCACTGCCCAGTTTCTATGGCAACTAGTGTGGCCACTAGGATTAAAGGTGTGTGTCACCACTGCCTGGTCTGTGAGACTGACCAGTGCAGCTGTTTTAATCTCTGACCTTCACGTGGGGTTTATTGATTGTAATACAAATGAAATGCCACTACAACTAGCCACCACTGCTCCTTTCTTAGACACATTCCTTTGTTACAAGGAGCTGAACACTCAGACACAGTGAACAGCAAGTGAAAGTCTTCGTTCTAGCCAGCAGGGACCTCACCCACTGAGGTGTGGCTCTGGAGTCTTTCAGGGCAGAGACTTTGTCCAAGCAGCTGCAGGGGGAGTTCACTGAGTAAGCAGTTTGAAGCAGTTTCAACGAAGCTGAGATTAGTGGTTGTCCAGCTGTAGGGAGTTTCTTACGAACAGAAAGCTAAGATAAACAGCCAGAGGGCAGTCTGCACAACTGGTTAGCTGAGCTGAGCTGGGTTAGCTAGGACGTCCTGACCTTTGGTTCCTAGAATAAAGTTGGTAGTTCTCCAGGGGATTCTGCAGCACTAATTGGTCTTATCAGTAAAAACCCAGAGTCAGATATTAGGGGGTGATGATGAAAGATCAGAGAAGCAGAGCAACCAGGCCCTAGAGGCAAGGCACTCCTGCCCAGTGGCTAACTTTTGCCACAAAGAAAGCAAACTCCCTGTGGAGTTTCTTCGATGCCCATTATCTTCTCTGAAGTAGATTGGTGCCACCAAGAGCAGACATATCTTCCTGTTGTAACAACAACAACCAAAAAAAAAACCTATGTTATTAAAACATCTTAAATGCCATATTCTGTAGATCTCTGAAGTGTTTGAAGACCACTTGTCTACCTAAAATATGTCTGTTTGACCTTGAAAACATACCTAATGTGACTACAACATTAATTGTAATAGATGACTAACTATTAACCTGCATTTCTTTATTTCCCTAAATAGGTTATAATAATACCTTTTGAGGGCTAGAAATTTGCATTGCATTGTTAAATGAACTGTATAGGTATAATAGTTTAACAAAATTAGAAATGTTGTACAGTATATTTTAGCAAAAATAACCTGACATTTGTATCAATATACAAAAATCCATATCGTCTTTCGGCGGTTTCATCTAATTCAAAGATGGAGGATGCTGGAAACAAGGAGACTGAATTAGAGAACATTCCTGACATACCAAGAGAGGCCAGGGTAAAGATGCGTCGGAAAAAAATTGAAGACAGAGACAGAGGAGGGACAAGAGTCTTGTCCTCAGGTGATAGTGCCTCTTGAAGTGGTCCCTGTACCCGAGGAGCAGATGCCCGCCCTTACTGAACCTCCTGTCCTCTATGAAGAGGTCAGCACAACGGTTGTGACCACAACCGCCTCTGAGGCAGTGTTGGCGTCTTGGTCGAGGATTGCAGCCAATGCTAACAAGAACGAGGCCCTGCAGTCCATTACCAACACCCGAGACATACGGGGATCTGTGGTGTGTGGTCCATGGGAGAAGCCTTCCAGCAGACTCAAGAGGTTGGGTTCGGCTTCAGTTCCACGCTGGACAAGCCTGGGTACCTGAGAAGAAGGGGAAAGTGATTGCCCACTTCCTGCTGCCAGCCTGCACCTTTCCGCCCCCACACCTGGAGGATAACATGCTGTGCCCCGCGTGTGTTCACAAGAACAGGATCCTCAATAAGACCCAAGGATAAAGGGAATCTCAGGTGTGGGTAGCTGCTGTCATTACCTACTCCTTGGAGTGAGATATGGAACTGCAGTCAAGACTGAGACGGATGGGAATTCACACCTGTGCCCTTGAAGGTGCCCGGATCAGCCAGAAGCCATGAGGCCTTGTTTGTGATTTGTTGCTGTAGTACTAGCAGCTTGGAAAAAGAGCCAGTGAAGCCACCAAAACGCAGCAGGTCCACCTCTTCCTTGTGAGGACTGCATACTCTTAAGTGACTATGCCTTTTACTGTTGTGTGAAAATAAGGTTTTGCTGGGGTGGGAACTGGCATCTCCAGATATAGTACTTGCTTGTACTGCCACCGCCACAACAGGGTCATAGGCAGTTCTGTGGTCCCCTATAAAGATTTAGCTTATGACTGTAGCCTCTGCATGTTCCCTTTCCTGGGTTGTAGTATGTTTGTTAGTGTGTAGTGCTTGGGTTTGTTTTCTATTGTTGCAATATTAAACCAAATCTGGTTTTTGGCAAAAAAAAAATCCATATCAATGTAAAATATTTAAGACTATTAAGTGCTTTTTTGTTTAAAAGTAGATTCAAGGGCTGGAGAGATGGCTCAACAGTAAAAAGCATTGCCTGCTCTTCCAAAGGTCCTGAGTTCAATTCCCAGCAACCACATGGTGGCTCACAACCATCTGTAATGAGGTCTGGTGCCCTCTTCTGGCCTTCAGGCATACACGCAGAAAGAATATAATAAATAAATAAATAAATAGTAGATTCAACAATCTACTCTTATACCCTATTATATCTATATAGCCCCCTTTTTTCTTTTCAAAACAAGAATTCTGAATCTAATCTCCTTTGTTTTTACCTGATCATTACCAATAACAACTTGTAACCAACTCCCCTGAACTATGACAAATATCCATAACCCACTGAACGACCAAAACCCACCACCCCACCTCTTGGGAATGTGGGCCTTGTGTTCTTAATTTTACTTCCTATGTCTGGGGGTGATAGCATCTTTAGGGGATCCTTAATAGAAATTTTTAAGTTAATTGTCAAGTCCTGGGAGAGGTAGCTGTATCATTTGTATCTGGTGTCTGTGTAATGGGGAAGTGCAGGGTTTGTCTCATGTCCTGGCTGGAGTAGTCTGTGAAGCTGGATGGGCTTAGCCAGCCACCTTGAAACTGTCCTGAGCAGTTTGTAGTCCAAAGCCAATCCTTAGGTGATATTTGTCTCCTTAGTGGTGTTGTCACAGTCCTGGTGGAATTGTCATTGTGGGGCCCCCTCCTTCTTTGGGGTCTTCAAAGGTCACCATTAGACTCGGTCTTGGTTCACTACAGAAAACGTAAACATTTTAAAAGTCATATGCGCAGATCTCAACAAGGTTAAAGGATCAATATTTGCCAGGGACATCCATGGTACACAAACTTAATTCCTAGTTACCTGATAGAGACTCAAGCCTGAAATCATGTACAGGGAGATAGATAAAGCCTTTCTCTAGAATTAGTACTCTATATGATCATTAATATCTTGACACAAAGTTTAAATATATATATTAAGGTTTAAAATATATATTAATCACAAATTTTGAGATAATATTCATACCTTATGAAAAAAATTAAAAAATCTAAATATAACCAAAGAATTATGAGATAGTGGCAATAGAATAATCCCTAATTTGGGTTTTTCTTCTGTCTCATATCAGGATTCTCCATCAAGGAGATTAGATTCTAGCTCAGACATTCTCAACCTGGGGGTCTCAACCCCTTTGGGAGTCAAATGACCCTTTTATAGGGATCAAATATCAGATATCCAGATATTTACATTTGATTCATAACAATATCAAAATTACAGTGATGAAGTAGTGATGGAAATGGTTTTACTGTTGGGGTCAACGCAACACAAGGG
The DNA here is from genome assembly GCF_037038515.1 of Microtus pennsylvanicus. NCBI lineage: Eukaryota > Metazoa > Chordata > Mammalia > Rodentia > Cricetidae > Microtus > Microtus pennsylvanicus. The sequence goes on from NC_134591.1 coordinate 77,808,693, forward strand.
ACTGTATTAAGGGCTACGGCGTGAGGAAGGCTGATATCCTAGTTAAACTGAATTGACCTCAGCAAGAACACGAGATGGCCCAGCGGTGGTGGTGCACACCCAGCAGAGACAGGCAGATTTCTGTGAGTTCAAGGCCAGCCTGGTCTGCAGAGCTAGTTCCAGGACAGCTAGGGCTGTTACGCAGAGAGACCCTATCTCGAAAAAAAAATACAAATACCTTTGCACTGTCTTGCCTCGTCACACCTTAGCCCCTCACTTTTACATCCTTCCCTTCCCAGAAATCTCACTGCACCTCTGGGACATTATACACTGCCCTGTCACCTAATAGTGACCTACCTATCATCCCTGAACTCAGGAGGTAGAGGCAAAAAGATCAAGAGTTCAAGGCTAACCTGAGCAGCATAGCAAGACTGTCTCAAAACACAAGGTTTCCTCCTTGGTGTTCAGTTTGTTTTGGTATCCAGAGAGATTCCACCGCTTCAGCCATCACCAGTCTCTAGGGTCTGGTCCTCAGCTGTGCCCTGGTGCAGAAAGGGGCCTGCTGATCAATGCTATCTCCACAGTCAGGCTCACTCTCCGGTGTTTGGCTGGAGTTCTGCTCATGGGCACTGCGTAGTCCAGGCTAGCCTAGAACTCACTATGTAGCCCAAGGATGACCTCTGCTCTGATCTAGAAGCCCCTGTCTCCCAAGCGCTAAGATCACAGGTGTGCATCACCGAAACTTCAGAATTTGCTGAAAGATTTTTCATGACTAAGAATCTTATGATGGATATTTTAAAATAAAAACATGTTTTGAATATCAATAGTATCTGTATTAAACGTCTCAAATCTTTGGTTATTTCTAATATCAGAAGTTCACAGTGGCTCCCCAAGGAAGTCATGTGATTGCACTTGCCAGACACCAGGAGGTGCCATTGAGCTGAGTTTTTCTTTTCCTGAGGCTGAGAGAGGGAGAGGAAAGGAGAGGGAGAACTAGGTAGCTATATGAGCTTAAATCTGGAAGCCAGAGGAAGGCCAGCTGTTGCTTATGACTGCTTGAGAGCCCCCTTGTCCTGGCTCAGTCTGTCATTGAGACGGATGGTCCTGATGGTGGCTGAGGATCTATAGAGTTCAATAACAGAACTCAATAATAGCCTGCATGACGCTCTAGATCCCATTCCTAGTATACATAGTTTTTAGAAAATCAGACCAAATCAAAATAACAAAAGCAGCATCCATTAGAAAGCAGCCTTTAGCAATGCAGGGCTCCCACAATGGGCTAGGCCATCTCACTCCCTGAGACCCGCTTCAGGGGCCTCAGCAGGTAGAAGGGCTTCCACAGTGGGCTAGGCCATCTCACTCCCTGAGACCCGCTTCAGGGGCCCCAGCAGATAGAAGGGCTTCCACAGTGGGCTAGGCCATCTCACTCCCTGAGACCCGCTTCAGGGGCCCCAGCAGGTAGAAAGGCTCCCACAATGAGCTAGGCCATCTCACTCCCTGAGACCCGCTTCAGGGGCCCCAGCAGGTAGAAGTCTCTGTGCCAGTTTTTTCTTCCATTCTAAGCTGAGCTCTCCGGCAGACAGGAGGGGACATTGGGGGAAGATGACCTTGTCTCTGAGGACAGGCTAGGGTGCTGGGATCTGCCGTCCTGAGGCCAGACCTCATGAGGTTTCCAGCTATGGCCATCAGTGGGTTCGCTATGCTATATACTCTGTCCCATATGGCAGATTTATTTTTGTTGATTTGGCTTGATGGGGGGTGGGACGTGTCCCTCACGTGGCTCTCAGCTGTGGCCACACCTGAGGATAGATTATTTTTGGTCTCTATCTCTTAGCAGCACAGCCTAGCTTTGACTTGCTGGGTTAAGAAATATTTTATCTGAGTCTTTTGCACCCCAAACTCTAGCTCTCGGGAGGCTAGCAGGAGGATCACTTGAGATCAAGTAAGAGTTCATCTGAGCCGGGCATGGCGGGCGTGGCGGTGCGGGCCTTTAATCCCAACACTCAGGAGGCAGAGGCAGGAGGATCTCTGAGTTCAAGGTCAGCCTGGTCTATAGAGCAAGTTCTGGGACAGCTAGGGCTACACAGAGAAACCCTATCTCCAGGAAAATAAAACAAAACAGAAGATGGGGCTAGAGACATCTCAGCAATCAAGAACACAGGCTGCTCTTCCCTTCCATGGAACCCAGGTTTGAATCCCAGCTTCCACATGGCAGTCTGTAACTCCAGTTCCAGGGGGATCTGATGCCCTCTTCTGGCCTCAGCAGACACTGCACACATGTGGTGAACAGAACAAAGAACCTACATACATGAAATAAAGATAAATCTCCAAAACTACGTATATTTAATGTCTGTTTATAGAAACGGAAAACCCAGATCAAGGCTGAGGTGTAGTCAGTGGTGGACACGTGTGCCAGGTTCTCCAGCAGAGAGGACTGAGGCAGAGCCGGTCCCGCTGGCTCTCCCTGGGGCTGAGCGGGATGGTGAGTGTCAACCAGGGAGAAACACACACTGAGCCCGAAGTCTGTCAAACCAGGATCTCACTTCATTGCATCAGGGCAGGAACTTACATAGGGCTGAGGTAGTGGGTGGAGTCTTGGGATGGGGTGAGGTGGAGTGAGGAATAAGGGCCAATAATATCCTGCTACAGTAGACAGAGGCGGGCCTAGGTCAGGCTGTGCTGAGTCACTCCCCTCCAAACTCAAGTTAGGCCCAGGAAGTTACACTGGGCCTCGTGAGGCCCAACACACCCAGAGACCATGATAAGGTCCTGGGTTCTGTCCCCAGAGCCAAAGCATCAACAGCATTTGTGGGATTGTTTGCCTGGGTGTGGCCGCTAATATCAATGTGATTGTTTGTGACACATTCTTGGTTGCCAACTCAACACATCGGCAAAGAGGGAGCCTCGTTTAAGATCCCCTCTCATCGGCCTAGGGACTTGTCTGTGGGGAATGTGTTTGCTTACTGAGGGAGGAGGACCTGACTGGCTGTTGGTGATGCCACCTTGGGCACGTGGCCCTGGGTTGTAAAAAGAATCTGAGCTAAGCGGAAGCAAGAAGTGAGGAAGTATGCGTGTTCCCCTGTGCTTCCTGCTTCCAGCTCCTGCCTTGCTTTCTCTTGATGAACTGTACCTTGTAAGCCAAATAAACCCTCTCCTCCCACAGCTGGTTTTAGTCCTAATGTTTAACCCAGCAACAGAAAGCTAACCGGGACAGTGTTTGGAGAGGCTGAAGCAGGAAGCTCACTTCCCCTGTGGCAGGCAGTACCTGAGAAATTCCCCCGGGGTTTTGGGGACCTCGGCTCAGGCTGAACTGGTATTCGTGGTTTGAGTACAGAAAAGAACTTTAGATCTATCTACTTTATGAAGTGGGGTTGGGTCCTAATGATGATATTTTAATATAAGCTTGGGTGTGAGGGCGAAGAGAAAGGAGGGGAGACACAGCACGCGTTGGAGGTCATGGGTGTGGGCTCCCCAGAGGTGCTCTCTGGCTGTCTGCGGTGTACAGTGGTCGTGGGCAGGGTTTGGCACGGTGTGAGGATACTGTGTGGTTAAGAAGGCTGAGGTCACTGTGGTGGCACCTGAGGGGTCCCTGGGAGGACTGCAGCTGACATTCAGAGTCTAGTCATGGGGGTACTAGAAGATAGGGGTTTTTTTTGTTTTTTTTGTTGTTGTTGTTGTTGTTTTGGTTTTTCGAGACAGGGTTTCTCTGTGGCTTTGGAGCCTGTCCTGGAACTAGCTCTGTAGACCAGGATGGTCTCGAACTCACAGAGATCCGCCTGTCTCTGCCTCCCGAGTGCTGGGATTAAAGGCGTGCGCCACCATGGCCCGGCTGAAGATAGGGTTTTTTATTATTAAGTTTTGCCTGAGATTCTGACTCCTTGCCTGGGAAAGTAAACAATGCCCTAGACCCTAAACACCTTAAACACAGTCTTTGTTACTTTAACATAAAATAGCTCTCTATGACAATATTAAGACTATGTTTGGAGCAAACGCCGGGTTGTTTTGAATTTTATCTGTTTGCCCTGTGTGTGAGTGTACCACAGTTCAAGTGTGGAGGTTAGGGAACAGTACACAGAAGCCAGTTCTCTCGGTCCACAGGATCAAACCCAGGTCCTTGCGGGCTCGGGTGTTGCTGACTGTGCTGAAATTCTGGCTTCTCTGTTCCCGAGAGGCGTCAGCCAGACCCTGGTGAGGGTTTTTCCTTCCTGTGGTCTCTCAATTCCTGTCTACCCCGCCTCAGTTAACATGATTTGATAACTTGACCCAGTAGACACATTTCTGGGCATGCCTGGGAGAATTTCTAAATCGAGTTAAGCGTGGTGATCCAGCACGAACGCGGACCACACTCTAGTAGATCTGGGCAGCCTGTCCTCCACATGCGTGCATCCTCTGGGATGCGCAGGCTCGCACTGTGGGTGGGGCCGCCAGGCCTCCCAAGTCCTGCGCACACACCGGGCCCACCCCACGGTGGCCGCTGGAGGGCAGCACCTTCTCCGCAAAGGCGGCCGGGTCGCCTGGACCAGAGGGGCAGCATAGGCTGGAGCTTTCTGTTTCCACAAATGGCCGCTGCACCGAAGGCCTTTCAGAAGATTCTGGCGCTGGTGACGGGAACACGCACTGGGTGTGCCCTGGAAGAGCCCTCGCTATTTCTGAAGGATGGCCAGTTTCTCAAGGGCTCTAATGCCCATCTTGAGCTTCCTGCAGCCGGCTCTGTAACTGAAACCTCAGGGCCTGCCGTGGGCCCACCTGGCTCCTGGAGGAGGAAGTCGCCTGGTAACTTCGTTCCCTAGACCGAAACTGTTTTCCTGGCAGTAAAGAACTTGACCCCCAGGCACCCCGGCGAAAACGTTTTTCAGAAAACAAAGTCGACCTCAGTGCCGGGCAGTGGTGGCTCGCGCCTTTAATCCCAGCACTCGGGAGGCAGAGGCAGGCGGATCTCTGGGAGTTCGAGGCCAGCCTGGTCTACAAGAGCTAGTTCCGGGACAGGAACCAAAGCTACAGAGAAACCCTGTCTCGAAAAAAGAAAGAAAGAAAGAAAGAAAGAAAGAAAGAAAGAGAGAGAGAGAGAGAGAGAGAGAGAGAGAGAGAGAGAGAGAGAAAGAAAGAAAGAAAGAAAGAAAGAAAGAGAAAGAAATTTGGTTTAAAATGTGTCACTCTCAAATTATCACCAGCAGCCCCACCCCCACCCCATCCTGGCTGGTGTTTGGGTGGTTTTGAAACAATTTCTGCTGTAATGTTTGTAAAGGGGAAGTGGAGTTTATAAATTAACACACCACTATGTCCACAGTCAGTTTGGGTAGACGTCACAAAAGTATTATTGATGATTGTGCTGGCCAGCCCCTTTAAACTTTAACATGTATTTAATGTGTGTGTGGAGGGGACGACACGTGCCAGAAAAGCCCATGTCTGGGAGTCAGAGGACAGCTTTTGTGGGGTCAGTTCCTCTGCTTCTACCATGAGGTAGATTAAATTCAGGTTGTCAGGTTTAGCCAAAAATGCCCCTACCCACTGAGCCATGTCACCAGCCCAGAAATTCTGAACACTGAAAAGTTTTGGGTGAGTTTATTTGACTTTAATACTTGCTTCTTTTTGTTATAGAATAGGTGCTTTTGTAGGGGGGACATTATAATCTAACCCAACCATAGAAGACTCTTGCTATGGAACATTCTAGATCTCTTTATATGTATACATGCACACACACACACACACACACACACACACACACACAATTTCAGACCTGTCCTCATAACCCCCCAAAATAAAACAGATAATGGTCAACTCTTGCTACTTCAAAACCAAGCAAGCCTTGTTGGGCGGTGGTGGCACATGCCTTTAATCCCAGCACTTGGAAGGCAGAGGCAGGTAGATCTCTGGGAGTTCAAGGCCAACCTGGTCTACAGAGCAAGTTCCAGGACAGGCTCCAAAGCTACACAGAGAAGTCTTACTGGCTAAAATTTACTGAAAATGTCTTAAGGATGGAAAGATGGCTTAGCAGGTGAAGGCTCTTGCCACCAAGTGTGGTTGTGACCTGAGTTCTACTCCTGGGCCGTAGGTAGAAGGAGATGGCTGATTCCAGAGGTTATCCTTTGACCTCCACATGTGTGTCATGGCGTGTGTGTCACCCCACAATATGTAGGTAGATACATACATACATACATAGACAGATATTGTGGGCATAGTGGCACATACCTTTAATCTAAACACTCAAGAGACAGAAGCAGGCAGATCTCTGTGAGTTCAAGGCCAGTCAGATTTATATAGTGAGTTCCAGGCCAGCTATAGTTACACTGTGAAACCCTATTTAAAATAAAAGTAATTTAAAAAATTAAAAAAGCCTTAAAAACTTAAATTGAACTCTTTTCTCTCAAATATTTCCTTCCTTGGAAGGAAGGGAGGCATGAACTCTTCCCTTAATTCTGCTGTCCCTTATCGGCCTCAATGGAGCTGCCCAGGCCCAGCTGCCCCAGTGGCTCTTGGGAGGCCGTGGACTGATGGAAGCCAGACCTCGCTTTACATTCTTCCTGACCCACTTCACACACACACACACACACACACATTTATACACATTCACATACTCTCCCTCTCACACACACACTCACATGCTCACACACTCACGCACACATTCACATACTCTCCACACTCATAGGCTCACACACACTCACACTCTCTCACACACTCACTCACACACTCACTCACACTCACACACTCACACACACTCTCACATACTCACACACTCACACACACACACTCACACACTCTCACACACTCACATTCACACAATCTCTCACACACACTCACATGCTCACGCACACTCACACACACACACACTTACATGCTCACATACTCATGCACACATATTCACATACTCTCCACACTCATACGCTCACACACACTCACACACTCTCTCACACACTCACACACACTCACACACTCACACACTCTCACACACACTCACACTCACATACACACTCACACACTCTCACATACACACTCACACACTCACACACACTCTCACACACACTCACACTCACATACACACTCACACACTCTCACATACACACTCACACACTCACACACACTCTCACACACACTCACACACACTCACACACTCTCACACACTCACACACACTCTCACACACACACTCACACACTCTCACACACTCACACACACTCACACACACTCCCACTCTCTCACACACTCTCACACACTCACACACACACTCACACACACACTCACACACTCTCTCACACACTCACATTCACACAGTCTCTCACACACACTCACCCCACTTCTGCCTCTGATGATGGAGCTGTCGACCACAGTGCTGCAGGAAGGAGCCATGTTCATCTCGAGTCCATTGTGAGTCTCTGGGGTGCACTAGATGTTGTGGCAGTCTTTATCTGATATGGCTGGAGAAAACTGCAAGGAAGAATATTCCAGGGCTGGGGCAGCGGCTCAGTGGGTAAACTACTTACCACATGTAGGTGGGGTTTCCTGTCCCTCCTGCCAGCTCCCAATCACGACACGAAGACTAATCAAGTATGAAAACTTGACCGAAAGCTTAGTCTTGTTTCTGACTCGCTCTTAGGACTTAAATTAACCATTTCTAGTAATTTACTCGTTGCCTCGTGGCGTACCACCTTTATGGTGTACTCCTGTGCTGCCACCTCTGGTCTCCTGGCATCTCTGTCTCTCTGCCCTTCTTCCCAGCATCATCTCTGCCCCAAAAATCCTGCCTAGCAATTGGCCTTTCGGCTTTTTTATTAAACCGATCTGAATGGCAAATCTTCACAGTGTACATAAGGATTATTTCACAACAACCATACAAGAATGAGGATGTGAGTTCAAATCTCTTGGACTCGTGAGAAGCCAGGTGTGGTGGGTGTCTCTAACCCCAGTGCTCTGATGGTGAGATGGGGGCAGGAGAGCCCCTGAGGCTTACAGCCAGCCAGCAATGCCCAGCAATAAAGAGACCTCTCGCAAACAAGGCGGAAGGCAAGGGCCAACACCTGAGGTTGTCCTCTGACACCTGCTATGGCACATGTGCCTCCACACACTGAGACACACACAGACACATACACAGAGATATACACCCAGAGAGACATACACACACACACAGATACACATACACAGACACATACACACAGAGACACAGACACATACACAGAGATATACACCCAGAGAGACATACAGACACACACAGATACACATACACAGACACATACACACAGAGACACAGACACATACACAGAGATATACACCCAGAGAGACATACAGACACACACAGATACACATACACAGACACATACACACAGAGACACAGACACATACACAGAGATATACACCCAGAGAGACATACAGACACACACAGATACACATACACAGACACATACACACAGAGACACACATACAAACACAGAGACACAGACACATATACACACAGAGACACACATACAAACACAGAGACACACATACAAACACAGAGACACAGACACATATACACACAGAGACAGACACAGACACACAGAGACACACATACAAACACAGAGACACAGACACATACACACACAGAGACCACACATATACACAGAGACACACATACAAACACACAGAGACACAGACACACACACATGCACACACAGAGAGACACACATACAAACACAGAGACACAGACACATACACACACAGAGACAGACACATATACACAGAGACACACATACAAACACAGACACAGACACATACACACAGAGACAGACACATATACACAGAGATATACACACAGAGAGACATACAGACACACACAGATACACATACACAGACACATACACACAGAGACACACATACAAACACAGAGACACAGACACATACACACACAGAGACAGACACATATACACAGAGACACACATACAAACACAGACACAGACACATACACACAGAGACAGACACATATACACAGAGATATACACCCAGAGAGACATACACACACACACAGATACACATACACAGACACATACACACAGAGACACACATACAAACACAGAGACACAGACACATACACACACAGAGACCACACATATACACAGAGACACACATACAAACACACAGAGACACAGACACACACACATGCACACACAGAGAGACACACATACAAACACAGAGACACAGACACATACACACACAGAGACAGACACATATACACAGAGACACACATACAAACACAGACACAGACACATACACACAGAGACAGACACATATACACAGAGATATACACACAGAGAGACATACAGACACACACAGATACACATACACAGACACATACACACAGAGACACACATACAAACACAGAGACACAGACACATACACACACAGAGACCACACATACACACAGAGACACACATACAAACACAGAGACACAGACACATATACACACAGAGACAGACACATATACACAGAGACACACATACAAACACACAGAGACACAGACACACACACATGCACACACAGAGACACACACATATACAGAGAGACACACATACAAACACAAAGAGACACAGACACACATACATGCATACACAAACACACACATTTTCCAAGTTCCTGCAATTGGAACACCATGATCCAGAGTTCAGTGAGCAAAAAGAACTCAGTAAAAAGATGACAGTCAACAAAGCAACCAGGAGCTAAATGACGTAGCCCACAATTAAAGCTTTGGAATCAATTCCATGTAATGGAAAACCACTGGAGGGTTTTCAGTAGGAAAATGACATGATTAGGTTTGTATTTCAAGGGAATAAACAGCAATAAAGACTAATGAATACCCACGCCTCCACTCCGCATTCTCAGCAATAGGTCATTACAAGCACAAACGTGATGCTTTTCTCCAGCCCCCTCCCCCTCCTTTCAATGGATATAACCACTGTTCTGCCTCAGGTAATTTTTATTATTATTGTCTTGTTATGTATCTTGCCACCTTGAAATTATGCATAGATCATGTTATACAGTTGAGCATTTTATAAATAAGATTATGCTGTTTTTCTTGCCGTCTGTGGTTCAACATTGCTTGTGAGTTTTTACCCTGTTGGTGTGTCTAATTCCACCCCTTCGTTATTTTCTGTTATGATCTATAAAGCATCATTATTCTACATTGTCTCTTGACGAACATTAGGTTTTCCCCGTTAATATTCAATTATGAGAAATGTTGCCCTGAAGGCCAGAGAGCTGGCTCCATTGGTAAAAGGGCTTGCTCAAGCTTGAAGACCTAACTTCGAACCACAGCACCCACAAAAAAAGTCAGGCATGGTGACACACTTGTAACCCCAGTGCTGGAGAGGGGGAGATAGGTGGCTCGCTGGGACTCCCTGCCTGGCCAGCATAGACTAACGATCAAGTCTCAGATCAGTGAGAAACGTTGTCTCAGAAGCCAAGGCAGGAGGCTGGAGAGATGGCTCGGTGGTAGAGATCTCTTAGGACTCTCGCAGAGGACCTGGGGTCGAGGTTCCCAGTTCCCTCATGTCAGAACACAAACACCTGTAATTCAAGTTGCAGGAGATCTAACACCCTCTTCTGACTCTGAAGGGCTCCTACATTCACGGAGTGCACACCCAGGCACACACAGTTAAGGTAAAATATAAAATAATAAAATAAATACGAGATGGACCACTCCTGAGGAAGGACACCCTAGGACCTGGGTTGACCACGGGCATCCACCTGCATGCGCGTGCATGCACACACACACACACACACACACACACACACACACGGGGAGGTGGGGAGGCTATATTGCAGGACTAGGGAGATTGATAAAGTGATTGGCACACAGAAATGAGGACCTAAATTTGGATCTCCAGCACACACATAAAAGCTGGGGGTGCACATCTGTAATCCCAACACGGGAGGGGAGGAAGGGAGACAGGTAAACCCCTAGAGTGCATTGGCCAGTCAGTCCAGCCAACTGGCTCCATGAGAAGTCCAGGTTCCATAAGGAAACAGCACTGTCTCAAAAAATAAGGTGGCTAAAGATCAACGAAGACACCAACGCCAACCTCTGTTCTCCAAATGTGCACACACACACACACACACACACACACACACAGAAATACTGCCGTGAACTTCTCTGCAAAAACACCTAGGAGCAAGGTAATTTCTGCACCTAACAACATGGAGATGGCCAGCTTGCCAGGGCATTCCACACTGCGCGCAGAGCTGCTAGCTACGCCTCCCACCCCCTGCCTGCATGGACAGCGCTGACTCCACAGCCTCAGAAACACGTGGTAACACAGTTTGAGTCCTAACGTCCATGTGGCCATTCACATCTGTAATTGCTGTTCCGGGAGGATTCGCTGCCCTCTTCTGGCCTTTTTGGGTACTACAAGCATGTTTTACATAGACACAGAGGCAAAACACTCATAAAAAATAAATCTGATTTTTTTGGGGAGGAGGTTTCAAGACAGGATTTCTCTGTGTAGTCCTAACTATCCTGGAACTAGCTCTTGTAGACCAGGCTGGCCTCGAACTCACAGAGATCCCCCTGCCTCTGCCTCCAGAGTGCTGGGATTAAAGACGTGTACTACCACTGCCCGGCTAAAACCTAATTTTTTAAAAAATAAAGTGGCACGAAAGAGTAGTAACACAGAATTTAAAAATGAAAATTTCCAAAATCACTTTATTACATCTAAATTCTAAAGGGAAGTTTGGCTGATTTACGACTTAGATCAAAGAAAATGATTTTCATTTTTTTAGTCCTGGGGATCAAACCCTGGGTCATGGCAAGTCAAGGTTTGCCAAGGGTCAAGGCTCTGTCACTGAGCCGCATCCCCAGCCCCCAAATTTAATGAATGATTGACAGGAGGTTGTCGAAGGCTTGATTCCTTTGCATGTCCATCCAGGTTTGTTTCCACCCGTGGTGTCTCACCCACATCCCTCCTCTTCCATCTGATGTAGCTCACTTCCTTCTATGGGTGGTAACTCCCTGAGTTAGTCAGAGACTCACTGCAGGTGGCAAGGAGACCCACAGGACAGGATTCCTCAGAGGCGGGTCAGGGTGAGTCCACAGTGTGCCAATTCCAGCTTATTAATTGTGCTTTCTCTTCTTAATTTTCTTTGGTCCAGCATGGTTTACCCAGTTCTCATCAGTCTTTAGCCGGTGGTGACCAACGAGACCTGTATCCTAGAATACATTCAATAAAAAGAAGAATTAAGCCAGGCAGAGTGGCACAAGCCTTTAATCCCAACCCTCAGGAGGCAGAAGCAAGAGGATCTCAGAGTTTGAGGCCAGCCTGGTCTACAGAGTGAGTTCCAGGACAGCCAGAGGTATGTAAAGGAACACTGTCTCCCAACAGAAGAAGAACGTGCAGAAGGAGGAGGAGGAGAAGAAGCATTCAGGCCCATAGAGACAACTGAGCTGGCGGAGTGCCGTGTCCTGCATAGCTTGGTCCTGGAAACCTGGCTGGGGCAACAAGGGATCCAAGAAAGGAAGCCACGCTTACGGGAAAGCTGGGGTCAGGTGAGTTGTGCTTACTCTGACGGGGTACACCTGCTACACACTACTCAGACTCTTGGCGTGTTTATCACACGCAGCATAGAAGGAGGCCTTAGCTAGCGGCAGGAGGAGGAGGTCTCTGTCGGGAGCAGTGTCAGGCTGTCAACCCTGGAGGAGGAAGCTGCGGTTGCTAGCTTTTCACACACTGGTCAATCGCTCATAGACACTCAGTTCTTACACACATTGCCAACACTCGCATTCAGACCCGAGGGAGGCTTTCCCATCCCTCTGGCCCCTCACTTGGGGAAGGCTTTGCCACTGTCATGATCTGAGGATTTGAAGCTTTAACACAACTGTGCCATGTCAGACAACACACACACACTCACTCAGGACTTCATTGATTTGTTTGTTTGTTTGTTTTCCAAGACAGGGTTTCTCTATAGCTTTTGGAGCTTGTCCTGGAACGCACTCTGTAGACCAGGCTGGCCTCGAACTCACAGACACACGCCTGCCTCTGCCTCCCCAGTGCTGGGATTAAATGCAAGCACCACCACCACTGCCCGACTAGCTTCATTGATTCTTGACATATTAACTCAAGGGTTTCTCAGCTCCCCAAATCAAGGACCTGCCATCGAGCATGGGACCTGAGTCCAGATCCGCTGGGCACTGTACATGCTCTGTAACTGGCATTAGTGGGATGGAGACAGCCTAGTCAAATCAGTGGGCTCCAGCTTTGGCGAGAAACTGTCTCAAAATAAAGATGTTGGAGAGCCAGGCACGATGGCGCATGGCTTTAATTTCAGCACTCAGGAGGCAGAGACAGGTGAGTCTGTGAGTCTGAGGCCAGCCTGGTCTACAGAGTGAGTTCCAGTCCATACAGAGCTACATAGTGAGATCCTGTTTGGAAAATAAACAGAAATAAAATGACGAGCCACTGAAGAAGACATTCAGAGTTGACCTTGAGCTTCCACACTCACACGAGCTTCCACACTCACACTCATATATGTATATACCACACACACACACAATCTTTAAAAAAAAAATTAGGTTTAAATGATCAAACTTAGAAGGACCTCCTGGAAACAAAATGCAGCGTGGCTCGTCATACTTCTCTGTGTGTGTGGTGTGTGTATGTGTGGTTGTGTGTGTGTGTGTGTGTGTGTGTGTGTGTGTGTGTGTGTGTATGTGTTGCTGGGGAAGCAAAGCAGAGACTCATGCATACACAAGCATGAAATCACATCCCAAGTCCTCTGACCTGTGTACTTTTGATTCCTTGGTTTCTCCTGTATGATAAATTAATGTGGGATTTCCCTCTGGCTGTGAATACCATTGGTTAATAAAGGAACTGCTTTGAGCCTATAGCAGAGCAGGGCAGAACAGAGCTGGCGGGAATGGGGAGGTTGACTAAACTGAATGCTGGGAGGAAGAAGGCAGAGTCAGGAGAAGTCATGGAACCGCCGCCAGAGACACACATGCCCAGACTTTGCCCGTAAGCCACAGCCATGTGGCGATACACAGATTAATGGAGATGGGTTAGTTTAGGATATGAGTTAGTCAGAAATATGCTTAAGCTATTGGCCAAACAGTATTGCCAATAATATAGTCTCTGTGTGGTTATTTTGGGGCTGAGCAGCCGGTAACAAACAAGCAGCCTCTTACAACAATGAATTGATATGGTCAGTTAAGAAGTGATCATATGGCCGGGCGATGGTGGCGCACGCCTTTAATCCCAGCACTCGGGAGGCAGAGGCAGGCGGATCTCTGTGAGTTCGAGACCAGCCTGGTCTACAGAGCGAGTTCCAGGACAGGCTCCAAAGCCACAGAGAAACCCTGTCTCGAAAAACAAAAAAAAAAAAAAAAGAAGTGATCATATGAAATGCTATTATCAGTTAACATGATCCAGCGGGATGGAATTCTACAGAACTGTGCAGTGCTGTGGGCCTTCCTACATGGCTGAGTGGAGATGCCCATGGCTGTGTAGCAGTCTGGGTCTGAAGGAAGAACAAGACGATAGCTGTAACTGCACTTTCTTAAGATCCTGTGGATGGGCGTGAGGGACAAAGTCCCCTGCTGCCCCTGGAAGGTGAAGCAATCACCCCGCAGGGTGGGTTCCGATGGAGGACCTCGTGGACACCAGGAGGCATCCTGGTCCCGGGGGATTATCTAGGACACGTGCACTCCCCTAAGGGTAAGTTGAAGAGTCTCCCATGGAAAGCATTTGAGACAAGGAATAGAGAGCACCAAGCGGTCTCTTGGTACATGTTGCAAGAATAGATTTTTTAAAAGAATAAGAATGGTTAAAAAAAAATTAGCAAGGAAAATGGAAACCTGGAAAATTATGGAACAAATGATGGATCTGTGAGTGAGCCCACTCTTTGTTTAACCTACATTGGAGTGACCCACATGACAGACATGACGCTAGGAATAGGAATCGCCATGATCAATGCTGTGAGTAGGTGTACTGGATGGTTTTGTGTGTCAACTTGACACAAGCTGGAGTCAGCAGAGGAAGGAGCCTCAGCTGAGGAAATGCCTCGAGGAGATCCATCTGTAAGGCGTTTTCTCATTTAGTGACTGATGCCGGAGGGCCCAGCCCATGGTGGGTGGTGCCTTCCCTGGGTTCTATAAGAAGGTGGGATGAGGGGCTGCAGAGGTGGCTCCGTGGGGCAGATCACTCACTGCTGTTGCATAGGACCTGGGTTCAATCCCCAGTACCCACATGGTGGTTCACAACCATCTGTAACTCCACTCCCGGGGGCCTGATGCCCTCTTCTGACCGCCCTGGGCACCAGGCATTTAGGTACTCTGCATACACATGCTCGGGTACACACAAAAGTAGACACATCTTTAAATAAATAAATAATAAAAGAAGATGGACTAAGCAGACCATGGGAAGCAAGCCAGGAAGCAGCTCCCATCCATGGCCTCTGCATCAGCTCCTGCCTTCAGGGTCCTGCCCTGCGTGAGCTCCTGTCCTGACTTCCTCCAGTGAAGAGCAACAGCAATGAATGAACCCTTTCCTCCCACAGCTTGCCCTTGGGTCCTGGTGCTTTGTCGCAGCAACAGAAGCCCTAAGACACCGGCATAGTGGGGTATGGCTGCGACAACCTGACCATGTTTTGGGGAGGATTGTGAAGGGACTTTGGGCTAGAAAAGCCATTGAGTGTTGAGGCCTCGATAGGCTGTTGTGTGGGAAGATGAGAGCGTTGAGAATGGACGCCTGGCTTGCGGAGTTTCTGAGGGAAGTTTAGAGACTCTCTGGGGGCCACTGGTTATTTTGAATTACATTGACTAAGATCCTGCAGTTCTGGCTAGCTGGGGCTGAAGCTGTGATTCACAGGATCCCAGAACTACTAAAGCAAACTTTTGTTTTGCTGGGATATTTGATGCTGGTCGGCTGGAGCTAAGAAATGAGCGGTGATGAAGAAGAGACCAGCATCAGTGAGGTGAAATCTTCTGGGACGTGTTTCCCGAGAGCACAGAGGAACTGCTGCAGAGGCTGCCAAGGTTGAACCTCATTGCTGGCAGCTGAACTCGGTAATGTGTAAGGTCACCCAGGTGGTACTGGGTTTGCAGGCGTGAAGGGGTCACAGAAAGCACCTAAGCTTGGCACTGTGAGAGGCCAAGAGAGATCATTGATGAGGGCGGAGCCCCAGTGGCAGTTGAAGGCCCAGGACTGAAGGGGGTCCTGCAAAGACGTTGAGGCTTGGCACCCCGAGAGCCTGTGAAAGGCTTTTAGTGAAAGCGCAGCCCAGTCGCAGCAGAAGACCCCAGCATTGGAGATGCCAGTACCACGGGATGTTCATCATAAAGTCCAGCATCAATGGAGGAGTACCAGTCGGGATCTAGAAGACAAGTTGTGTGTGCTTTAGAGACAGAGAAATGACCCAAACCCTTTGCAGGAACCCAGAAGATCATGCATGGATCTCAGACACTGGACAGTTGAAGTTGCTTGGCTTTGATTGCAGGGAGGGGGGTGAAAATGAGCTTTAATTTGTATGTGGGTGAAAAGAGGTGTGATTTTTTTTTAAAGATTTATTTGTTTGTTTATTATACAGCATTCTGTCTGCATGTAAGCCTGCAGGCCAGAAGAGGACACCAGATCTCATTACAGATGGTTGTGAGCCACCATGTGGTTGCTGGGAATTGAACTCAGGACCTCTGGAAGAGAAGCCAGTGCTTTCTTAACCTCTGAGCCATCTCTCCAGCCTGAGATGTGGTTTTTAAAGTGGACTGGGAGTGGATTTGTTATGCAGAGGAAGGGAGGTAGTGGCTCTTGAGAAATCATCTCACTTGGGCTCAGTAAAGCTAACTTGAGGCTGCACACAGCCAAGAGTTTGTGGATTGTCCTTGTCACTTGCTTCTACCACCCACCTATAGCCACGATCAGGGAGGCTGCACACCACGTGCTGTCTCCTCTGCAGTGCTCCCTGAGACGGGAGAAACGAGCGTTCGCCATCTTCTCCTGCCCTGCCTGTGTTGGCCCACGTGAGTGTTCCTGCCTTGCAACGGCGTTCCTTCCTTCTCTGCAGCTAGGAGGGACCAGCCAGAGAGGGGAAGAACACTGTGGTCCACAAGTTGTACAGCAGAAGGAAGACTTGGTGTCACTTACTCTTACTAAAGAAGTCCGGGAAATTGGCTTGCACCACTCTCTCGTTGAGGGCCTGGGTCTTGCGGTAGATGTTATGAAGGGTCTCGTTGTGGTCGTTCTTAATAGTGTTCTCCATATTCACAACCTGCAGACAACATGAGGGGACTTATGGGGGAAAGCATTTGGTGAGTGATTGGATAGATGCTCCCATCTGTGTGATCTGGCAGAGGGTCGGACCCCCTCGGGCGCAGCGCCCCGCGAGACCCTTTCCTCGGGATCTTGCCCCTCCATCCTTTTGTCTTCCTGCAGGAGTGTTTGGTTCACAGAATAAAAGTAATGAGTAACAGAGATATATCAAGTGGCAAGCTCAGTGCTTGTTTTTCTAAAATTATATTCTGTCTACATCGTTGAAGTATTTGTTTCTTGTTTCTGCATGACAATGTCTGGTTTCTTTGTTCATGTCCCTCCTTCTTTTTCAAGACAGGGTTTCTCTGCATAACAGCCCAGCTGTCCTGGCACTCACTCTGTAGACCAGGCTGGGCTTGAACTCAGAGATCTGCCTGCCTCTGCCTCGTGAGTGCTGGAATTAAAGGTGTGTGGACTTTTATTTTATATTTTAGACAGTGTCTCACTACATGCTCCTGGCTGGCCTGGAGCTCACTCTGTAGACCAGGCTAGCCTCGAACTCAGAGATCTGCCCGCCTATGCCTCCCAGTTGCTGGAACTACAGCCATGCACCCCACACCTGGCTGAATCTCTCTTGGAACTTGAGACATCGGCTAGCTCTCTCCTCCACCCTCCATCTCTCCTTGCTACTTTGCACATTTCCACCTCCAGTCCTCTTTGTGCCATGGTTAGACTGTTTTTCTCCCTCTGTCTTCCAATTTACTAGCTGTCTCTTGAATTAAATCTAACATGCTATTAACCCTTTCATGCAGTTGCTAATTGTGGCTAATCTAGTTTCATTCCTAAAAATCCTATTTGGTTTTTATGCTCAAGTCTGGTTGATCATTTCGTACTTTTTTTTTTCTTTTCCCTATATTTAAATCTCTTATTTCTTTATACATATCAGATACCCTCACATTATTTGTCTGGTAATTCCCTGTCTGAAATCTTTGTAACTCTGCTTCAGATGGTCCTCATTCACAGTGTCTTTCTCCTTGTGTTGGTAGGTTGGTAGGTAGGTAGGTTGGTTGGTATGTTGGTTGGTAAGTAGGTTGGTAGGGAGGGAGGTTCGTAGGTAGGTGCATAGGTTGGTAGGTAGATAGGAAGGTTGGTAGGGAGGTTAGTAGGTAGGTTTGTAGGTAGGTTGGTAGATCAGTAGGTGGGTAAGTTGCTTGGTTGGTTGGTTGGTTGGTTGGTTGGTTGGTAGGTAGGTAGGTAGGTAAGTAGGTTGGTAGGCAGGTTGGTATGTTGACTGACTCGTGTCTGAACTATTTATTATTCTGAAAGGCAGAAGACAGCTGATAGAGCTGTTCTCCTCAAAAGGCTGAGTATAGGGCTGGAGATATGGCTCAGTAGTTATGAGCTCTTGTTGCTCTTGCAGAGAACCTAAGTTTGGTTCCCAGCACCACACAGCAGCTTCTAAGTTCCTGTAACTCCACATCCCGGAGCTTGGATGGCCTCCTGCATGCATGTGGTTCATAAAGACACCCTCCAGTACGACAGACGTACACTATGGTGCACACACATACAAACTGGAATTACTAACTGTTTAAAGATTGACTATAAAGCTGTGTTTAACACAGCAAAGAACTGAAGCACCCCTTGGCCTAGGGTGCCTAAGAGACGGCACGTGGCCAAGTCAGCTTGAGAACATTTGTCTTCACCGTCCACCTATTTCACACGGCTTGGACTCAAGACCTTTCACTGCATCGAATCCAAGCTCTTTCGATCAGCTGGGGCCTCCAATGCCCATGCCCACCTCAGTGACTGAAAGTCACCCACAGTTCCATGGGCAGGGAGGTGGTAGTGTTTGTCCCAGCTAGTTTTATGTCAACGTGACATAAGCTAAAGTCATCTGAAAGGAGGGAACCTCAGTTGAGGCAACGCCTCCATAAGGTAAAGCTATGGGGCCTTTTCTTAATTAGTGACTGATAGGGGAGGGCCCTGCCCATTGCGGGTGGTGCCACCCCGTCTGGTGATCCTGGGTTCTATAAGAAAGCAAGCAGAGGGAACTGGAGAGATGGCTCAGTGGTTAAGAGCATTGACTGGTCTTCCAGAGGACCTGGGTTCAATTCCCAACACCCACGTGGCAGCTCACAACTGTCTATAACTCCAGTTTCAGGGGACCCAACACCCATGGCAAAACACCCATGCACATAAAATAGAAATAAAGTTGAAGAAGAAGAAGAAGAAGAAGAAGAAGAAGAAGAAGAAGAAGAAGAAGAAGAAGAAGAAGAAGAAGAAGAAGAAGAAAAAGAAAGCAGGCTGAGGAAGCCACATGAAGCAAACCAGTAGGCAGCAGCCCTCTATGGCCCCACATCAGCTCCTGCTTCTGAGTTCCTGTTCTGACTTCCTTCAGTGATGACCAGGACTGTGGAAGTATAAGCCAAATAAACCCTTTCTTCCCCAAATTTCTCCGGTCACGGTGTTTCACCACAGCAATAACAACCCTAAGACCGTATCATAGCCTGTGTGCGGCAAATACCGAAGAATGAGGCGGGAAGAATGAGGCAGGCTCCTGGAAGAACCCTTGTTAGCCAGACAGTCACGGGGAGGCTTTGGGGACGTGGAGCCACTGTTACCTGGGTCTTAGAGAGCTTGACGGTATCATGGAGCACAAACCACTTGACGTTCTCGGTGCAGGGGGGAGTGGTGAGCGAGCCTTCGTAGGTGTAATAGTGGAACGTGTCTCCAGGCAGCAAGTTATAAATGTTAATGTTTTTCAGGGTTGTGATTTGTCCTAAGAGAGAAGACACGGTATGGAATGGGACAGAGGCCTGCTGCCCCAGGAGGGACAGCTCGGGCTCTCCTCAGCATGGGAGCGGTCAAGTCCTCTGCCGAAGCCCAAGGAGCTGATGACCGAAACGCTGCCCCCCCCCCACTTGCTGCTCTGTGGATAGGTGAAGAGCAGAGAACAAAGCCTGGGGGTGCATGTGTGTAGTTCTAGCACTTGGGAGACGGAGGCAGGGGGATGTCCATTAATTCAAAGCCGGCCTGGACTCTAAATGACTTCCAGAGGCTTGAAGAGGCTCAGCAATTAGGAGCATGTACTGCCCTCTCAGAAGCCCAGCATTCAGCTCTTAGCACCCATATCAGGTGACTTACACAGCTGGTCACTCCATCTCCAAGGGATCATGGCTAAAGTTATAGGATCTGAGGGACACTCAGCTTGTGAGATGGGTCTGGGATCTGAACTTGGGTCCTGATGACTGTGGAACAGGCGCTCTTAACTGCTGAGCCATCTCTTTACCCTCTATACAGAATACTTTTTTTTTTTTTTTGGTTTTTCGAGACAGGGTTTCTCTGTGGCTTTGGAGCCTGTCCTGGAACTAGCTCTGTAGACCAGGCTGGTCTCGAACTCACAGAGATCCGCCTGCCTCTGCCTCCCGAGTGCTGGGATTAAAGGTGTGCGCCACCATCGCCCGGTGTACAGAATACTTTTTAAAATTTTTTTATGTGTATGAGTGTTTTGCCTGCATGTATGTATGTGCACCATGTGCATGCCTGGTACCCAAAGAGGTCAGAAGAGGACTCTGGATCCCCTGAAACAGGAGTTACAGGCAGTTGTAAGGAGCTAGGAATCAAACCCAGGTCTTCTGCAAGAGCAGCAAGTGCTCTTAACCACTAAGTGTGGAGACATTTTTGGCGTCTGCGGGTGTGCCTGAGTACACAAACACCCATATACATAAATAATTTAAAATTCCATATTTAAGGCCTGGAGAGATGGCAATGGACAAGAACTTATACACAAGTTTCTCAGAGGTCTGTTTACCCCCTAAACCTACAGCAGAAAAGGACTGGAACAAGGTCCCTTAGGCAAAGAGACCCGAACCTCCCTCCAGAGGGGTGAGGCTTCCCTACCACCCCACACTCAATCCTCTCCCTGCCATGGGCGTTCCTTACCTGTATACTGGATGTTGAGCAGTTCAGAAATGAGGGGGCTGTAGTAGGTATTTTCCTCGTATTCATTGATCTGGGAGAAAGCACAGAACACTCAGTATGAGGGAGAACTACCTCGCACAGACACACACGCACCAGCTACTTGGTTTCCTAGCTGGGAAGGCTGAGCAGAAAACAGGGAGGTCAAGTGACTCAGCTGGGCTGGCGGGGACAAGATGACTGCTTCTTGCTACCACCTACCTGGGCTCTGACCTCAGGGCTTCTGGAAGACAAGATGTCCCAGGCAACGCTGCTCCTGTAACCCTATTGCTAGGACACTCTTTGATGTGAATGTTGATTTCATTGACTTATTTTAATGTGTGTCAGAGTTTGCCTGTGTGTCTGTATGTGTACCATCTGCATGCAGTGCCCTTGGATCCCAGAAGAGGGCACCAGACCCACCTGAATTGGAGTCACAGGAGGTTGTGAGCTGTTATGTGGGTGCTGGGAACTGAACTCCCATCCTCCACATGAGCAGCAGACTCGAACCACTAAGCCATCTCTCCAGCCCAGTTTTTTTTGTTTGTTTCAAGATGAAAGTAAAAGTTGCTTTGGTGTAAAAGGCATATTATTTGTTTGTTTTCTGCTGCTGATTTGGTTGGTTTGGGTTTGATTTTGTTAGTTTTGTTTTGACAGGGTTTCTCTGTATAGTCCTGACTGTCCTGGAACTCACTCTATAGACCAGGCTGGCCTCCAACTTGGAGATCCTCCTGCCTCTGCTGCCTCCTAAGTGGTGGGATTAAAGGTGTATTGGCCACCACCCAGCTTGATTTTGGTGGTTTTTTTTGTTTTTTGGGTGTTTGTTTTTTGCTTTTCTGTTTGTTTTGGTTTTTCAAGACAGGGTTTCATGGTTTAGCTCTGGCTGTCCTGGAACTCACATTGTAGACCAAGTAGTCTTGAACTCACAGAGATCTGCCTGCCTCTGCCTTCTGTGTGCTGGAATTAAAGGGGCACACTGCCTGGCTTGATTTTGTTTTTTGAGGTAAGGTCTTGTTGTGTAGCCCGGGCTGCACAGACCATGGTGGCTGCAGACTTGCAGCGATCCCTCTGCTCCCCGAGGGCTGGGATTACAGTCAAGCACCACAGATCATTTAGATCCCATTGACTTGTTCTCCTGGGATTCCAGGCTTACACCTTCACAACCAGCTTTGTTTTTATCTTTTGAGATAACTATAGAACCAATTGGGTATTTCATTTTGTTTGTAAATTTATCCAGTTTAATGTTAAGCTTTTGGAGAATTCAATTCCTGTCTACTTTAAACATTTTTTTAAGATTTATTTATTTTCATTTTATATGTACGGGTATTTTGCCTGCATGAGTGTCTGTGTACCACGTGCGTGCCTGGTGCCCTCAGAGGCCCAAAGAAGACATCCGATCTCCGGGAAGTGGTTGCAAAGTGCCACGTGAGTGTTGCGACTGGAACCTGGGTCTTCCGGTGCTCTCAATGACTGAGCCTTCTCTGCAGCCCAGATTCCTGCCTGCTCCTAGTCACCTATCCCCAAGTCCATCGCTCGGACTGTTTTAGAAGCACAGTGCTGGTGCCTTTGTCTGACCGCACTGGACGTTTCACACAGCTCATGGACCAGCTTGTGTCCAGTCAACCCTTCTGCGCTCCCGGGTCCTCTTATCACCCAGGGTCCCATGTTTCAAAACACAGGAGCAAGCAAGGACTGGCAAAGGTAGTCCTCCCCACTGACGGAGCTTTCCTGGGAAAGCTTAGGACAGGACTGAGAGAAATAAGGGAGACAAGGTATCATTCAGACCCTTGAGCTGCTATGCCCTCCTTTGGACACGCCGGCCTAGGAGTCCGGGGGCGGACCCACGACGTAGTTCCAGCTTACCTCCACAAGAACTGCCAGCACAGCCAAACCATCGGGCTGGCTCTTGGCCTCGTCGAAGTTATCGTACTTGGAATTGTAGTGAACAAAGTGGATCTGTGAGTGAGAGAAAGCAGGTCAAGGGCAGTGCCTGGGGACTCCAGACCATGAAGGGTTCCCAGGGGGAAGGGAAAGGAGAGAAAACGGTCCAGCCTCGACTACCCCACACAAACAGTGCCGACCTCCCTCTGCCTGGTCAGGCTGCAAGCCCAACTGCCAAGACCAGAAACTTCTCTGAGAATGGAAAGAGGGAAGCAGGGTTCTGGAAGGTCGCTGTTCTGTTTGCCTTGACCCAACCTCCCTCCTGGTAGACGCTGGAGTCACTCTGCCCTCCTCGGGCCTCTAGGGGGACTGAGGAGCAAGGGAGCAATGAACTCCCCTCCCTCGGGAAGCCACTGTGAGCCTGAAATCAAGGCAAGGAGGGATGCAGGCCAAAGAGGTTCTAAAATTCTAACACGCAAATCCAGCGGAAGCAGAGGAAGGCCTGGCACCATGCAGGCGAGACAGTCCTGCCACGCTGCGAGTTTCTGAAGAGAGAATCCATCTATGTTCCCTCACAGAGCAGTGCCCAGTAAGTTCTCAACGAACTGCAAATAAACCACAGGGTGACTGAACCGTCACCGTACCACCACGATTGCACAGTCGTATTGGCTAGTTCAGTAAGAAAGAGAGAGCCAATGGAGCTAGAGAGAGGGCTAAGAGCAATGGCTGCTCTTCCAGAGGTCCTGAGTTCAATTCCCAGTAATCACATGGCGGCCCTCTTTATTATTATTTAAGAGAGATGACTCAGTTGGTAAAGCCATTGTTGTGTGAGCATGAGGAATTTAGTTCAATCCTAGCACCCACAAAGAGGAACTGGGCACAGCTGTGCATGCCTGTAATCTCAGCGCTGAGACCAGTAGTAATAGGATTCCTGGGGTTCAATGCCAGTCAGTCTAGTTAATAACTGGAATCCAGACTCAGTGCAAGAGTCTAGATAGATAGATAGATAGATAGATAGATAGATAGATAGATAGATAGATAGATGATAGATAGATGATAGATAGATAGATAGATGATAGATAGACAGATAGATAGATAGATGATAGATAGATAGATAGATAGATAGATAGATAGATAGATAGATAGATAGATAGATGATAGATAGATAGATAGATAGATGATAGATAGACAGATAGATAGATGATAGATAGATAGATAGATAGATAGATAGATGATAGATAGATGATAGATAGATAGATAGATAGATAGATAGATAGATAGATAGATAGATAGATGTGTGATAGAGGAAGACAATGTCAACCCCTCCACACACATGCACATATATGTGCATGCACACTCACATGCATGTGTACATACATGCACCTGTATAACACAAACATACAAACACATAAAAAGTGACTATGGACCTTGAAGGAAAGGGGACCCCCTGGGGTCGTCACATACCTCTATCACACGCCTGATCCCATCGACAGTGTGCTCAGAGCCGCTGATTTCTGCGAAGTCCCCACCCCAGTGGAAGTGCATCTGCTCTGCTTTATACAAGGTGCCGTTAGAGTCTTTCAGGCTCATGGTGGAAGGCAGGGCGATCTGCACTGCAGGAGAGAACACAGCACAGGGAGGCTCAGACTCCCCAGTAAGCAGCCTCCAGGGTCATCTCCCACCCCACACCTTTCTGAACTTGTGGCTGTGCTAATGAAAAGCCCAGGCCCAAATCTCTCTTGTCTCAGGACAGACAAGGCTACACAGAGAAAGTCTGTCTTGGTTAAAGAGAATGAAAGAAAGAAAGAAAGAAAGAAAGAAAGAAAGAAAGAAAGAAGAAAGAGATGTTGACAGTATAGCAGCCCTGCCCCTGTTCTGCCTTGCATGTGAAGGCCATAGGTTCTACTGTTAACCCTAGAAAACATTAACAACAACAAATTGTTTTATTGTTCTGCAAAAGACACTGGTCAGAAAAGGAAAGCATAGATGATAAACTGTAAGAAAGGATTTATAAACATCTGATAAAAGTTTACAGAAGCAATGACTCAGAGGTTAAGAGCACTGACTGCCTTCCAGAGATCCTGCTTCAATTCCCAGCACCCACATGGCAGTTCATAACCGTCTGTAATTCCAGTTCCAGGAGAACAGTGCCCTCTCCTGGCCTCCACAGGTGCTGCACACACATGGTGCACATAACACATACAGGCAAACACTCACACACATAAAAATCTTTACAAAAAATAAAGGGCTCTTAAAATTCAACAATAACACCAGGCATGGCAGTGCCCACCTTTAATCCCAGCACTTAGGAGGCAGAGGCAGGTGGACCTCTGTAAGTTCGAGGCCAGTTTGGTCTACAGAGAGAGTTCCAAGACAGAAAAATCCTGTCTCAAAAAAAAAATCAGTAATAAGAAAATGAGCATGCTAATTTTGAAAATCAGCAAAACACCTAAGCAGACACTTTATCATTGAAGATATATAAGCTGGGCGTGTCTGCAGTCCCAACACTCAGGACGCCAAGACAGAAGGACCACTTGCACATAATTTTAAATCAACATGGACAACATGGAGACTCCTTCCCCATCTGTTACAGAAACAGTCCAGATGCCTGAGAGCTGATTCAGCAATTAACACGGACTTAACAAGACTTAAGCAATTAACAAGGCTGCTTTTGTGGAGGACCCACATTCAATTCCCAGCACCCCTGTCAGGTGGCTCACAAATGCCTGTAGCTCTGGGAAGGAGCTGAGGCCCCTGGCATCCGAGGGCACCTGCACTCGTATGCCCAGACCCACAGACACACACACACACATACACATACAAGCACATACACACACATGCACACACACATACACACACGCACATACATATAGCTAAAAATAATGAAATAACTCCTTAAAAATAGATGATAAATTTAGCCCAAAAGTAGAACACAGACTTAGCATGCACAGAGCCCTCCAATGCCTCAAAAGCTAGTAGTCTGTGGATCTTAGTAGTCCCAGCCACAGTACCTGGGCCACTCACAGCATGGCTCTGTTCTCCTCTTACCACTCACCTGACCCATAACTGGAATTTGGTTTTGTTGTCTCAATGAGGCACCTGTGCATAGACAGTAAACTGATTCACCCAGGAACCAGGTACAATAGGGCTGAGAACCAAACATCTGGGCCTGTGTCATTGGGCCACTAGTGACCATGATCTTGAGTGAACCCGTGGCCTTCTGAGACCTCAGGTTTCCTGCCTGTAAATGGCCTCCCTTAGTCAAGCGTGGGGGTGGGGTGCAGGCGTCCAATCCCAGCACTTGGGAAGTAGAGATGGGACAGCCAAGAGCTCGAGGCTCTTGGAGTCTGGGACCAACCATGGTTAGCTGAGCTCAAAAATCAAAGACAGGCTAAGGAGCCGGCTCAATGGCTGAAGTGCTTACCACACAAGCAAGGGGACCCAAGTTTGGAACCCCAACACCTTCATAAAAAGCCAGATACAGAACTTCATATGTGTAATCCCAGCCCTAGGGAAGGTGACAGGCCAACCTAGCAGTCTGTCGAGCCAAGTCAGTGAGTGGCTGTCTCAAAATCTAAGATGGAGGGGCTGACGGGATTGCTCAGGGGTCAAGGCACTTGGCTCCAAGCCTGATGACCTGAGTCTGAGCTCTATGGCCATCATAATAGGAGGAGGCACCGCTGCACACGTACAAATAAATAAATAGATGTAACAAAAAGTTAAAAACTAAGAGAGCTATTGAAAGAAGATACTGGATGTTAATCTCTGGATTTTATCTACATGTGCATATATGTACCTGTGTACCTACACACACACATACGCGCACACACATACACACACACAGACACACACACACACACACAATACAATGCCCCCCTCCTGAGGTTGCTATGAGGTTCAAAGACAAATCTAGTGGAGAATCAAAAGGACACACTATGTGGGTGTCACATCTGTCCTGAGAGGGCTCCCAAGATCCAGCTTTCCTGTTCGATATGCACATTCATTCTCTCTCTCTCTCTCTCTCTCTCTCTCTCCCTCCCTCCCTCCCTCCCTCCCTCCCTCCCTCCCTCCCTCTCTGGAGAAACTGAGGGGAATTCTTTTTGAACCTTTGAGAAGCTGAGTTATCTCTCAGGTGCTTGTAGCTAATCAGATTCCATACAGAAACTATAGAAACCGGGGCACAGCTGCATAAAAACAGTAGGGAAGGTAAACGGAGCCACCCTCTGTCAGAACTCCCTGCCGGGTAAACAGCAGTCACCCCTCTGTCTGAATGCCCTGCCAGTGCATTGGAACAAACTCAGGTAAGGGTCTTTCCGAGTATTGTTTGGAGAGCCACCTTTCAAATGTTGGAATTAAAAGTGTGTGCCCCCACACCTGGCAGGGTCTTTATCATTGTTGTTATTGATGTTACCATTATAAATTTATTTGGGGGTGAGTGTGGGGGAATGCCCGCCTTGGAGCCTGTGAGGAAGTCAACCGGCTTTTGAAAGTCGACTCTTTCCTTTAACAGTGTAGGTCCCAGGGACTTGAACACGGGTTTTCAGGTTTCAAAACAGGTGTCTCTGAGGAGCCCACAAGAGGTTGAATTTAGGGACAGCTGTTGCCCGTCTCTGGAAGAGTCCCCGGGGTTTCTGCTAGCTGTGCTCTGGGTCTCCATACACGCTGCTCCCGGCATGCGCACAAACTACCAGCTCTCCACGCAGGCCCACTGCGCCCCCTTACCTGTGTGGCCGTTGTTAGTCATGGAGAACTCCAACCCATCCTCCCCGTAGCCACTCAGGGTCAGGGGCTTCAAGAACCGGTTGAACTTCACCTTCTTACTCTGAAGATTGATGGGCGACTGCCTCTTCCCACCGCAGTCAGGGTACGCCCTTGGCCAGTCGCTCTCTTCCAGGTTGCCCCCTGCAACAGGAGAGAGTGGAGCCCAGTTCAGAGCTACCCAGCTGACTTCCTAGCAGGTCGGGGTGGAGGACCCGCAGGCCAGCCTTCTGGAAACAGAAGCAGAGCTTCCAGAGGGCCGGCCAGAAGAGCTCTAAACTAAGCCAACGACTTGGCTTGGGGGGTGGCGATGGTGCCAACTTCCGACTCTTCTTTGCGTCTACTGGCACAAGAACCGGAGCTGATGATTCGTGTCCAGGGGTCTCCTCTGCAGAGTAGATAGCTGGCCCTCTTCTTTCCAGTATTCACGGCTGATGAATGCCCTGAAGGGAGCCTAGGCCTACCAATAACCCCTAACCTCATTTTCAGAGAATATAGATTTCCTTCCAAGCCTGGTGCTTGAGGCCCTGGCTTCCCTTGTGCTGGAACCTTCCACAGATAGCAGCTGTTTTCTTGTTCCAACCTCTTCTTTGGGCCGACAGAAAGGCCAAGACAAGACCACCTAGGTGGCATCATGGATACAGGGCATCTGAGAAGCATCCTGTTAAAGGGTGGTACAGGCCTGGAATCCCAGCACTGGGAAGGAGGAGGCAGGAGGATCAGAAGCACCAGGTCATCCTTAACTACAAACCAAGTTTAAGGCCAGCCTGTGCAACATTCGAGCCCCACATAGCAGGTGTTTGCTCCACCCATGACCTTGGGCTCCCTGGCGTGTGTAGGCAGTGCTTCTCACCTGCCTATGTGACCTCTTAAAAGGAAGGAGGGAGGGCCCAGCTAGTTCAGTTGGCAGAGCATGGGATTCTTTTTTTAATTATTATTATTATTTTAAAAAGAAAACAAAATATCTTTTTATTTTCCATTCTAATCCCAGTTCCCACTCCCTCCCCTCCTCCCATCCCCTCCACCTATCCTCCCATCCCACCCCCCATCCACTCCTCAGCGATGGTAAGGCACATTGCTTTGGGAAAGGTCCAAGGCCCTTCCTACTATATCTAGGCTTAGCAAGGTATCCATCCAAAGAGAATAGGTTCGAAAAGAGCCAATACAAGCAGTAAGGATAAATCTTGGTGCCACTGCCACCCACATTCAGAGGGACTAGTTTGGACCTATGCTGTTTCCTTCCCTGTCCGGCTGGAGTTGGTGAGCTCCCATTAGCTCAGGTAGACTGTGTCAGTGGGTGTCCCCATCATGGTCTTGACCTCTTTGTTCATATTCTCACTCCTCCCACTCTTCAACTGGACTTTGGGAGCTCAGTCCAGTGCTCTGATGCGGGTCTCTGCCTCTATTTCCATCAGTGGCTGGATAAAGGTTCTATGGTGGTGTTTAAGATCATCATCAGTCTGACCACAGGGCAAGACCAGTTCGGGCACCCTCATGTCTATTGCTTAGGGTCTTAGCTGGGTCATCCTTGTGGATTCCTGGGAATTTCTCTAGTGCCAGGCTTCTTGCTAACCCCATAATGGCTCCCTCAATCAAAATATCTTTTTCCTTGCTCTCATCTCTGTCCTTCCTTCATCCCATTCCCTCAAGTTCTCCTCCCTTCTCTCCTTCTCCCCTCATCTTCCCCTTCTGCCTTCCCTACTTCTCCCACCCCCAGCACATGGGATTCTTAATCCCAGGGTCATGGGTTCATACCCCACACTGGGCGCCACTTTTAGTGAGAAATCCATGTGTGTCTGTTTAAGGGGTATCAAGGATTTATTAAGATATAAAAGGGGGGCTGAAAAGATGGCTCAGTGGTTAAGAGCACTGGCTGTTCTTCCAGAGGTCCTGAGTTCAATTCCCAGCAACCATACGGCGGCTCACAGCCATCTGTAATGGGGTCTGCTGCCCTCTTCTGGCCTGCAGGCATATATGCAGACAGAACACTGTATACATAATAAATACATTTTTTTAAAAAAAAGGAAAAAAGATATAAAAGGGGAAAATACACTCACAAAGACGGGATGTGATAAATCCAGTTGCCCAGTTCTTGGAAAGTTGGGGTCCAATCACACGCTGTTTCATGTCACCTGATCCTGTCTTCGCCATCCAAAAGAATGCATTCCCTGCCCTCCTTCCTTTTAAGAGGCCACTTGAGCCAGATAACCCAAGGTCATGGAAAGAGCGAACACGCACTATAATACTGTCTTAGAAAGCAACACAAACCAATAAACTTTGAGGTTCCAGCTTCTCAGGGGACTGAAGTGAGAAGGGTTTTTTGTTGTTGTTGTTTTGGGGGTTTGGTTTTTAATTTATTTTTTATTTTTTTAGAGGCAGGAAGCTCTTTTGAATCCAGGTGTTAACCTGTTTTATGAAGCATCTTACAATGTAGCCCTGACTGGTCTTGAACTTGTGGCAATCCTCTTGTCTTTGTCTTTGGGGTTTTGGGATTAGAGTTCTGTTATACCAGGTATAAATGAGCCCAGAGGTTCAAGGCCAGCCTGGGCAATGTAATGAGATAGATACTCTCTTTAAAAAAGAAGAGAAGAGAGAAAAGAAGGAAGAAGTTTGGGAGGGAGGAAGGAAGGGAAGAAGGAATGGAGGGAGGAGAGAGACAGAGAGAGAAGAGAAGGGAGAGAGGGAAGGAGGGAGGGAAGGAGGGAGGAAGGGAGGGAGGGAGGCTGCAAAGTTTATCTTTTTGGAGATGGTTAATAATCCTGGACTCAGAGGAATGTCGACCAGTCACTACAGATGACAGAGGCCCCACATCACTGAGGGGTTTGGTTTTGGTTTATAGACAGGATCTGGATCTCTCTATGTAGCCCAGGCTGTCTTTGAACTCACTGTTAGCCAGGCTGGCCTAAAACTCAGATCCACCTGCCTCTGAGTCCTGAGTACTGAGATTAAACGCGTTTGCTATCATGGTTCAGCCATCTGCAGTTGAGGACCTGCAAGGGTAGCTCTCCATGAGTGCATGATTTGTTCTAGGTAAGAACTGAGCTCCAGTCGGGGCTTCATGATTTGCAATCCACAGAAAAGTTGATTCTCTTCTCGTCCCATTCAATAATTCAAACCAATTTTTAAACAATTCTTTCTGAGAGGTGAAATACCAAGATCAAGGAAAGCGGCCCGAGGCACACCCTTCTGGGACCCAAGTGCTTTGGGTCTGGGTCTCATGGACGCTGGGAAGAAGCCAGGGGCACAGCTCAACTGCAGCAGAGCCTGCCCAGCACACACAAGGCTCCAGTCCTAGTGCTAGGGGAGGGAAAACGTGGGGCAGCTTACAGATTGTCCTCCTGGGCACTTACAAAAGTCACCCTGCGTTCTCCAGGCCTCTGGATGCCAGGGCCAGTCTGGGAGTCTCTGCTACCATAAGGAAGACAAGAATTTGCCACCAGAACCCTCTGTCTTCTGTCACCTCTGCACCACCGCCAGTAAGACTGCTTGATGACACAGATATGGGCTCCTTTTAGAACAGGATTATTAATGGGGCTGCCCTATGAATTGGATTATCTGAGCCTCTACAATGTCCCTGAATCTGTCACCTTGATTTAGGACTCACAATTCCCTCTGAATGATCAAGCCATGCAGGGCAGACTTTGTCCTGTGCAACTCTGGCCTCCTGCACCATCCAGGGGTCTCCCGTCTCCCCCAGAAACCCTGACTTCCAACCTGGTTCTATGGGGATACAAGTGGGAAGATTCTCAAGTTCCCTTTGTGCAGTCTGACTGGACATCTCAAGGTAAGGTTCTGCAGAAAGCAAGGCATCCTCCATTGGATCCTGGGGGACTGGGAGTGTGCACATGTCTGAGGAGAATGCTATCTGTGGTCTAGTAGGCTTTTCTATGAGGCCATAAGTGTCCTTTCTAGAAGTCTCATTTGTCACACATTTGGATAACAACAGCTTTATAAGAAGATGTGGGTTCTTGGAGCAGCCAATACTGAGTGGAACAGATTTTAAAGCCGCCAGGTGAAGCTGGGCTGAGGCAGGGGAACGCTGTCTCTTCTTCTCCTTCATCGGGGTTGAAAGTCTACTTGTTCATTCAGAGATAGCAAAACACATGTGAACCCAAAGAGCAGGTGGACCCCACCAGAGGACCCACACCCAGCACCGGAGGGCTGGCTTGTCACCCTGTCTGGAAGTGCCAGGTGGCTGCTTACCTGAGTAGGTCCAGTGAGTCTCGGCCTGGATGCCCAGGAGGAACAGGGACACCACAGTCACCAGAACCCTCATGGTAGATGCTGAAGGCCTGAAAGCAGCAAAACTCTGGGCAGCACTTCTTTTAAGAGCCCAGAAACTGTAAATAACAATTTACCGGGTCCAGCTGGCTGATCCGCCCTTGCTGCACCCACTGAACAATAACACCCTCCCCACAATGGCCCTTCTGACTTGGTGCCTTGTGCACGTGTCTCACCTCCTCCCAGGGCATTACCATAGCCAATTAACCCATGTCTGGTTGTTCAACATCTTTGGAAGCTCAGTCCAGGGGCCACACAGTGCAGCCATTGTGGGCCTTGAGTGATGAGTGATCTAGAGGGATATGAAGAGCCTGAGGCACAGCACACCCGGAAACAGGGGCTTCCTGGAGGGTGGCATTTCCTCTGCCCTTTCTCCTGGCTGTTGGGGGGAATCATCAGTGTCTGAAAACCTTGCCAGATTCTAGTTGATATTTCCTGCCTGTTCCAGAGTAGACAGAACATCCCTAATGATTCAGGCTTGCCTACTCCCTTACACACACACACACACACACACACACACACACACACACACACCTGGCCAGCTAGGCAATTGGGAAGATAGTCTGGTACCCTAGATAGCTTTGGGCAAGAAGTGGAAGAGGCAGCTAGAGGCAGGGATAGCGTTATCCTCAACCTAAATCAGCCATCAGCTGGGGACCTTGGAGCCTGGTTCTTGAGCTTGATCCACACACATGCCTTGGGGCCATTGGGGAGGAGAGGGTGGAAGCGGTCTGGACCAGTTCTCACGTTTCTCCTGGGATTTGTCCTGACAGTGCCATACATTGGGCACACCCAAGCCGAACCAATGAGTTGTCTAATCCTTGTACATCCACGTGGCTAGTGCAGGAGAAACGAGCATGTATGCCCGCTGAGAAGCCAGCATTTCCCATGCTTTTCAGAGAGGCAAAGACGTAGGGCAGGTGGGGCTCCCAGAGGGCATCTGTCATGCTGGCCACTTGCAAAGAACTGATCTGCTCTGGCAAATGGCAAACGCCCTCGCCAGTTTCCTTTATCTCCCTGCCCGCTCATCCCCAGTCTGAGAGATGTCAAAATGGTAGCATGAGGTCACAACAGCTGTGTGAGAGGCAGTGGGGTTGCACACTGCAAAGACCTCCCTGCATCCCTTGCTGTGAAGACCCCCCCCTAAAATATTAGACCCATAAAGCTCAAGACCTCAAAGAATCTCAAGGAAGCGGTTACCCGTCTGTGCCTCAGTTTCTCCATCTTCAATAGGACCTCTCTACAGTACTGCCCCCTCACACACACATCCAGGAATTCAGCAATAAATTTGTGCACGGTGCTCAAAGCAGGGCCTGATACATAGCAACTGGCATTAATTTTGAATTTCTCATTTTACGACAAGGAGGTGACTTGCCATTGTCACCCAACTAGTGATTGAGGGACCAGAGGGTACAAAGCACTTGCTCTTCAGCTCATCGAGTTTCTCCAGGTTCAAAGCACACTTGCCATCTCAGCTAAGTCAGTCTTGCCTGCTCTGCTGAGCCCCTGGCCTGGCATAAAGGCCCACCTTGTTATTGATCCCATGTCCTTGTTGTCCCCATGAGCCTCCAGTTCTGCTGAAGAATTTAGCAGAGATCACCACAATTGGGAAACTGAGGCAGGAAGAATGCTGTGAGTTTCAGGCAAGATGACTGCCAGGGGGATGAAGCCAGCCTGGGCTACGGAATGAAACCCCGTCTCAAGGAGGGCGGGGGGCGCTGGCTAGAGAGATGGCTCAGCTGTTCAGATGGATGCTACTTCTTGCAGAGGACCCAAGTTCAGTTCCCGATAGCTACATCAGGCAGCTAACAACCACTTGTAACTCCAGATCCAGGGGATCTACTACTCTTCCAGCCTCTGTGGGCCTTGGCACGGGCACATGCACATGCACGCGCGCACACACATAAATAAATAAATAAATAAATAAATAAATAAATAAATACCAGAAGAAAAAGAGATGAGCATGCTATCGAGACTTGGGGATACAGCTCAGTTGGTAGTTCTTCCCCGGCACGCACAAGTTCCTGGTTCAGCCCTCACCATCGCATAACCCTGGTGTAGTATCATACGACCGTACTCAGAAGTTCAAAACCATCCTATGTGTACTGAGTTTGAGGCCAACCTGAACGACATAAGACACTGTCTCTAAAAAAAGGGGGGAATGCAGATTCTCAGCAACTCCAGACTGGAAAACACAAAACCCATCTCAGGCTGGCCCTGAACTCAGACCCACCAGCCTCTGCCTGCAGAGTGCTGGGATTAAAGGCGTGCAGATTTGCCTTGGAAATTTGCACGGGCAAACAGTGTGTAGCTGAGGGTCGGGGGCAGTGGATCTAGGGAGATGCTAGAGTGGAGGAAATTCAGCAGGCTGGGCCTTGGAAGGGCAAGAGTGCCCAGGGAGGGAAAGAGGCAGAGGAGAGGCCAGAATGTTTCTGAGGCAGGAGGACTCCAGGAAGTGGCAAAACAGATCGTGTTCACCACTCCCTGTAGCTCCCAGCCTCACCTCATCTCGCCTAAGGTTTGGCAACCCTGAGATTAGCATTTTGGGGTTGCAGGACAGACAGCCTTTGTGCTTCTGTGCCCACTCCCATGCACAGCTGCTCGATGCTGGCCTGTGTTAAAGACAGCAATTAAATTAATAAAGGGAGTAGAGCTGACCAGCTCCTGAAATCCAGGAGCCACCTGCTAACAAGAGCACATCACTAGAGATGGGGTCCCCTCCCTCTTTAGGGTGTCATTGCTCCCCATTACTTAGCACAGAATAAGATAATGTCAATTTTGTTGCCTAATTTCTGACTCACTGTCTTCTTTGATCCTAAAATTTTCCATCCAATGACTTTGAACAGAAATAGCTTGCTTCTTGTGTTTGTGGGATGGATGGACGTGTGTGTGAGTGTGTGTGTGTGTGTGTGTGTGTGTGTGTGTGTGTGTGTGAATATAAACTCCTATCCTCACACCATACCCCCAGCTCGCTGAAGCTTATTTGTATTCTGAATTCTTGTTTTCCACAGCTCATCGTTTGATTGACAGTTTGAGATGAGCTGACAGGGGGATCATTTTCATCACAATGGAAAGTTAAGAGTGAGAAAGGAGTCTTTGTGTTTTCTGCATTTATGACTATCTGTTCCATGGAAAGGCCCCAAGAGGGGAAGAAGAAGAGAGGGAGGCATAATCACGCCAGGTGATACGGAAGAGACAGCAGCCCAAGTAAACAGACTCCGCCTGCCCAGGTGGAAGGGCCATGTGCTCAGCCCACATCTGTCCACACATGGATCAGGGAGGTGATCAAGGAAGGTGAGCACAGGTGAGCTGGAAGAGAGCCCAGGAGCCAACACACAGGCTCATACAGGACTGTGAGCACACAGGGAGTCTAAAGGCTGAGCCCTTCTGCACAGTGGGTTCTCTGCATCATTTGGTCCAAGCACAGAAGCAAGATGTTTGATCTCTCCCTACTGAAGCCCTCTTGCTTGCTTTGCTGTTCTCATCTGAGACGGAGTCTTTACCTGCATCTGGCTCTTCTGGAACTCACTATGTAGCTTGAGCTGTCCTCAAACTTGTTATAGTAGACCAGGTTGGCCACGAACTCAGAAGTCCACCCACCTCTGCCTCCTGAGCGCTGGAATTAAAGGTGCAGGCTACCACGCCTGGTGAAGCCTGCTTTCTTAACCCTCTTTGAGAATATCTCAAAGCTTTACCGAGCTGGAGGTTCAGCAGGGAACTTACCTAGGGCACAAGGTTCTAGCGGATACCTAGGGGGAAAGTGAGTAACTTCTTCTGTTTAAGGTAGGGCCTCATGCACCCAAGGCTGGCCTCAAGCTCACTGTGTAGCCAAGGATAAGCTTGAACTTCTGATCTTCTCTCTATTCCCAAGTGCTGATTCTAAGCGTGTCTGTGCCTCCATGATAATTTATGGAGTGCAGGGGATCAAACCTAAGGCATGTGGGTAAGAACTCTACCAACTGAGCTACATCCCCAGGCCTGGCATACTTTCCTTTCTTCCTTCCTCCCTTCCATTTGTTTGGAAACAGGGTCACACCGTGTAGCTCTGTCTGTGTCCTGGAACTCACTCTGTAGACCAGGCTGGCCTTGATCTCACAGAGATCCACCTGTGCTGCTGAACTTGAACTTGCTCAGTTTCAGAGACCACTGGTCTCATGTGTTCTAGAACTCAGCACCTGTCCTGCATTAAGGTTTCTTTCTTTCTTTCTTTCTTTCTTTCTTTCTTTCTTTCTTTCTTTCTTTCTTTGTTCCTTTCAGTAGTTTTATTTATTTATTTATTCATTTATTAAAGATTTCTGCCTCCTCCCCGCCACCGCCTCCCATTTCCCTCCCCCTCCCCCGATCAAGTCCCCCTCCCTCATCAGCTCGAAGAGCAATCAGGGTTCCCTGGCCTGTGGGAAGTCCAAGGACCACCCACCTCCACCCAGGTCTAGTAAGGTGAGCATCCAAACTGCCTAGGCTCCCCCAAAGTCAGTACGTGCAGTAGGATCAAAAACCCATTGCCATTGTTCTTGAGTTCTCAGTAGTCCTCATTGTCCGCTATGTTCAGCAAGTCCAGTTTTATCCCATGCTTTTTCAGACCCAGGCCAGCTGGCCTTAGTGGGTTCCTGATAGAACATCCCCACCTTTCTTTTTTTTTTTTTGAGCCTGTCCTAGAACTAGCTCTTGTACCCAGGCTGGCCTCGAACTCACAAAGATCTGCCTGCCTCTGCCTCCCAGTGCTGGGATTAAAGGCGTGCGCCACCACTGCCCAGCTTGTCATAGGGTTTCTATAAGCAGGCATAGCGTCCATCTGATCAGTTCTTCCTGGGCATGGTGGCACGCATCTGGAATCCAGCAATCAGGAGATGGGGGCAGGGGAACCAAGAGTTTAAGGTCATCCTTGCTATATAGTGATTTAGAGGCCAGGCTGGAAGACAAGGGACTCTCCTTATAAACAAAACAGAGCCAGGCATGGTGGCACACGCCTTTAATCCTAGCACTTGAGAGTCAGGTAGGAGGATATCTGCAAGTTCGAGGCCAGCCTGGTCAATGTAGTGAGTTCAAGGCCAGTCTGGGCTACACAGTGGGACCCTGCCTCTAGAAAACCAAACAAAGAAAAGGGCTGTGGAGGAGGCTTCGGGGATCAGAGCACCTACTGAACAAGTATGGAAGCATGAGTGTGAAAATCCCCAGTGCCCATTTTATAAACAGCTGTGCAGGGCCATACGTACCCCCAGAACAAGAGGCAGACACAGGGGCTCACTGGGGTTTGCTGACTGCCAGCTCAGCTCCAAGTTCAGTGAAGGTCCCTGTCTCAAGGGGATAAGGCAAGACTGAGAGAGCTGGATGCCTGACCCTCTCCTCTGGCTTCCAAATGTGTGTGTAAGTCTAGACCACAGACACACGTACACACACAACACACCCACACCCGCGTACACGCACATTAGTCCACAATCCTTCCCTGTGGGTATCGGGAACACACATCCAAAAGATCTCCCATCCCAAAATGTCTTCTCTACTATTAACTTAGGCATATGTAACACAGGACCCAAATATGAGGAGCTTTGCCCGACCCACACCCTTATGGATACAAACCCAGCACAGTCCCAGCCACTAGACTAGCTGCTCCCTGGCCTCCCGCTAGTTGGAGCAGTTGCTTGCCATGGAGCCTGGGTCCTGCTGGATTCATTTAGTGGATCTCTCCCTCAGTTTATTCTACAGGATAAGTTTGTGTCTCTCTGGCCTACCCTTTGCTGATCAAATGATCCAATTCAAGTCTATGGTGACCGCTAACCTTTCTCTCATACCTCGCTTCTGTTGGCTTCTTGGCACCACATGAGCATACATAAGTGTACCCCACAAGAGAAATAGGAACACAGACGCATTCTCTAACAGACCAGGAAGTCAAATCTCGGTGTTAGCCGGACTTCTTAGAGGCGTCAAGTAGAAAATACCTTCTTTAGCCTCTGGTGGGCTTGTACCCTCAGCCTTAGGTCACTCAGATCTCTGGCCTCTGTCACCCCTACTCTTGGCCCCCCCTTAATCCCCCGCCTCCATCTGATAACGGTTGATAAGGGTTACAATCCTCACCTTCCTGATAACCCCAATAATCCCAACTCACTCATATTTTCAAGTCTTGTCTTAGAAGATGCTGTGTAGTGGTTTTCCCTCTGGCTTTAACCTGATGCCATCTTAGAATAGAAGATGCTGTGGCCTGGTAGTCATGGCAACTAGAACAGGAAAAAAAAACATACCTAGGTTTATGGTAATGATGATGGAGTCACTGACACAATTAAAAGTAGGAGCAGAGGGTCGAAAGACCCTCACCTGGGGTTTCAGTTCTTGTTCCTACTCCCTGAACCCCACTCCCAACAAAGTGATATTGGGAGAGGCTAGACGGTGTAGAAAGTGGGAGTTTAACTGAATAGATAATTCCTGCTGCGGCTTCCACCATGGAGTGGGACTTCGCAATGATGCAGCTATTTTGGGGTCACCCGTGTTCTTGTAAGTAAACATAATAAGCCCACTGGTTTCACCTGATAGAACTTAGGTGAAATTGCACTTTGGTCTGTCGCTGTTACCCGTCTGGGTGAACAGAGGTTTGTTTAAAAAGCTCCCTGGGGAAAGTTAATGCAACAGCAGAAAGCGACCACAGTTCCCAGGGCAATCAGACAAGTCCTTAGCCGGCCACAATGATGGAAGGAACCACCGTCCAATTAAGTTACAAGGTGGTGGGTGGGAAGTGAGAGGGGGTAGCTCATTTGTGCAGGGCTTGCTGTGCAAGCAAAAGGACCTGAGCTGGATTGCCAGAACCCACGTAAAAAGCTGGGAATTTGTGCTCTGGGCCTGTAATCTCCGCATAGGGCAGAGGCAGGCAGATCGGAGGCTCCCCGAACAACCAGCCTAGCCTACTTGGCAAAACTCAGGTGACATGAGAGACCTTGTCTCAAACACCAAGATAGACAGCTGGGCATTAGTGGTGCCCACCTTTAATCCCAGCACTTGGGAGGCAGAGGCAGATGCATCTCTGTGAGCTCCAGGATAGCCTGGTCTACAGAACAGTCAGAGCTACACAAAGAAGCCCTGTCTGGAAAAACCAAAACACACACACACACAAAACCAAAGATGGACATCTCTTGAGAAATGACACCAAAGGTTGACTCTAGCCTCCACGTGTACCTCCCTACATACATGAATACACATGTATACACACGCGCACACACACATAAAAGAAGGGTTTTCTGGAAATGGGATTCAAACTTCAGATTGCCTTGTCTTAGGCACGGAGGGACTGTGGAGGGGCAGAATGAACAACAGAGAACACAATAAGGAATGAGACGCCTAGCGCACAATCGCTGGGACTTTCCTGAGCTGTCCATGACCACTAGGCTAGTCAGCTGAGTGGACGAGAACAGCCTGGGAGGCAGGGGGCTCCGGGGCCCAACAGGTCTTTCTCCCAGCACTTGTCTGGCCCACTTTGTTGCTGGGATAGGCACCAGGACCAAAAGCAGCTTGGAGAGGAAAGGGTTAATTTAGCTTCCAGCTCCCAGTCCATTCTGAAGGAAAGCCAGGTTGGAGCTCCCAGAAGCAAGCTGGAGGCAGAACTCAGCAGAAGAAGAGGGCTTACTGGCTTGCTTTTTTAGGCAAGATGGATCAAGTGAGTAAAGACACGTATCATGAGCTTAATCCCCAGAACCCAAACGGAACAGGAAAAGAACCAGTTCTCACACGTTGCCCTCCGATCTCTCCACGTGCTCCGTGACATATGTTCACCCACACACTTTATCTCTCACACACGCACATGCATGCGTGCATGCACAAGGCTAACATTTTTAATATTAAAAAATTAGATCAAAAACAGAAATATAGTCTCATGAATGGAAAGCAAACCCAGGTTGTACTGGAGTCAAGTTTTCCCAAAGATTAAAAAAAAAAAAAGACAAAAAAAACCATAGGCTAGACAGGGTTGGGTAAACCGCAGCGCGGGAGCCAAACCTGGGCAGCCTGTCTCTCCTTTACGTACTGTCTGTGGCTGCGCTGCTCTGCAGCGACTGCCTCTCTCTGGGCAGTCACAGCACAGAGGCAGCCTGGAAGCCCACATGTTTACCAACATGGCCTTGTCTAGGGAGGTTTGCCGTCCTGTTTGATGAAACCAGTGTATTTTTGATGTCTAAATCTAACAAAGGACAAAAGTCCTTTATAAGAGAGCTTAGATAAGAATTCAAAACAAGCCAGGAACCAGCGAATGAGAGACCAGTACTCCTAGCTCTAACCTGGTTTTCAGCCTCTGCTTATTAGGAATTTTTGGTCCTTTTATATAAATGTAATGTTTTTGCTGCTCAGTCTCTTCAGATTCATTTACTCAGCTGCAACAGGGGTCAAAACTGCTGGAGCTGCCTGACTTCCCGGTCGCCTCGTGGCGCCTTTCCCGTCTGACGTCAGCCTTAGCCTCATTTTCAGCCAACCAGACTTGTGGAAATCTGCTAGAGAGGCTTCTGGGTGCTTTGCTTTATTATTATTATTATTATTATTATCATATCAGAGTTTTGTCTGCATGTATATCCGCACAACGCTTGCACGCAATCTCCTTAGGACCGGAGTAACAGATGTGAGCACCCCTGTGGGTTCCAGTCCAATGGAAGAGCAGCCAGTGCTCTTAAGCACTGAGCCATCTCCCCAGCTCACCCCCAGCTGCCTGGCCTCGAACTTGCTATGTAGACCAGACTGGCCTTGAACTCACAGAGATCCTCCTGCCTCTGCTGCTACACTCCTAGCCCCTAGTTTTGCATTCTGATAAAAACAGAAGTAGGAGCTGGGGCTGTGGTTCAGTTGGCAGAATGGTTGCCTAGCGTGTGTGTTGTCACGGGTTTCAATCCCTGGCACTGATAAGCCCAGCACTAAGCACAGTGGCGTACTGCCTGTCCTCACAGCACGTGGGAGGTTCAGAAGTTCAAGGTCATCCTCCATTACTAAGTGAATTCAAGATCAGTGCCGGCCTGGAGAACCGTGAACCCATAGCTCGGTAATAATAATATAAGATTTGAGACCAGGGTCTGGTGTGATCCCAACATCTTTATTCCCAGCATTCAGAATGCACAGACAAGCAACCCTCTGTGAGTTTCAAGCTGGGTGGGGGGACTACATAATGAGATCCTGGCGATGGTGGCGCACGCCTTTAATCCCAGCACTCGGGAGGCAGAGGCAGGCGGATCTCTGTGAGTTCGAGACCAGCCTGGTCTACAAAGCTAGTTCCAGGACAGTCTCCAAAGCCACAGAGAAACCCTGTCTCGAAAAACCAAAAAAAATAAAATAAAATAAAAAATGAGAGCAGGTTTTGCTATGTAGCCCAGACTGGCCTTAATTTTGAGACCCTTCTGCCTCAGTCTCCCAAGTGCTAGACCTACAGCTCTGTGTCCCCAAACCTGGACTAGTTTTTTTAAAAGCCTTGGGAGCCAGATGTGTTGGGGTGCACCTTTACTCCCAGCATTTAGGAAGCAGAGGCAAGTGGATCAATATGAGTTAAAAGCTAGCCTGTTCTACTTAGTGAGTTCCAGGCTGCCCATGGTTACATAGTGAGACCCTGTCTTAGAAGAAGCAAAGTCTTGGGCCTGGAGCTGGACCTCATCAGTTAAGAGCGCTCTCTGCTCCTGCGGAGGACCTGAGCTTGGTGTGCAGCGCACATAGTGACTCACAAGTATCTGCAACTCAGGTTCCAGGGGATCCAGCACCCTCTTCTGACCCCATAGGCACTGCATGCATGTGATGCACATACACGCATGCAGAAAAACCTGTGTGCATGTGGTGCACATACATGCATGCAGACAAACCTGTATGCATGTGGTGCACATATATACATGCAAACACATACACATAAACTCTTTAAAGTGAAAGTCAAAGAAAGGTCTTACCCAAAGGTGAGGACATTCTTTTCTCAACCTCCTGGTTCCCATCTCCCTGGTGTAGGAGGTTCTTCTGTCTATATGTTGTTTTCATTGGTTAATAAATAAAGAAACTGCCTTGGCCTAGTTGATAGGGCAGAACTAAGGTAGGCGGAAAAGACAGAACTGAATACTGGGAAGAAGAAAGCAGAGTCAGAGAGATGCCATGGATCCTCCACCTGAGATGGATGCTGGTTAGAATCTTTCCCGGTAAGCCACTGCCACATGGTGATATACAGATTAATAGAATGTGAGAATTAGTCAATAAGAGGCTAGAGATAATGGGTCAAGCAGTGGTTTAATTAATACAATTTCTGTGTGGTTATTTCGGGGCTAAGGTAGCTGGGCAGCCGGGAAGAACAAGCGGGCCCTCACCCTACAACATCTCCCTGTGCTCAGATTCCAGCCCTCCATTTCCTGAGTATGATTGTGCTTTAAAAAGTCAGCTTCAATCCTGTACAAAGGACTACAGGTAACTGAGGCAAGCTGGGAGTGGGAGAGGTGGTCTCCCTTAGGGAAGAGCACAGCAGCTGGCTGTTCATGCCAAAAGGCAGCCCGAAAACACACATACATAGACCGAACAGGTTATATTCAGGAATGTATATCTATATACATACAGATATATAATATGTGCAATTATAATCAATGAACAAAGAGGTCGTGAATTTGAGAGCAGAGAGAGGTATATGGGAGGGTTTGAAGGTTGGGAAGAGAAGGGGGAAATGTAATTATATCAATCTCAAAAATAAAACAAAACCCAGTAGGGCTTGGCGTGGTGGTACACACTTTCAGTTCCATTGGTATACCTGCATATCCACCACACAGACAGACATACGCATAAATTAGAAATTTATTTTATTTTTTTATGTGTCTGTATGGATGCATGCCATGGTAGGTGTAGGGTGTATATGTGGAGCCCAGAAGAGAACCGGAGCTCCAGGCAGTTGTGAGCTACCTGACGTGGTTGCAGAGAACCGAACTCAGGTCCTTTGAAAGAGGAGCAATCACTTTAACCCACTAAGCCATCTTTCTAGCCCCAAGAAAATAAATCTTATAAAGTTAGCTTAAGCTAGATCACAATGGTGGCACCCAGGACCGCCCTTCCACCTACTGGAGAGCAGAGGCAAGAGTCCAGGTGTTTGCTAACAGCCTGAAGAACATAGTGAGAGACCATCTCAAAATAAAGTTAAAAAAAAATACAATAAATGCTAAGGTGTCGTTGTCACACAAGTCCCGGCTTGCAGTCAGCCCTCCCTGAACTGCCCTCAAAAAGATCGAGCACTGGCCTCTAAGTGCTGGGATTCTGGGTATGCCTCACCATACCTGGTCTGTGTGTGCTGGAGGGATTCACTGATGTTGGTAAGCACCTTGCTGAGCATCTTTTTCATTCTCCAGGTGCCTGAAGGTGTGAGCTGTCTGAGACCAAAGGGTCCTAGGCCATTTCCCTCTCTTGGTCAAAACCATTGTGAAGTATCTGAAGAACACTGTGTTAGATTTTTGTTTTTCTCACATCATTAACGCTCCCCTGAACTATTCAAGAAAACACAACATCATACTTCCAAAAAGAAAACAGCGTCTGATGGGCCCATCACTCCTCAGTGCCCTCTGCAGGGACAAGGAGAGCCACCGCCAGATGGCATGAAGCCACTTCCCTTAGGGCGATGGCTCTGTCCCAAGTATAGATTGTACACTCATGACATCCAGTGGCCAGAGAGCACACGTGCAGAAATGGTTTGTGGTTTTGTTCTCATGAAAGACCCGGGATGTGATGACTGACATCTGGTCTCTAGTGGTCTGAAGGACCAATGAGGGTACCACAGGAAGAGAGGCCTGACCTTGGTGACTCTCTAGTCCCAAGGTGACCTCAGGCTGGCTGGCTGATGAGTGGGAAGTGTCTAGAAAAGGGTGTTTGGAAATGTAAAAACTTTTCTAGATACCTGTTTATAGAGAAAGCAATAAAAAAAATTCTGTTTGATTGGGGCTGGGGGCAGGGTTCTGTGGTAGACCATGTGCTTAGCATAGCAGAGACCCTGGACTCTGTGCATCTAGCACCTGCCTCAATTTGTTTTATTGAAGTGAAAGTAGCATTGTGCAATGTAACAGTAACCTTTTGTTGTTGTTGTTTTGATGGCACTGGAGACAGCTATGGGGGTGGAGATTCTGCCCCTGCCATGGTCTCTGTGGGAAGGTCAGAGGACAAGTTTGTGGAGTTTGGTCTCTCCTTCCACCTTTCTGTGAGTTCCAGAGGGTAGAACTCGGGTTGTCAGGTTTACGTGCTAGTATCTTCACCTGATGTTTTTGAGATAGCATACAATATAACCCAGACTGGCTTTGAACTCACTATGTATCACAGACTAGGCTCAAACCCATAATCCTCCTGCTTCAGGTTCCAGAGAACTGAGATCAGGACACATGACACCACAATAGGCTGGCATTAACCTTCTTAAAG
This sequence comes from Microtus pennsylvanicus, assembly GCF_037038515.1. Classification (NCBI taxonomy): domain Eukaryota; kingdom Metazoa; phylum Chordata; class Mammalia; order Rodentia; family Cricetidae; genus Microtus; species Microtus pennsylvanicus. The sequence continues at coordinate 77,853,114 of NC_134591.1, forward strand.
AGTACAGTTCAGGGGTTGCAGAGATGGCTCAGAGGTTAAGAGCACTGGCTGCTCTTCCAGAGGTCCTGAGTTTAATTCCCGGCAACCACGTGGTGGCTCACAACCGTCTGTAATGAGATCTGGTGCCCTCAGAGGCTTAGGGTATACATCAGTTGATAGAGTTCTTGCCTGGCATGCAAGAACCTTGGATCAGATCCTCGGCCCTGTGGAAATGGTGTGTGGTGGTGCTCGCTTGCCATCCCAGCATCAAGGAGGTGAAGGCAAGAGGATCAGAAGTTCAAAGTCATCAAGTCACCCTCGGAAACACGCTAAGTTTGAGCCCAGGCAGACTACGAGTGATCTTGTCTCAAATAAACAAAGAATAGAGCTCAGAGGGGATTGTAGATGACCTAAATCTTTCCCCTAGGCTGCAGACAAGGGGCCTCCTGCTCCTACCTCAGGTTTCCTTCCTCCCTGGCTTATCCTCTATCCTGCCACTTGTTCTAGAAGTCACTCAAGTCTTGGTGTCCACTCTGCTTTGGGGAACAAAATTAAGAAAATAACTTTGGATGCTGGAGAGATGGCTGAGTTTACGGTCCCTGGCTGTTCTTGCAGAGGACCCAGGCAGGTTTGGTTCCCAGCACCCACATGGTGGCTCACAACCAAAAATACTCCAGGTCCAGGGACCAGATGCTCTCTTTTGACTTCCATAGTTAGTGCACATACATAAATGCAGACACTCACATATAGACATAAAATAAAAATGGAGATGTGTGTGTGTGTGTGTGTCTGTGTGTGTGTGTGTGTGTGTGTGTGTGTGTGTGTGTGTGTGTGTATCCATGACATTGACTGGGCATACTGGTACACAGCTTTAACCCAAATACTCAGCAGACACAGGGGACCTCTGGGAGTTCCAGGCTAGTCAAGGCAACATAATGAGACCTGTCTTGTAGGAGGAGAGAAAGAAGAAGCTGCAACTGTTTTAAGACGTGCAGTGTGACCTGGTGTTGGGAGCACAGCACGGAAGGTCCTCGCACCTGCAGATCTCCAGAGGAACCAGGAATGTTAAGCACACAGGGTTGTATTTCCAGTGGGAAAGATGAAAAACCTGTCCTTCCATCCAGAGAGCTGGGAAGAGATTAACAGCCTGGATCTGTGTCATCTGTTGGGATAGGCCCTATAAGCTCCTACAACCAGGACTGGAGGCAGCTGGTAATCTAAATGGCCCTGATAGCCAGAGGCTCCCCCACACTTCCACAACCAGGACCAGATGTGGCTAACTGCCCAAATGACCTCTGTGCTATCTCTATGACAGAGACCAGGCCTTTGGCCCTTAAACTAGTACAGGTAGCTTATCTCTACACCCCAACTGCTCAGAGGGAATGGCATTACCCTGAGATGAATGTCAATCTAACCACGCTTGCTTGTGTACTAGGGATTGCACAAGTTTCTACCAGGAAGCTTTCTCCAAACTGTATTGTGTGTCTTAATTAGGGTTTATTATTGCTATGAAGAGATACCATGACCACAGCAACTCTTTTTTTTTATTTATTTATTATGCATACAATATTCTGTCTGTGTATATGCCTGCAGGCCAGAAGAGGGCACCAGACCTCATTACAGATGGTTGTGAGCCACCATGTGGTTGCTGGGAATTGAACTCAGGACCTTTGGAAGAGCAGGCAATGCTCTTAACCTCTGAGCCATCTCTCCAGTCCAGTCCCCACAGCAACTCTTTTTTTTTTTTTATGGTTTATTTAGCTTTATTTTATGTGCATTGGTGTGAAGGTGTCAGATCCCCTGGATCTGGATTTTCAGACAGTTGTGAGCTGCCATATGGGCGCTGGGATTTGAACCTGGGTCCTCGGGGAGAGCAGTCAGTGCTCTTAACCGCTGAGCCATCTCTCCAGCCCCCCACAGCAACTCTTATAAAGAAAACATTTAATTGTGGGGGCTCACAGTTTCAGAGGTTCAATTATTGTCATGGTGGGGAACTTGGCGCCATGCAGGCAGAGATGGCGCTGGAGCCGAGAGTGCTACATCTTCCAGGCAACAGGAAGTCGATTGACTGTCATACTGAGGAAAGCTGGAGAAAAAGACCTCAAAGCCTGGCCCCACCGTGGCATACTCCAACAGAAGGTATGGCCCAGATTAAAGGTGTGCCCTCTATGCTGGTCAGTGATGGCATGTGCCTTTAATCCCACTACTCAGGAGGCAGAGCCAGGTGGTGGATCTCTGTGAGTCTGAGGCCAGCCTGGTCTATAAAACAAGTTCCAGGAAAGTCTGTTACACAGAGAAACCCTGTCTCAAAAACCCAAAAAGAAAGAGAAGAAAAGAAAAGTGCACTCCAGCCTCATGGTCTGGATTAAAGACGTCATTCAGCCTCTTCCAACAACAAGGCCACAATGCCTTCTAGTGCCACTCTCTATGAGCTTCTGGGGGCCAAATACATGCAAACCAGCACACTGTGTTTAACTACTCTGGGAATAAACGGCCTGGCACTAGACTCCCCACGCTCTGATCCAGGTTGACAGATCAGTCTACACCGGGTTTTCATCCTCAGCTTTTCACAGAATTCGCTTCCCTGTCGGTATGACACCTGCAGGGACCCCCTCAACCTGGAGCAGGGCACAGAATGGCAGCAGGGTTACTTGCCCTCCATGTTTTCTATGCATGAAACCACACACCAGCAGCCTTTACGTAGGGCGTCTCTCACTTGGCTTGTTTGGAAGCTCATCCACATTCTATCATGTGTCCGTACTTCAGTGTCTGAGGACGAGGTAATGTGCTGTGACATATATTACCCACATATAAAATTACAATTTAGTTGAAAGACCATAATTGGCTTTATTGTCATTTCCAGAAGTAAATTATGGCTTTTATTCCATACTATAGGATCAAGTGATCTGAAAGAGGGCTGTCTTCAGAGACAGGTTAAAGGCTGAAGAAAACAGAACAGGGGCCAGAGAGATGCTTAGTGGGTACCTGCTGCCAAGCCAAATGGTCTTAGTTCAATCCACGGCCCATGCCGTGCTAGGGAAGAAACGACTCCCTAAAGTTGTCCTCTGACCCAAAGCACAGGTGACTGCACACACAACAGGTGCACAAAGTAAATAAAATAACAAAGCACAGAAGGTGGACTGACAGCCCCGAAACGCTTCCCTTGTTAAACAGGGTCAGGGAGACGTGGGGAGAGCCACAGTGGAAGGATTAACAGCAGGTTGGTGGCTGTAGGTCATTTTTGTGAAAAGATTAAGGCAGAAGGAATTCTGCCCAATTGAAGCTGTCAAGTTTGGGAAACTGGACTGTGATCTCTCTTTCATCTTGATTTCTTTGCTGAGACAAAGAGTTCATTTTACGTGGTGGAGGTGGCACCGGAGCGTGACTCCACACTGATTTTTAGCCTGGTCTGTTGGGGCCTACTGGAAAAGTTTAGTGCAAAGCAATGGTATCTTCAGCTTTAACTAACAGCATGAGCCACGCACAGAGGTGTGCACCTGTAGCCCTGGGTTCAGGGACAGCCACCTGACTCAGGAGCCGGAGGCTAGCCTGAGCAACACAGGACTCCATCTGTACGTTGGAGGGAGGAACAGTATATAGCATGCTTTTGCTTAACCTTGTTCAACTGTAATTTCCATCTTTTGTTATTGACAACAAGCTCTTATGAAACTTTGTGTAATTATTTATAGCTTTAAAACTTTTTTTCTAGCCGGACGGGGTTGGCGCATACCTTTAATACCAGCACTTGGGAGGCAGCGGCAGGTGGGTCTATGTAAGTTCGAGGCCAGCCTGGTCTACAAGAGCTGGTTCCAGGACAGGCACCAAAGCTACAGAGAAACTTTATTCTATTACATTTTATATGTGTGTGTGCCACATGTATGCACACATGTGGAGCTCAGAAGACACACTGAGGGAGTTGGTTCTCTCCTTCCACGATGTCAGTACCAGGGACCAAAGCCTGGTCCTCGGGTTTGACAGCAGGTGCCATGGCAGCCATCCCGCCAGCCTGTTTGTAGCTGTTTTGATGGCCATTTCCTCTTCCTTTGGGTACATACCTACAAATGGAATCACTGGGTAATAATTCTGTGTTTAATTTTTCTCCACCAACTGTTGATAGATTTTCTTTTTTAGGGGGGCTTACTATGTAGATAAGGCTGGTCTCAACTCACAGAAATCCTCCTGCCTCTGCCTCCTCTGTAGGAATCAAAGGTGTGCTAATATTACCATAAATGGCACATTGATAGATTTTGTCATGTTTTGTTTTGTTGCTTTTTTCTTTTGTTTTTGTTTTTCAAGACAGGGTTTCCCTGTAGCTTTGGAGCCTTGTCCTAGAACTAGCTCTTGTAGATCAGGCTAGCCTCAAAAATCACAAAAATCCACCTGCCTCTGCCTCCTGAGTGCTGGGATTAAAGGCGTGCGCCACCACTACCCAGCTGTTTCGTTACTTTTTGAGGCAGGTTTTGTAGCAGGCTTTCTGTGGGCCACCAACCAGCTCTCAAATCATGACACAGAGACTTATTATTAGTTATGAATGCTCAGTCTTAGCTTATGCTTGTCCCACCAGCTCTCATAACTTAATTTAATCGGTTTCTCTTCATCTGTGTTTTACCTCAGGACTTTTCACCTTTCTTCCACTCTGCATGTCCTACTCAGTGTCTTGCTAGCTGGCATCTGCCTTGCTGGCTGTCCCTGGGCATCTCTCTCTTTCTTTCTCCCTTGTTTGTTATGCTCTGATCTGCAAAGTCCCCCCAAAAAACAACAAGGAGACCGATTCCCGTATGTAAAAGCAAAGAGCCTTTATTTTATACAAGTTTGCAAACCTGGTCTCTCCGTGTGTCCAATGTATTGGAATACACGTCGAGCCCCGAGCTCAGTGAGAATTGGGTTTTTATAGTAGTAAAGGCGGGGATGAGGGATTTCTTAAAATATTTATTTATTTATTATGTATACAATATTCTGTCTGTGTGTATGTATGCCTGCAGGCCAGAAGAGGGCACCAGACCTCATTACAGATGGTTGTGAGCCACCATGTGGTTGCTGGGAATTGAACTCAGGACCTTTGGAAGAACAGGCAATGTTCTTAGGCTCTGAGCCGGGGTGAGGGATTTCTAAGGTTCAGGACCCCTGATTGGCTGACATTTGTCTAGGGGTGTTCTGGTGAGTGTGTACTGGAAGGTGATCCTATCTACTACAGCAGTTGGAAGGTTGGAATGTTAGGCATTTCCTTTGGATGGTCTGTTCTTGGGTGGTGCTTGGCTAATCTCAGTTTGTGGTCCTTCCTCAACCAGGTATTGCTGCAGGGTAAACTACTGAGACTCAGGCCTCCATTAAGGTTGTCGTGGCTGGGTCCAACACTGACAGGTGATAATGGCTGGAAGTTAAGAACTTCCTCTGGGTGGTCTGCTCCTATTAAGCTTATCATGGCTGGCTGAGTCCTACAGTCCTTTGGCTCTCTTTCTTTTCTCCTGAGTTTAGATTCCTCCTACTTAATCTCTGGGCCCGCCAGCTCTGCCTATCCCTCTACTGCCTAGCTATTGGCCATTCATCTTTTTATTAGACAATTCAGGTACCTCAGGCAGGCAAGGTGAAACAGCCACACATCTCTACACAATTAAACAAATGTAGCATAAACAATTGTAACACACCTTTACACAGTTAAAGTAATATTCCACAACAGGGTTTCTCTGTGTACTAGCTGACTGTCCTGAAACTTGCTTTTTTTTTTTTTTTTTTTTTTGGTTTTTCGAGACAGAGTTTCTCTGTGGTTTTGGAGCCTGTCCTGCTGTCCTGGGAACTCACTTTGTAGACCGGGCTGACCTCGAACTCTGCCTCCTGAGTGCTTGGGTTAAAGGTGTGTACCACCACCTCCCAACATCTTTTATCTTTTTTAAAGACGGGATCTAATATACCCAGGCTGGCTTCAAACTCACTGTCACAGAATGCTGACCGACCAAAAATAATAGATATTACCATCTTCTGTGACTTCAAGATGTACGACAGTCAAGACAGGGCTTGTTGGGCAAAGAGAGATGGCTCAGTGCTTAACGATGCTTGCTGGTCTTGCAGAGAACCTGGGTTCAGTTCCCAGCACCCACATGGTGTAACTCCAGTTCCCAGCGATCCAACACCCCCTTCTAACCTCCACACACATTAGACACACATGGTGCACATACATGCAGGCAAAATGCTCATACACATAAGTAAATCTAAAACAAAACAAAAACAAAATACAATTGGGCTTGTTGACGTTCCGTCAGAGGAGAGGTGGAGATCTCAAAGCCTCTCACCTGAGAGTACAGCCATTCTAACCTATCCCTCCCCTTCCACACGCCCCACAGCTGTGTGTAATTCTGTCCACTTGTACGTGGTCTCGTGATCTCAGGAGGCGATGGAAGGGTAGCTGAAGGGAGACCACATTCGTGCAGCTCTGGGAACATTTTCATCCATGCTGAAGTGAGACTCTACAGTGATGTGGCTGTTTGGGGGGTCACCCACACTCATGTTCTGTAAGGATAACCTTGAAATTCACGTTTTTCTACCTCTATCTTCTGAGTGCCAGAATTACAGGATATAGGCCAAAAATCCCTGATCTATGCCGTGGTGGGGACCAAATGCAGGGCCTCATTGAGCGGCAGGCAACCATTCCATCAACCGAACTACCCGTCCACTCTAGGTTTATTTTTGCTTTTTGATACCAAATCTCACTATGACCTCAATCTCTCTGTTTTTCTTATTTGAGCGATTCCTTTCATGCGTGTGTGTTTGACTGGTCAGTTATGTAAATGGATGCAGAGACAGAGGAAATAAAAGACCCATTGAGAGGAATTTAATTTGCCTGAAGATTCCCATTGACATTTGCTTAGCCTGAGTGACGGCTCGGCAAACAGAACAGCTTGCCCCAAATCTTTGGAATGACCTCTGTCATAACATCATGCTTTGAAATCGCCTCTAGCCTGAGATGAAACTGGACGGCGAAAGTGAGTTAACTAAGCCGAAGAGAGCCCTCCAGACAGGCATTTCTCTAAGGCGTCTCTAGTCAAACCTTCCAGGTCACTAACTGGTCATGTTTTCTTTAAAGGGAAAGGTAATGAGGGGAAATATTGGGTGCAGTGTACAGCAAATATCCCCGAACTGACATCCGCAGAGAAGGGGCCACTTGGCATACATGAATGTTCGAGAAAACTTGAACCGACTCCCGGAAGCTCCCATTATAAATATATTAAAAGTTTCAGACAAAGCTTTCACTTACCCAAGACAGGGTCTCATTATGTAACTCTGGCTGTCCTGGAACTCACTCTGTAGACCAGGCTAGCCTTGAACTCACAGAGATCCCCCTGCCTCTGCTGGGAGTGCTAAGTAGTGAAACCAACATGCCTGATTTCACGAACAGTTTTCTAAAACAGTGTGTTCTGTCTGTCTGTCGTCTCTCTGTCATGTGTGCATGTTGTGTGTTTGTGTGTCTTCGTGAATACTCTCACACACCCACAACTGTAGACCAGAGGTCAAGGTTGGGGGTCCTCCTCCATCCCTCTCCTCCTTACTTTTTGAACAGCGTTTCTTGCTGAACCTAGAGCTGGCTGATTTGACTAGACAGGCTGGCCAGAAGACCCAGGTGTCTTCCTGTCTCTGCACCCTCAGCCCTAGGGTTAAGGTGCACGATCACATCCAACTTTTCACATGGGTGCTGGGTTCTGGTCTCAGGTTCTCAAGTTTGCATGGTAACTGACGGGTCGTCCCCAGGTGTCCAGCCTTCTAAACAAGAGGAGTGAGGAGGACACTGCTGGACACTGCCTGAGACCCACTGTGGTACTGAGAGCCTGAGGAGGGGAACCCCTGCCTGCAGTGCCTCCCAAAACTGCCAGTGTGACTTCCATTTGGACCACTTCCCAGAGGCTGTCAGCTGTCCCCCATCGGGAGTGCAGACCCCTGGGGTGATTGCAGCCCATCTTTGAAAGACTGGGTGAAACCTGCTCACTCTCAGCGCCTGCCAATAGCAGGTGGCTTTTTAATTAGCGCCGTGGGCGCTGCGAATAGTTGCCAATGATGAGATGAGTGGCGTTCAAGACCAACGGGGCGGCACAGAACAGGCTAAGGCATTCCTGCTCTGTATGAACAAGAGGAAGAATCCAGGGAGTCCCAGGACAATTTATTTTTAAAGATTTACTTATTTTTATGTGCATTGGTGTTTTTCCTGCATGTATGTCTGTGCAAGGGAGCTAAGTGTGGTGGTGCACTAATGACAGGAGCAATGGAGCCCAGGAGTTAGAGACCAGCGTGGGTAGTGCAGGGAAATTCTCCTCTCAAATGAAAAGCAAGTCAGAGATGACACTGCACTCCTGAGGCCGAGGCCAGAGGACCTTGAGCTCAGGGCTTTGGGTTGGTTGGCTTTTGCTGGGGGGAGGGTTCTATTGTTGGTTTTGCAGGGTGCTTTTTGTTGCTTTGTTTGCTTTTTTTGTTTGTTTGGTTTGGATTTTTTTAAAAATATTTATTATGTATACAATATTTTGTGTGTATACATAAGGCCAGAAGAGGGCGCCAGACCTCTTTACAGATGGTTGTGAGCCACCATCTGGTTGACTGGGAATTGAACTCAGGACTTTTGGAAGAGTAGGCAATGTTCTTAACCACTAAGCCATCTCTCCAGCCCTTGGTTTTGATTTTTCAAGACAGGGCTTCTCTGTGTAACCACCCTGGCTGTCCTGGAAATCACTTTGTAGACCAAGCTGGCCTCAAACTCACAGGAAATCTCCTGAGTGCTAGGACTAAAGGCATGTACCACCAAGCCCGACTGAGTTTTGCCTTAAAAACATAAATTTTAGCTGAGCGGTGGTGGCGCACGCCTTTAATCCCAGCACTTGGGAGGTGAGGCAGGCGGATCTCTGTGAGTTTGAGACCAGCCTAGTCTACAAGAGCTAGTTCCAGGACAGGCTCCAAAACCACAGAGAAACCCTGTCTTGAAAAACCAAAAAGAAAAAAGAAAAAAAAACCATAAATTTAAAAAAAAGAATTTATATTATATATGCTCCCTAGAAAAGACAGTCATGAGCCTCCATATGGGTGGTGGGAATCAAACCCTAGAGGGGGAAATTGAACATTAGCAGAACAGCCTCCGCTCCCAACCACCTAGCCATTTCTCCAGGCCCTGGTTTTTGCCTTTTTGAGGCAGGATCTTGCGTAGCTCAGGCTGGCCTCAGATTCCCTATACAGCTGAGCACGAGTGTGAACTTCTGATCCTCCTGCCTCTGCTCCCCCACAAGAATTACAAGTGTGTATCATACTACAATGCCTGGTTTACGTGGTTCTGGGATAAAACCCAAGGTTTTGTGCATGCCAATCAAGAATTCTGAGCTACATCCCCAGTCCCAAGACTATTGAAGGGAGGGAGGATGGAAAGAAGGAAGGAAAAGAAAGGAAACAGAAAGGAAGAGACAAGCAGGGTGCTATATCCCCGTAATCCCAGCACTTTGGAGGTTGAGGCAGAAGGATCAGGAACTCAAGCTTTGACTAAATCCTGTCTTTTATATTTAATTGATATTAAAAATGTTACTGATAGGGACCAGAGATGTAGCTCATTGACAGAGCGCTTGTCCGGCGTGTATGAGAAGGCCTTGGGCTCCATGTATAGCTGCGGAGAAAAAACTAATATTGAGGGGGTTAGAGAGATGGCTCAGCTGTTAAGAGCACTTGGCTGTTCTTCCAGAAAATCTGGGTTCAATTCCTAGCAGCTATATGGTGACTCACAACCATCTCTAACTCCATTGCCAGAGGTCTGATGCCCTCTTCTGGCCTCTACAGGCACCAGGCATACAAGTGACACACAGATGTAGACACAAGCAAAATAGCCACACACACAAAATAAAACGGAAACTATTTGTTTGTTTTAGAATCTCACTATGTAGCCCTGGCTGGTCTAGAACTCAGTGTATAGACCAGAATGACCTCCCACTCATTGAGATCCACCTGCCTCTGCCTCCCCCAAACGCAAGGATTAAAGACATGCGTGATCACAACCAACAAGACTTGTTTTATTTTTTTATTTTTTTTTTTGGTTTTTCAAGACACGGTTTCTCTGTGGTTTTTGGAGCCTGTCCTGGAACTAGCTCTTGTAGACCAGGCTGGTCTCGAACTCACAGAGATCCGCCTGCCTCTGCCCCCCAAGTGCTGGGATTAAAGGCGTGTGCCACCACCTCCCGGCTGACTTGTTTTATTTTTAATAATGTGTGTGTATGTATCTGTATGTAGGCATATGTATCTGTGTGTATATGTATGTATTTGTGTGTAGATGTATGTGTCTGTATGTAGGTGTCTGTGTGTAGATGTATGTGTCTGTATGTAGGTGTCTGTATATAGATGCATGTATTTGTATGTATGTGTCTGTATGTAGGTGTCTGTGTGTAGATGTATGTGTCTGTATGTAGGTGTCTGTGTGTAGATGTATGTGTCTGTATGTATGTGTCTGTGTGTAGGTGTCTGTGTATAGATGCATGTATTTGTATGTATGGGTCTGTGTATAGATGCATGTATTTGTATGTATGTGTCTGTGTGTAGGTGTCTGTGTATAGATGCATGTATTTGTATGTATGTGTCTGTGTGTAGATGCATGTAATTGTATGTATGGGTCTGTGTATAGGTGTATGTGTCTGTGTGTATGTATGTGTCTGTGTGTAGGTGTATGCACGTCTGCATAGTGCCCTCTGTGGACCAAAGATGGTATTGGATCTCTAGGAGCTGGAATCACAGATGGTTGCAAGCCACCAAACAAGGGTCCTGGGAACTGATCTTGGGTCTTCTGCGGGAGCAGTGTGTGTTACTAACCGCTGAGCCAATCTCGCCAGCCTATAAAGGCATTTTCTTTTCTTTCTTTCTTTTCTTTGGGGAGAGGGACAGGCTTCAAGACAGGATTTCTCTGTGTAGCCCTGCCCTGGCTATCCTGAAACTCACTCTGTAGACCAGGCTGGCCTTGAACTCACAGAGATCTGCCTGCCTCCGCCTCCTGAGTGCTGGGATTAAAAGTGTGCCATCACTGCCCAGCTTTTTTTTTTTTCGGATTTTTGAGACAGAGTTTCTCCGTAGCTTTGGGTTCCTGTCCTGGAACTAGCTCTTGTAGACCAGGCTGGCCTTGAACTCACAGAGATCCACCTGCCTCTGCCTCCTGAGTGCCGGGATTAAAGGCATGCGCCACCACCACCCGGCTCACTGCCCAGCTTTAAATAGTTTTTTTTTAATATTTATTTTATGTATATGGGTGTTTTGTCTGCATGTGTGTCCATGCACCACATGGATTTAGTGGCCACAAAGGCCAGAAGAAGGTGTCCAATCCCCTGGAACTGGAGTTATGGACAGTCAAGAGTTGCCATGTGGGTGCTGGGAATCGAACCTAGGTCTTATACAAGAGCAGTCAGTGCTCTCAACCAGGGGGACACCTTGAAAGGAAGGGTGTTTTAGACCCATCTTACAGATGAATAAAGCAAGGCCCAGAAGTATCGACCTTCTCAAGCAACACAGAGGTAGCAGTTCCAGCACTGGGTACTATAAGCACCCCAAGATCTCCTGCTTGCAGATTCCCCTCCTCCACAAGCTGAGCCCTCACAACTTTTCTCTCCCCGGAACTGCCCAACCCAAGGCAGCCCCGACTAAACCCTACTGATGCCTGGATGCAAAGGTTCACCCTTGTCTCAGTTTAGAACCAGTGTCCCTGCAGGTTCAGCCTCCTGCCTCACTTTCTACTTCTTCCCAGCCCTTCTTTCACCACGGGCTTGAGTGCCCCTCCTAAGGGAAACTATGTTCACAGGAACCCAGGACTGCAAGCCTCCACACACCTCCAACACCCTGACCGATAGACTCCTCGCTCCACAGGCAGGGAACAGCTGCAGTCTGCAACTTCTGCCTGGTCAGAGGGAGGAGCGTTATCTGTGGGACCTGGGACAGGCGGTTCCCACGTGGACAGCACTCTCATTCCACATGCTTGCCAGACGCTGAGTGACCTCTGCCCTGCTGACCATGGAGCCTTTAGAAGCTCAGAAGTGACTTCTAAGGGAGCACAGCAGTGGGTGAGCTGCCTGCACTTGGGGGAGACACACACACACACTCACACACACGAAACCATCAATAAGAATATAACATTGCCATGACATTTGAAAAGCCACTTAAGGAATAGGATGTTTTTATTTGCTTTGTTCATTCCAGAGTCTCCCTATTAGCCCAGACTGGCCTCAAACTCTCCATCCTCCTGCCTCAGTCTGGATTTAAAGGCCTGCACCATCAAGGCCCAAAGAAAAGGTCAAGAACCTTCCAGAAACTTTAGTCACGCTGGGGCTCTGGGACACTTTCAACCAACCACCTTGGCAGCAGGACACCATCTCTCAAGCCACCACCCCATGCCCAGATGTCCTGGATCCACTCAGGTCCCCTGAGCTGCCACTGTCAGCCTCTCAAAGCATGAGCTGGCCTTGGGTGGATTTTGAGGCTGACCCCAGAGGCAGCTCAGTCCTTACTGAATCCTGCCTGGCAGCCTGAGGGTTAATAACTAAAAACTAGTCCTGACCTCTGTCCTGCACAGCCTGTAGCCACCTGGCCTTTGCCTCCCGGGTCCTTCCGGGTAAATTCTGTACAGTTTTGGTTTTTGGTTTTTTTTCCTCACAGTCGAAAGAGCTTTGGGAATGTGCCCTGACTGGAGTTTAACTCTGCTGGAGAGAGAGGAAACATAAAGAGGTTAAAGAAAGTGGTTTGGGGGAGGGGGGTGATTTGGGTCTCCAGAGCCAGGGTCTTCTCAGCACCCGGGAGGCAGAGGCAGGTGGATCTCTCTGAGTTCCAGGCCAGCCTGGTCTACAGAGTGAGATCCAGGACAGTCAGGGCTGTTACACAGAGAAACATTGCCTTAAAAAATAAAAAAAGAGGGTCCTCCCCAACTCCCTTTGATGATGCCCTTGGATTGCATTGGATTGCAGCTCAGAATCTTTGGGGATGGAGGAAGCAAGGCGGAAAACCCAATGGTACCTCACCACTGGCTTCCAAGTGTCACTCTGATCTTTCCTCAGAGTTCCCAACTCCAGGCTGCCCCGGGGAACCAAGCGTCCCTCCCTTCTCTCCCAGACACACCATTTTATTCATTTGTTTGGGGTTTTTTGGTTTTGTTTGTTTGTATGGTTTTGGTTTTTCAAGACAGGGTTTCTCTGTAGTTATGAAGCCAGTCCTGGGACTTGCTCTGTAGACCAGGCTGACCTCGAACTCACAAAGATCCGCCTGTCTCTGCTTCTCGAGTGTTGGGATTAAAGGCATGTGCCACCACTGCCTGGCTTATTTTATTTTATTAATAAGAGGATTTATTCAAATGCTTTTTTATTTGCTTATGTGTATGGTACCAACATCTACACAGCGGCCAGAAGAGGGCATCAGACCCCCTTGGAGACAGAGCTATAGACAGTGTGAGTGTAAGTACAGGGAACTGAACCCGAGTCCTCTGGAGGGCAGCCCATGCTGGATAGCCGTCTCTCCAGCAAGCTTTTTTTCAACCAGGAGCTAAACCCAGGGTAGGCAAAAGCTCTGCTGTTAGATTCCCTTCTTTCTCTAATAAACAGTTTCTCTGTTTTGGTTTTGGAGTGCTGTGCGTGGAACCTGGGCCATTGCCCACGCGGGACTAGTGCTTGCTTACTCAGCTGTGGGCCTCACTCCCCTTCCTGTGGGTTTTGTTTTTGAGATAAGGTCTTGCTATGTAGTGTAGGGTGGTCTCAAACTTGCCATTCTCCTGTCTCAGTCTCTAGAGTACTGAGGTTTACAGGAACATATTACCACACTAGATGACTTTATAATTTTATTATATTATTATTATATTAGTATTATTTTGTTTTGTTTCTCAAAACAGGGATTTTTTTGTGTAGCCCTGGCTATCCTGGAACTCATTTTGTAGACCAGGCTGGCCTCGAACTTACAGAGATCCACTTAATCTGCTTCCTGAGTGCTGGATTAAAGGCATGCGCCACCAGCACCTGGCCAGCTTTATAAATTTATATACTTCTTTTTCTCAATCACCTTCAGCTCAAAATAATCCTGTCAGACTGGCGTGTTTTGGAGTGGCCCATTCCGTTCACCTCCACTATAGTCTCGGCTTTATCTTCTCAGCAGGTTGTGTTGATGAGATTTGGGGAGCTGCTTTGAGACCATTTCCATTTTTGTTGGAAAAGGGAATGCATTTGACTGATTTGTCTGCTCTGTCTGGGCATTTGTGACCGTCTCAGGCAGACAAGTGTCTCCCAACTTCAGGTAAGGCACACCTCCTTGTGATGGAAGCTGGTGTAGCAGCCATGATCCCGGTGACCACAAGGGGGCGGCCGAGACTACACTACACACGTGGAGGTCAGAGGTGTCTTCCTCTATTGCCCTCTGCCTTCATTTCCTTTGTTAAACTTTATTCTGTGTGTGTGTGTGTGTGTCAGAGAGACAGAGACAGAGGATCATCAGGCCTGTAAATCAAGTGCCTTAACCACTGAACCTTGTCACTGATCCCATCCTCCTATATTTTCTGAGAAAGACTCGTTCTGAACCTGAAGCTTGCTGTTTGGGCTTGACTGGCTGGCCTCAGGACCTGCTGGCTCCACTTGCCCACACACATGCCACCAGTGCTGGGCTTACAAGAACACACCACAATGCCCACCCCTATTTTCTGTGACAAGGCCTCATGTATCCCAGGTTGGCATTAAATTCACTCTCCTGCAGCCAAGAATTACCAGAGTTCTGGGATTCCAGGTGTGTACCACCAGTTCAGTTTGTGGGATGCTAGATACTGAACCCAGTGCTTCAGATAGGCTGGGCAAGCACTGTACCAAACAAGATGCAACCCCAGCCCCCAGCACTTGCTATTAATAGTGGTTCTTTCTAGCCCTCGGGAGGCAGAGGTATAAGTATGCATATGTATATGTATGCATATCTATGTATATATGTATGTGTGTATACATGCATACACACATATATATTTATTATTATATATATAATTTTATAGTTTTTGTCTCTCATACTCTGTGTGGCCCTGGCTATGCTGGAACTCACTCTGTAGACCAGGCTGGCCTCAACCTCACAGAGATCATCTCACCTGCCTTTGCCTTCCAAGTGCTGGGATTAAAGGCAAGCGCCACCACCTCCCATCTTATTTTTTTATGTTTATCCCTGTGTGTGCTTGCTTATATATGCACCACATGTGTGCAGGTGCCCTTGGAGGTCAGAAGAGGACATCAGATCCCCAAGAATTGGAGTTATAGGCAGTTGTGAACTATAAAACATGGATGCTGGCAACCAAAACTGGGCCCTCGTTGAGAGCAGCAACTACCCCTTAACCTCCGAGCCACCTCTTCATCCTCATAAAGAAAATATTTTAAAAGTTCCATACCCTCTCAGTAGTGCTAGGGTGTAGACAGAGTTTGTCATCAGGACTGCTGGCTCCCAATAACCACATAAATTCTCAACCAATTGCTTAGTCTTGTTACTAACTAGCTCTTTCAACTTAAATTAACCCATATTTCTTATCTATGCTCTACCACGTGGTGTACCTCCTTTTTTAAATATTTATTTATCTATTATGTATACAATATTCTATCTGGCATGTACGCCTGCAGGCCAGAAGAGGGCACCAGACCTCATTACAGATGGTTGTGAGCCACCATGTGGTTGCTGGGAATTGAACTCAGGACCTTTGGAAGAGCAGGCAATGCTCTTAACCGCTGAGCCACCTCTCCAGCCCCGTGGTGGTACCTTTTTTCAGCATGGAACGTTCATCACCTGCTTCCTCTGCCAGGACAGCCAGGGCTACACAGAGAAACCCTGACTCCAAAACCCAAACAAAAAGAGAGAGAGAGAGAGAGAGAGAGGTTGATTTATGTATGCTTATGTATGCTTTGTTGCATACATGAGACTGAGTTAACTATCACGAGAAAAGTTTTCACAAATTTGTGCTGTGCTTAACTATGCCTAAAATAAACCACTAGGGGTCAGACTCGCAAAGTTTGAATCATTACCAGCTACTTAGTCTGAACTAAACTTCCTTCTGGCCTCCCTCCAATCGTCAACCTGCTGGCTGTGGAGGTCACGAAGACACCTGTATGTTTGCATGTATGTCTGTGTACTGCACGCATGCCTGGTGCCCATGGAGGCCAGAAGAGGGATTGGATTCCTGAGAACTGGAGTTACAGACAGCTATGAGCTGCCATGTGGGTGCTGGGAATGGAACCTGGGTCCTCTGAAAGAGCAGCCAGTGCTCTTAACTGTTGAGCCATCTCTCCAGCTCCCATTTTCTTGATTAATAATTGAAGTGGGAGGGCCCATCCCACTGTGGGGGGTATCACTCCTGGGCAAGTGGTTCTGGGGTACTTAAAAAAACAAAACAAATTGAGCAAGCCAAAAGCAGGAAGCTAATTGTTAATATTCCTCCCTTGGTTTCTGCATCAGTTTTGCCTCCAAGTTCCTGGCCTGACTTCCCTCAGTGACGGGATGTGACTTGAGAGTGGAATGGAACTAAGCCCTCCTCCCTGAGTTTCTTTTGGTCCTGGTGTTTTTCCACAGCATGAGGATCCTAACTAAGAAAAGAGACTAATTCCATTCTTCTACATGTGACCATCCAATTATCTCAGCACCATTTGTTGAACAGACTGTCCTTTTATTCTCAAAGCATGTTCTTCACACAATTGTCAAGCTCAATCTGTGGGGCGGAGATGTTTCTTGGAAGAATACTCCTGGTAGAATACTCTGCAAGTGCCTGAAGTTCATGGCTTCCCTCTCCAGCACTGAGGAAGCTGGTAGCCTGTGCCTTTATTCCCAGTGGGAGCAGGAGGATCAGGAGATCAGGGTCATCCTGAATTATATAATGAGTTCAAACCCAACCCGAGCTACATGACACCCTGTCTCCAAAAATCAAAAAAAAAGCCTGTGGTGGTGGTGCACACCTTTAATCCCAGCACTCAGGAGGCAGAAGCAGGAGAATCTCTGTGAGTTCAAGGCCAGCCTGGTCTATAGAGTTCTAGGACAGCCAGGCCTACCTAAAGAAACCCTTTCTTAACCCCCCTCCCAAATAAAAGGAAGAAAGAAAAGCAGCCAACATCAGTTTGGGGCACCCTCACACATGTGTACGCACGTGTACACACAACCACAGGGGAAAAATACAAAAACAAGTATGGTAGAGGAGGGTAGAGGAAAGCACTTGATGCTAGCCTCTGAAGCCCATATATGAACACACAGGGCACGTGTACCTACACACTCATGTATAGACACACACACACCAAAACAAAAATAATCATTAAGAAAACCCTAAACTTCCTGAATGTATACAAGACTTCTTCTCAAGATGTCTCTCCTTTCATGTTGCCAACAGATCCTGGCTGATGGCTTTGCCCTATGTTCTGGGCAGGAAGGAAGACTGTCTGCTGAGGAGGAGACCTTCTCTGAGATGCTGAGCAAAACTTCTGACTGTGTGTCACTGATGACCAGAAGCCAAGAGTTCTTCTAAGAGGACCATGCACCTTTGCTGTTGATGCACCCTGCTTCCTGTGTGTGCCTGGCCCCTCTCACAGTGCCCTTCCACCTGTCAACACAAAGGTGAGCGAGCCCTCGCCTGGCTCTGTCCAGGACAGAGCTTCCCCAAAAGGGTTAATACCAGAAAAACCACCCAAGACAGCTCTCCGGTTTCTAGCACCTTCCCTGCGAAACCGAGAGGAGCCTGGCAAAGCCACAGGTCCTTTCAGCCAGAGCCAGAGTTCTGCAGTTCCCAGAGGGGGCTCTTGAGCTCCAGGGAGCAGTTATGGTGACCTTAAAAGAAACAGGAGCAAGCGTCTCATAGCCTGTAGGGAAGAGGCCACTCCTGTGACACAGATGAGCAAAGACAAAGTGATGCAGGGTGCTCGCTCTTGGGTGCTCCCTCTTGGGTGCTCACTCTTGGGTGCTCACTCTTGGGTGCTCGCTCTTGGGTGCTCCCTCTTGGGTGCTCGCTCTTGGGTGCTCACTCTTGGGTGCTCGCTCTTGGGTGCTCACTCTTGGGTGCTCGCTCTTGGGTGCTCCCTCTTGGGTGCTCGCTCTTGGGTGCTCGCTCTTGGGTGCTCGCTCTTGGGTGCTCGCTCTTGGGTGCTCACTCTTGGGTGCTCGCTCTTGGGTGCTCGCTCTTGGGTGCTCACTCTTGGGTGCTCGCTCTTGGGTGCTCACTCTTGGGTGCTCACTCTTGGGTGCTCGCTCTTGGAAGCACTGGTTCCTAAGTTTGGAGGAACTAAGTTTGGTTCCTAGACCCCTTCAAGAAGTGCAAGGAAAAGCCAGAAAATAGCAGACGCACCCACGGGTGTGCACTTCTGATGCCCCCAACTTCTGTTAGCTTGGCTATGGCGTCCTGCCCAGATTAGCAAACTGTGCTTTGGGCACGGATTCCAGAGATTGGTCCTGTAGCAACACCCACACACTCGGCGTCCCTGTTGGAGTCTGCGTGTCAGTGGGAGAATTTGGGAACAACCTAAATGTCAATCAGCTGGACAGTAATGAAATTGGGTGTGATATTTAAACTATAAATGCTCAGCCCAGCCCTTGGGAAGAGCACAGAAACTCTCATACATAGTGACACATGGTTGTAATTCCAGCACTTGGGAAATTAGGCCAAAAGATTGCCATGAATTCTAGGTCAGTCTGGATTATATAATTGAGACCTTGTCTCAAAATAATAATAACAACAACATTAATAATTGGGGCTAAAGTTTAAATTGAGGGCCAGGCAGTGGTGACACACGCCTTTAATCCCAGCACTTGGGAGGCAGAGGCAGGTGGATCTCTGTGAGTTTGAGGCCAGCCTGGTCTACAGAGCTAGTTCCAGGACAGGCTCATAAGCTACAGAGAAACCCTGTCTAGAAAAAAAATTTAATTATAAAAAAATAAATAAATGTTAAAAGTTAAAAAAAAAATAAATTGGGCTGGAGAGATGACTCAGCGGTTAAGAGCATTGCCTGCTCTTCCAAAGGTCCTGAGTTCAATTCCCAGCAACCACATGGTGGCTCACAACCATCTGTAATGAGATCTGGTGCCCTCTTCTGGCCTGCAGGCATACACGTAGAAAGAATATTGTAAACATAATAAATAAATATTTTTAATAAATTAATTAATTAATGAAATTGCTTTGCCACCATTAGGGCACTGTATGCCAATGAATGCAAATGGATTCAATTCAGAACAGGAGCGCTGGGGAGCTGGGTTGTAGGTCAGCGGGACATGCATACTGAGTATGCATGAGGTCCTGGTCTGATGCCTACCACCACACGGACACACAAGGAAGCCTTGAGGTGACGTACAGAGACCTGCCTACAAGTGGGATCTATGGACCCGGCTGGCAGCAGGGAAAGAGCTACTGTCTAGAGTGTGTGAGCCCAGGCCCCGTTAGGAGATTTGACACGGAGGGACCTTGGCACAGGCAGCATGGATGGCCACCTCCTGCCAGGAGTCTGTGAATATCCCCGGGAGAGTGTCCAAACAGGACAGACTTTAATTGGAAGGAAACAGAAGCCTCTCTGTCTTTGCTGGACTCCTGAGTTCAGTTGTGGTTGTACTAAACAGAGCAAGAGCCTGGAGCCCAGGACGGTAATTCTCAGCCTGCGCCTCCCTTTGGAGATTTTACACGGGATTTTTTAAAATTTATTTTTATTTTATGTGCATTGGTGCTTTGCCTGCATGTGTGCCTATGTGAGGGTGTCTAGAGTTACAGACATTGTGAGCTGTTATATAGATGCTGGGAGTTGAACCCGGATCTCTGGAAGAGCAATTAGCCCTCACGGGGCGGTTCACAACCTTCTGTAACTCAGTTCCAGAGAAGGAGATCAGTGTCCTCTTCTAGACTCCATGGCAGCTGGGAACAAGGGCTCCACAGACACATATACATGTAGGCAAAACACCCAGGCATATAAGCTTTTAGGGGAAAATAACTAACTCTTAATTTGATTTAAATATATGCAAATAAGAATACAGATACACGACAAAGCTTTTACACAGCAAGTGTAGCTTCAGAGGTCAAATTCCCAGACAGTCTAGGAAGAGCCCTAGCCACAGCTCCCGGGGCAAGTATGGCATTCACAAGTAGCTTGTTCTGTTTTCCTCTCCACTGACCTTCTCTGAGTCTCCCTGGGAACCTCTTTCTCTTTTAAGCATTATCCTCTTCTAGGAGTCGTAAATGATTATGTGGTCATTGACCTACTCCTGTTACCACAATGTAATCCTGCCTTGTTTTTTAAGACAGAGTCTCTCACCAGGACCTGGAGCTCACTGTTTTATCTAGGCTGGCTGGGATTCTCCTGTCTCAGCCTCCCCACCACTGGGATCACAATACGCCATACCTGGCTTTTTTGTTTTGGTTGGTTGGTTGGTTTTTTTGTTTTTGTTTTTTGCTTTTTTCCGAGACAGGATTTTCTGTGTAACAGCCCTGGCTGTACTGGAATTCACTCTATAGCCTAGGCTGGCCTCAAACTCACAGTGATCGCCTGCCTCCGTCTCCTGAGTGCTGAGATTAAAGGCCTGCACCACCACTGCCTGGCTCATTCCTGGCTTTTAAAAAATGGCATTTGTGTGTGTGTGCGTACACGCACACACCTGCATACCGTGCCACACATGTGAAGAACAGAGGGCAGTGGGCAGGGGTCAGTTCTCTCCTTCTGCTCTGTGGGTCCCAGGGACTGGATTCAGGTCACCTACGATGTCAGCAGTGAGTTTAGCTGCTGAGCCATCTTGCCTGCCCCACTATCACTTTCCACGTGGGTGCTGGAGACCAAATAGGTGCTGTCATGCATGAGCACTTTCCCCAACTGAGCTAGCTTCTCAGCGCCCTGCATTTTTATTCTTTTTTTTTTTGGTTTTTCGAGACAGGGTTTCTCTGTGGTTTTGGAGCCTGTCCTGGAACTAGCTCTTGTAGACCAGGCTGGTCTCGAACTCACAGAGATCCGCCTGCCTCTGCCTCCCAAGTGCTGGGTGCATTTTTATTCTTTTTTTTATTTTTTTTATATATTTTATTTATTTATTATGTATATAGTGCTCTATCTGTGTGCATGCCTGCAGGCCAGAAGAGGGCACCAGACCCCATCATGGATGGCTGTGAGCCACCACGTGGCTGCTGGGAACTGAACTCAGGACCTTTGGAAGAGCAGGCAATGCTCCCAACCCCTGAGCCATCTCTCCAGCCCTGCATTTTTATTCTTGTACTGTATTTTGGCCCTGACAATGGAAGCAAAATATCTGTCAAGCAAGATGCTGTTGTAATAAGAGCGGCGGGGCTGCGTCCCCGGCACCTGGCTGCCCACATGGCTAGCTCTAGCTTATGCCCCGAAATAATTACACGGAAACTGTATTCTTTTAAACACCGTTTGACCCATTAGTTCCAGCCTCTTATTGGCTAGCTCTTACATATTGATCTAACCCATTTCTATTAATCTGTGTAGCCCACGAGCTGGCTTACCAGGAATGATCTTAACCTGCATCTGTCTGGAGTGGGAGAATCATGGCGACTCCCTAACTCAGCTTCTTTCTCCCAGCATTCTGTTCTGTTTACTCCACCCACCTATGTTTTAACCTATGAGGGCCAAGCAGTTTCTTTATTGCTTAACCAATGAAATCAACAGATTGATATATGACACTCCCACATCAAGATGCCTTTCTCTAGTCTCCACACAGATTCCCTCTGAGCCTAATACAATCCAGCTACCAAATTCAAACAAAACAGAGTTTCACTACACAGCTTCTGGTTAGCTTGGAACTCATAGAAATCCCCTTGCCTCTGCCTGCTGAGTAGCATGGTGGGATTAAAACAGTACACCTCCATGCCTGGTCTTTCTTTGTTTTTGAGACAGAATCACAAGTAACCCAAGCTGGTCTCAAATGCGATATTGATGAGGATGACCTTGAGCTATCCATTTATTTATTTATTTATTTATGGTTTTTCGAGTCAGGGTTTCTCTGTGTAGCCCTGGCTGTCCTGGAAGTCACTCTGTAAACCAGGCTGGCTCTGAACTCACAGAGATCCACCTGCCTCTGCCTCCCAAGTGCTGGGATTATAAATGTATGCTGGGATTACAGGTGTGTGCTGGGGTTACAGGTGTGTGATGGGGTTACAGGTGTGTGCTGGGGTTACAGGTGTGTGCTGGGGTTACAGGTGTGTGCTGGGGTTACAGGTGTGTGCTGGGGTTACAGGTGTGTGCTGGGGTTACAGGTGTGTTCTGGGGTTACAGGTGTGTGCTGGGGTTACAGGTGTGTGCTGGGGTTACAGGTGTGTGCTGGGATTACAGGTGTTTGCTGGGATTACAGGTGTATGCTGGGGTTACAGGTGTGTGCTGGGGTTACAGGTGTATGCCACCACCCAGTGAGTCCTTTAATATAATAATTTTTAAAAATTTAAAATTTTGGGCTGGAGAGATGGCTCAGCGGTTAAGAGCACTGGTTATTCTTCCAGAGGACCCAAGTTTCAATTCTCAGTACCCATATAGTAGTTCATAATTGTCTGTAACTCCAGTTCCAGCAGACCTGACATCTCACACAGACACACATGCAGGCCAGTCACCACTGTATGTAATTTTTTTTAATTACAAAAAAAAAAATTTAGCCGGGTGGTGGTGGCGCACGCCTTTAATCCCAGCACTTGGGAGGCAGAGGCAGGCGGATCTCTGTGAGTTCGAGACCAGCCTGGTCTACAAGAGCTAGTTCCAGGACAGGCTCCAAAACCACAGAGAAAAAAAAGAGAAAAAAAAACACAGAGAAACCCTGTCTCGAAAAACAAAACAAACAAACAAACAAAAATTTTTAATCTTATTTTTCTAAGTATTGTTGACTAAGGTTTCTGTCCTGCTTAGTCTCACAGCCGTTCAGCCCCAAAGAAACACACAGAGGTCTACATTAATTATAAACTGATTGGTCTATTAGCTCAGGCTTCTTATTAACTCTTATAACTTATCTTAGCCCATAATACTTGTCTGTGTTAGCCACGTGGTTTGGTACCTTTTTTGGCGAGGCAGTCACTTCTTGCTTCCTCTGTCTGGATGACAACTGCAGACTGAAACTTTCCTCTTAACAGAATTCTTGTTGCCCCGCCTCTACTTCCTGCCTGACTACTGGCCAATCAGCGTTTATTTAAAATACAAGTGACAGGGTACAGACCATTGTCCCACAGCAAAGTACCAGTGTTTTGATTTCATGTACGCATGCCTGGTGCCCACAGAGGTCAGAAGAAGGTGTAGGGGCCCCTGGAACTGGGCTATATGGTTGGTTGTAGCCCCCCCAGACCTTAGCACAACGGACACCATGATGGAAGAACCATTCGGGCCTTGGAACGCAGCATATGGGTAGCCATACCTGCCAGATGAGAACAAAGACCTAATCCATCAAAGCCCATAGTTCTGAGAAAGTCCCTGAATGTGCTAACCTTGCTTTTGGCTTCCGTAGTTCTGCTTCTGGCCAACTGCTCTTGCTGAGGTGTGTCAACCCAGGATATGACCTAGGGCTTAACGGCCCACCCTGAGAAAGACTAAGGACTGCATTCAGGTCTGGAACACCCAGAGTAGTCTCCCGCTGGCTGATAAAGGTTTTCTATTTGCTTGTTCCCATGTCCGAGTGGTCTTCTCTGGTGGATCCCTCACAAGGGTTGTGAAGCACCATGTGAGGTGCTGAGAACAAAGCCCTGGCCCTCTGCAAGAGCAGCAAGTGTTCTTAACTGCTGAGCCATCTCTCTAGACCCCAGCTGCCTCTAGCACCCCAGTGCTGGGATTACAGGATCTACGTGCTCAGTTTAAAAAAAGAATTACTACAGCGACATTTTAAACCCCTCTTCTCTCATGGAGGACATGGTGCGTCTCTTCTGGGTCTCGCTGAGTCAGATCTAGGGCTTCGTTCCAAGAAAGCAGAGGGCAGATTCCTCTGCTAAGGAGCCTTTGGGGGGTTGGGGGGGTTCTGGGAAAGAAATTGGATCAGTGGATACCCATGGTTCCTGAGAACTAAAATGTCACCACAGCTCTGGGCACCTTCTTCTTCCTACCAGATCAGCCAACTGGTCTTAGGCTTCCTCCCACTGCTTGGAGGAATCGGTTTCCTCAGGATTTTCCAGTCCTGTGGCTCCTGCTTATGGACTGCTGTGTCCTTTTCTGTCGACCTGTAGCTAAGGATCCCAAATTTCCCAGAGGAGCAGAACCCCTAGGTAGGCCAGTCCCCTACCTACAGTTGCAATGTTAAAGGGTTCTCAGGCCAGGTCCCCTCACAGGCCACCCTTGGTGCTGACCCTTGGTGGAACCAGTGGTGTTCAGGTCGGTTTAAGCCTGAGGGATCCTTCCAGGAGGAGCAGCAGGCATGGCAGGCCCTCAGAGAGCCTTCAAAGGAAAGCAATTTATCTGACTGGCACCTTGTTTGACCTGTGTGGTACAAATCTAGGCAGCCATTCACTGGTGCCGCCTTCCTGCTGCGCTCCGAGGCCCAGTGAATCCTCAGCTGCGTCGCTATTTTTATCTAGCGTCTTGCCTAGGAGATTGAGATCAGCTTTTTAGGATGCCCATTCCACCAGCTGCAAATCCCCCTGGCTGCTCTTCCGCTCTCTGTTAGGCCTCCAAATCTCCCCAGCGCTCAGACAAAAGCTGTATTGAAATCCCCTCTCCCTTCTTCACTTTCCTCGTCACCAGAAAACAAAACAGACAATAAACGCCAAGGCTCCTCAGGGACCTTCTCTACAGAGGGGGTTGTCATGGGGTTCCTGAGAAATCTGGGAGTTGTTACCCCCTTCCTTAAGGAATGTCAGATAAAGAGCGGGGTTGGGGACATTTGGTAACTGGAACTCAACGCGAGATACAATGTAACCAGCTTTCGGCTTGGCAAACTTTTTCCTTCTAGCTACAAGCTTGTTCTGGAGAAAAAACCCGCAGAAGTAGGTAGCAGCCACAAACCCTGAGGCTGCAGCTCTTAATTCTGGGGCACTTCTGGTCTTGAACTAGAAATGCAAATAAATGGACTAAATTTCATGCTGAGTATAACATCCAAATCCAGGGAGCAGGCCAGCTTCATCTCAGAAAGGTTAGGGGATGGGGAGGCAGGCTGCCTGAACTGCAAGCCCCTTGCCCCAGCACTTGCACCCTCCCAAGCATCCACAGCCCGCTGGGGGGTCATGAGTAGCGATGCGGTAATAGCTCCAGTCCCCAGCACCAAATAAATAAACAAATAAAGCAACAGAAGCTAGAGATGAGGAGGGGTGGCAGCCTTGGACTTTGTGACAGAGAGACATGTGAACAGCAGGGTGCCTGCTAGGTAATCAAGCTTCCTCAGTCACATTATCTGGCTGTGGCAGATAGAGGGAGAATTTCCTCATTATCTTGGGTTCACCTGAAGCCCTGGGGGAACCCTCCTCTCAGCGGCTCGCGAAGGGCAGCTGTTGTGGCAATCTTTAGAATGCTGAGAAAATGGAGGTGAGCTCCGAACAGAGGTGGGAAGAAAACTGTGAACATCTGTTGCGGCTGCTATGGTGAGGTCCCAGTCTGTTGATGGTGCTGGGGAGACTCTCACTCAGGTCTCAGGATAACATGACCCCCCCAGTAACTCCCGAGAGACCGTCCTTGCTGCAATCACAGGAGGCTTTAATTGATGAAATGAGACGGGAACCAGGGCACTGGGGCTGAGACTCATAACCCACGCAGGGGAAGAGTTTGACCCCAAGTGACCCGGAGAAGGGGTTTTTAAAGGAAGAAACCACAGCCCAAAAGCCGGGCGGTGGTGGCGCACGCCTTTAATCCCAGCACTCGGGAGGCAGAGGCAGGCGGATCTCTTTGAGTTCGAGACCAGCCTGGTCTACAAGAGCTAGTTCCAGGACAGGCTCCAAAGCCACAGAGAAACCCTGTCTCGAAAAACCAAAAAAAACAACAACAACAAAAAAAAACCCCACAGCCCAATAATCCGAAAGGGGCAGGGTGGGTGTCGCAAGGGGACTACTCCCCACCTCAAGATCATTCAAGGTCATAATCAGCTAATTCCTAAAATCACAAGGGGGAAACTTCCTGTTTTTTAAGATTATAATCTAACTTTATCTTCAGCTAGTTCCTGAAACACAGTCACTGAACCTACTAATCCTAGCTTTTTACCTCTTTTTTTTTTTTTTTTTAGTTTACAGGGTTTCTCTGTAGCTTTGGAGCCTATCCTGGCACTAGCTCTTGTAGACCAGGCTGGCCTTGAACTCACCGCCTGCCTCTGCCTCCCCAGTGCTGGGATTAAAGGCATGCACCACCACCGCCTGGCTAATCCTAGCTTTTTTTTTTTTTTTTTTTTTTTGGTTTTCGAGGCAGGGTTTCTCTGTGGCTTTGGAGCCTGTCCTGGTTCTTGCTCTGTAGCCCAGGCTGATCTCGAACTCACAGAGATCCGCCTGACTCTCTGCCTCCCGAGTGCTGGGATTAAAGGCGTGTGCCACCATCGCCCGGCTAGCTTTTTGATTCTTTTTCTGGTTGGATTTTTGGCTATTTTCTTCCTGCTGGGGGGGGGGGTGTCTGGATTTATCCAGGTCTTTCAATAGCAGCCACGTGGAGCTGGTACAGCTCAAGCCCTGGTCTGTAAGCCTGGGGGCATCACACACATTTCCAAGAAAATACCTGCTGTGAAGCAGGGTCCTGGGAGAATGGGGCAGAGCTCTCTGGTACCATGAGAGGCATGCTTTCCTCTCTAGCCTGCTGAGACAGATGGCTGAAGTGGCCTCTTGCTGGTCCACTCCCCCATCACCTGCCCCCCCCACCTCCGTTGTCTCCTGTAAAGGGACTCAGCTCCCTCTACCTTTTTGCTCCATAGCTTCTAATCTTCAGGCTTTCCAGCATCAACTCCTCCTCCTAATGCACTTCACTCAGGGCCCTGGTGAATACCCAACTTGACCCTTTAAAACACGTACCTTGTTTTCCAGTTTGCCTACCCAAATGCATTCCTTGCCCCACCCCTACTTCCTATAGCTTAAGTCAGCCTTGAAGAGACTCATGAAGTTACACAGTGTTGGTTGTTGCCTGCAATCCCCAAACTCAGGATGCTAGAGGGGAGAGAGCTGAGTTCCAGGTCACCCTGGGCTATACCCAGGCCACCCTTGACTTGACCACCTCAAAGCTGTCCTAAAGGCAGAATGTTGGCTGCAACTCATAGTGGAAGACTTGGGAAGGGTGTTAGTAATCAAAGAGAATTTTTCTAGAAAACATGCAAAGAGCCGGGCGGTGGTGGCGCACGCCTTTAATCCCAGCACTCGGGAGGCAGAGGCAGGCGGATCTCTGTGAGTTCGAGACCAGCCTGGTCTACAGAGCTAGTTCCAGGACAGGCTCCAAAACCACAGAGAAACCCTTTCTCGAAAAAGCAAAAAAAAAAAAAAAAAAAAAAAAAGAAAACATGCAAAGAGTTGGATTTTATTTTTCTTTTTTTTTTTTTTTTTTGTTTTTTTTTTTTGTTTTTTTTTTTTGGTTTTTCGAAACAGGGTTTCTCTGTGGTTTTGGAGCCTATCCTGGAACTAGCTCTGTAGACCAGGCTGGTCTCGAACTCACAGAGATCCGCCTGCCTCTGCCTCCCGAGTGCTGGGATTAAAGGCGTGCGCCACCATCGCCCGGCTATTTTTCCATTTTTAAAACATCTCTGTATGTGTGTTACATGTGCATGCATGTCTATGTGCAGGGACACGCGTGGTGGCGTGCATGGAGGAACCCGAGGTTGATGTGGAAATCTGTTCTCTTCCTTCCACCATGTGAAACTTGGGGCTCAAACTCCGTTGTCATTCTTTGCAGCAAGCACCCTGACCCACTGAGCCGTCAAACTGGCCTTTTTGATTTTCTCAAACTGAATCAGAACTCAGATGTATATAAAAGCTAAGGCTATTTCACAGAACAAATTCAAATACAAGTATTCTGTGGGGCCCAGCAAATTGCTCTAGAGCCGAGGGTGACTTTGAACTCCAGATCCTCTTACCTCTGCCCACTGATTGCTGGGCTTATAGGGATGTGCCATCATCCCCGAGTTATGCAGTGGCTTTTCTGCAAGCCACAGAAGTACTAACTGAGCTACATGGCCAGCCCTGGGTCCCACTTTCATGAAGAGGTGTGTCACTTTCTCTGTTGGTCAGAGGTTTCAGCCAGGTAGGTCACAGGCCACACACTGGCCTTTTGTCCTGCTGCGGACACCCTTTAGTGCTTCCAAGTACGGCAGTCTTTAGACTTGGTTACCCATTTCCGCTTCCTGCGCCTTTCATCTGCCCCTGCCATACGATTGCCCAGCAAGCTCCTGCAAGTGAGAAATCATAACTAGATGCCTGTAACAGGGCAGACAGTCCCGTGCTGACTGCAGGCGAATGTGAGCAGGACCTGGAACAGAGCCTGGAGACCCTGGAGACAGGGCAAGTGGCAACGACTGAGTTCTGAGACCTCCAGCAATCTTGCGACCGCAGCTGCTTGAGATCATGTTCTGCTTTAGATTCCTGCCTGACTCACGGGGTCTAGTGGAGCAAGAGCTGTCCGAGTATCTTTATCCCTCCAAACATTTAGTAGAAAATGAAGCAGCTGTCCGGGAGTGCTCTCCAAACATTTAGTGGAAAATGAAGCAGCTGTCCGGGAGTGCTCTCAGGACCAAAGAAAATAGAGCTCAGAGCTTCCTGCTTCTTACAGTTCTTACAGGGCTAGGGAGAGGGAGGGCTGTTATTTTAGCTGCTGAGTCATGGGACTGGGGATATTCCGTTTTATGCAGCCAACACACATCAGCGTATTATTGGTGAAATCACTAACTGCTTGTGAAATTCCTAACATTCGTTAATGAATCATTTTACAATGTCCTTGTCGCTTCTTTGTTGAATTTAATCCCAAAGACCTTGCTTCTTTATCAGTGGAAACTTAACACCTTGAACTCAGTATGCCTTCAGTTTTACCCAAGGCCTTGGACACCTCGGCCAGGAGCTGCCTGGAGCAACATGCTAAGGGTTAAAAGAGAAGTGCAGCTTCCTGTAGCTGAGGAGAAGTTATGGGAGACAATATGGAAAATATAGAAACAAATGCTATTAACTCCCAGACTTACAGCCCAGGAGAAACAGACACTGCAGGAGAGAGGTGCTGGCTTCAGCCCTGCTGTGGAGAACTGCGTGCATTGCAGGAGTTACAAGCTGGTTTTTGTAGGGTTTGAGACAGGATCATCTCCCTTGTAGCCCACGCTTGCCTCAATCTGTTAATCAGCTGGGCTTTTTTTTCTTTCTTTTTTTTAATTAGTATTACATTTGGGGGTGGGAATGGAGGTCAGGGAACAGCTTGTAGGAGTCAGTCTCCCCTTCCAACACTGGGTCCTAGGAATCAAACACAGGTTACCAGGCATGATGGCAGGTGCTGCTATCCAGAGCCACCTCACTGGCTCCAGTTTGTAATGGCTATCAGTCTCTCTCTCTTTCTCTTTTCTTTTTTCTTTGAGACACAGTCTCATCATTTTGCATTCTCTGGCTTGGAACTCATTATGTATACCAAGTGAGCCTTGAACTCAGAGATCTGCTTGCCTCTGCCTCCCTGGAGCTGTGATTAAACACCGGTTTTACTTTCTCAAAGGAGAGGTAAAATGACTCCACCCACCCCTTCCGGTCATTTGCCACACAACTGTGGACTAGTCTAGACTTTGGCCTACATAAAACACCAAACTCTAAACACAAATACAGTTCTCAAAAATCCAGGTAGGTGCCGGGCGGTGGTGGCGCACGCCTTTAATCCCAGCACTCGGGAGGCAGGCGGATCTCTGGGAGTTCGAGGCCAGCCTGGTCTACAAGAGCTAGTTCCGGGACGGGCACCAAAGCTACAGAGAAACCCTGTCTCGAAAAACCAAAAAAAAAAAAAAAAAAAAAAAAATCCAGGTAGGTTGGATCTAGTCCATCATCTGGGGAAAGAGGTATTAAATCCTTCAAGAAAGGCCCTTAACAGGGAAAAGAATGAATTAACGCTGAGGTGGAGCGGGAGGGGGGGACGACGACGACGACGACGACGACGACGACGACGACGACGACGAGGAGCAGGGTGGAGTAGCTGGGCGGGTGTAGCACAATGGTACAGACTTTAGTTAGTGGGATCGTGCGTTCGATACCCTGCACACGACAATACAATGATTAGGTAATGTTACGGGAAAGTTCACTTCCCTTTGGCTACCTCCGTCTCCACAGCAAGGACAAAAGGACAGGGTCACCTTGGCGGCCGGCGGCCGACAGCCAGGACCCGGATTCGCGGGGGTGGGGGGGTGGCGTAGAGCGCACGCAGCGCGCAGGCGTAGTGCCCTATCCGCCCCCCCACCCCGTTCCACGCGAGTGAGGCTACCCACGCTGCGGCTTAACGTTTCCACGCCGCCGGGGTCTCCCGCACCTAGGGGCGGGGCGAGGCCCACGGTAGGGCCGGGCCGCGAAGGTCATCAACAAGGTCGTGGGCCGGACGTGCTCGGCGCCTCCACACCGAGTGCGTGCGTGTGGGACTCGGAGTACGTGCCGCCGGCCGGAGCCCGCATGCCGGCTGCGCCGCCCCGCCCTCACCCAGCTTTCGTAGACCCTCAGCGCGGCCCCCGGGTCCCAGCGGGAGGCTCGCCCGGCCACCCGACAATGCGACAGGCCCAGCCAGCCACGTCTACCCCCGCCCCCGGGCCATCGCCCCCAGTCTGTGCAGGCCAAGCGGACACCTCAGTCACAGTCTTCTACTGGAGTGACAGCACTGACGACCAATGCCCAAGAGGAGAGAAAACAGGGCGGGCCCACAAGGAGAAGAGTGGGCGGGGCTTCCCGAGCTGCGCTCAAAGCCGGAGTGGGAGGCGCTTAGACCAGCTCAGCTCACGGGTCGCACGCACAGCTCTCCTGAACGTTCTCCAGGGTGTGTGCAGGAACCTCAGCGCTCTTCCTCTACGGGACGCCGACTGCCAGGTAGGGTTCGGGTGTCCCTTGGAGACCGTTCGCTCACGAGCGAGCTGTGCTGGGGAACCTGGTGGGCATGGGCACCCCTTACCCTGGGTGCGAGCCGGGCATCCGGGGAGCGCTCGGGTCAGCCTCGTGGAAGGTCGCGGGCTCTTGAAGGGGGGTGGG
Organism: Microtus pennsylvanicus; assembly: GCF_037038515.1. NCBI lineage: Eukaryota > Metazoa > Chordata > Mammalia > Rodentia > Cricetidae > Microtus > Microtus pennsylvanicus. The sequence continues at coordinate 77,884,138 of NC_134591.1, forward strand.
GAGGTGCAGGCCCACCTGTTATTACCCAGCTACAGGCTTGCAATTTAACTGGGTTCCCAAGCAAGCAACAGCAAATACAAAACATGGTTGATCGCCGCCCTGGGTAGTTAAGTGCTTTTCTCCCTGTAGCTTTGTGGGGAAGGCTTTTGAGGGAGGGAAAGACTTGACCTCCTGATGTTCATGAAAGCCCTTCTTGAAATGGAAGGGCCAGAAACAAAGATGCCCACGAGGCAGAGCCCCCCTCCCCCTCGACCTTCCGCAGGGCCTGCTAGGGCTGTGTCTCTTGGACCGCAGTCTAGCGTCACTGGGCGGGAGTGGTCCAGCCCATCTCTGCTTCGGAATACTTCTCACTAGTTAGGTGCCTGGACTAGAGGAAATTGCAGCAGTCCCGTTGGATAGTTGGGAAGCCCTTAGAAGACCTCGCCCCGGTTAGGCAAGAAGTGGTACGGGCTTCCTGGGTGGCTACTAGCCGGCCATGAACCGACTTAAGATGTGTTTAAGAAAACTTCCTGTTCGTTCTGGCCTTAAGCAGCGTGGTCCTTTGGCTTTCGAGCTCGGTCAGAGTCGGCCTGGACTGAAGCTCTGACCTCTAGGTCCACATTTATGACCCTGGTCCGGCGTTAAATCCATCTAAAAGACCTAGAGGGTGAGATTTTATCCTGACTAGAGACAGTTGCTGCCCAGCTTAAGGATCCGAGTCAGATACGTGCAGGGGAAGGAGAGAACCAACTCTTGCAAGTCAGTAGTCTGACTTCCACAGTGCGCCATACCACGTGGGCGCCCCCCCCCCCCCCAAGTAAAAGAAGACTAAAGTGCCTTTGAGCCAGGCGTGGCAATACACACTGGGTAGTCTGCAGCAGGAGGATCACTATGAGTTCGGATCAACTTGGCATACCTAGAACGTGGGGTTGGGAGGCCACAAAGAAGAGAAGGGTATTTAAACCCAGCCTGGTCTAGGTTAAATGTGCTTGAAGCCCACAGAGTAGTGGTTGATGTTTTGTAACAGGGTAAAAAGTAGATACTTCTTTTCATAAGTGTATAAAGATCGTCTCACACAAGACAAAACCACAGAAGTGACTTCTCAGTTGAAACAAAAAGATGCTTTTGGTGCTTCAGCCCTTGCCAGGGGAGATGTGGGGAACCGGCCAGATAGTGGCTTCTGAAGGCTAATTTGGCTTCAGGGCTCATCCAGTTTCGTTCTAAAGGCTCTTTGGTAAATTCCATTCTTGGAAAGCCTACTGGAGAAAAAGTAGGAAATGGGCATTCTTTCAAGTTTGTTGTCCAGTAACCCTCCTCTCAGGATGTTTTCTGATTAAACCTCGTTAGTGCTCTTAAAAACGGTTTTTAATAAAATAAAAGTGTCCTTTTGAAAGAAATAAGAATCAGAAACCATCGCCATAGCGGAAATATGGCAGTGGGAATTGAACCTAGGACCGCCCACGTGCTAGGCAAGCTAGCAGACATGTGCCACCAGACCAGAGAATGTTGGTGCTGATGTTCACAGACCGAGGAGTTAGGTGTTGCTGGCTTCCAAGTGCGATTTCTTACTGGTTATCAAATCTCCATCAACTGAATATGCTGTTGTTACTATGGTTACAATACGATGAGTTAGGCATTTTCCCTAATTTTACATGGTTTACTCTGTGACCTCCCATCACTGTTTCATCCTGGTTCCTTCTCATCAGGCCTTGTGTGAGTGAGCGAGCACATCGTATCATCCAGCTGAAGGTTTGATTTTTTTTTTTTTTTTTATTTGCACTAGTGCTTGCAATCTCTAGCTTTTTTATTCTTCCTCCCCTTCTACACCCTGGTCCTGAGGGATACAACTCCGGCCTTTGAGCATGCTAAGCTCAACGTTTGCGGTTGAATTGGCTACCACCACAGCTCTGAGGAATGTAGCACAGGCAGGGTGGTGAGCGCGCCTCTGAGCACTAAGCCCCTCCTTTTTTTTTTTTTCCTTTTTTGTTTTTTTTTGTATTTTGTTTTTTGAGACAGGGTTTCTTTTTTTTTTTAATTTTGGTTTTTCGAGACAGGGTTTCTCTGTAGCTTTGGAGCCTGTCCTGGAACTAGCTCTGTAGACCAGGCTGGTCTCGAACTCACAGAGATCCGCCTGCCTCTGCCTCCCGAGTGCTGGGATTAAAGGCGTGCGCCACCACCGCCCGGCGCCCCTCCTTTTTTTTAAGGTTTATTATATATACAGTGTTCCTCCTGCCTGTACACCAGCATGTCCAAAGAGGGCACCGGGTCTCATTACAAGTGGTTGTGAGCCACGATGTGGTTGCTGGGAATTAAACTGAGGCCCTAAGTGAGCACCATTGCTCCTAGCCACTGAGCCATCTCTCCAGCCCCCTGGCATGATTTCTAAGGACTACTTTTTGCTGCTTTCCAGCAGGTCATGCTACTGCCCTCCCTACAGCTCCTTTAATAAGCAGCCTTCCTAAACGGAAGACCAGCATCCCTCAGAAGTGATCCCTTGAATTATTGTTCTGTGTTATGCTTTATAGAAAAATATGAATTGTTTTTTTTCCTTACAGAAACAAGCCATGTCTATTCTTAAGGTCCACGCCCGAGAGATCTTTGACTCCCGTGGGAATCCCACTGTTGAGGTTGATCTCTGCACCTCAAAAGGTATGTCCCCACTTTTCATGGTTTCTTCTACCACGTTCCATTGAGAAATGAATGGGAGCAAGGGTGGCAAGGCAGCATCCTGTGCACGCATCCCTTCTCAGCATTCCCTCTGCTGAGACTGCAGGCATGGGCCACCACGCCCAGCTCTGCTCCAAGGTGTTTAAGGCAGGATGTGGGCCGGGTGGATCATCGGGGCAGAGAAGTAAGTAAAGCCAGGGCTTAAGTAAGCCCTTGTTCCTAAAAAAGGACCATCCTTTGGTTGTTCAGCTGGCTGTGATCAAATAAGCAGATGGCAATAGGACAGTTCCCTCCATATAGGATAGAGATGAGGGGCAGGGATGGTTGCAAGTGGGGCTTTGGGACAGCCCAGAAGCTCTTCTTATGACTTAAGGGACTGGGAATATAAACAGGAGATTTGCCTAACAGGTGGGAGGTCCTAAGGTCAAATCACAGCATTGCAAAAAAAAGAAGCTTTTATTATAAGGAACTGGATGGGTGTGGCAGCTAATGCCTTTAATCTCAGCACTTGGGAGCCTGCTGCAGGAGGATTGCCAGTTTTGAGACTAGAGACTAGCCAGGGCTACAAAGCAAGAACCTGTGTCCTCTACTCAAGGACCCCTGTGCTGGTGCAGTTCTGTGTTCAGAGATGCATGTCGTGGGAAAGGGACCTGAGGAATGGGTGTACAGTTCTACAGAGCTCACAGGACCTGCCAGTCAGAGCTGAGTCATTGTCTTAGTCACAAGTCTAGCTAGCACCAGAGCCCAGCCCTTCCTGCCAGTCCCCCAGAAAAGGATCCTCACATCCTCAGCAACAGCTTGCGTGTGTGCTGCAGGGCTCTCAGCTGAATCCTGGCTACTTTTTTTGTATTAGTATAATCTTAATGTTGTCATTTGTCAGGTAAAAACAATATTTACAATAATTAACTAGATTTTTTTCCCCCATAAGATTTCCTGTGTGTGGAGGCCATGTGGTTCTCAAACCCTGAGTCCTCTTAGGTGCTATGATTATGGTTGTGCTTAATATCTTTAGAGCAGCTGCATTGATGGTCCCTTTAGAAGGTGGCAGTCATGCAAGCATGAGACATGAGCTCCAATCCCCAGCACCCACATAAGAAACTGGGTCTAGTGGGGTACACCTGTAATCACAGCACTGGGGACAGTCATGGAAGGCTTCATCACCTGGAGGCCCCAGGTTCATTGCGATCCTGTGTCCAGGAAGACACATGGTGTCAAATCTACTCCGGTCTTTTTATTCTCAGCCCTGGAGGCAGAATTGACCTTTGTTTCGCTTACATCAGAACCCTTTGGATGTTTAGGAATCCAGGGCAGGTTGCAGGCAGGCTAGCTCGCAGGTCCCTCCAGGGAGACTCCTGAGAGCCTACTTGATGGGTCTATATTAGGGTCAATGTAAAGAATGGTCTGGAGGGTGTCTAGCTGATGAGGAAGCAACAGCACTTCTGAGGCTAGATGCTCTGACTGAGAGAGGCTTGGACCTGAGCTGTAGGTCTGTTTGATAGTTTTGTTTGTTTTAGTGTTTGTTGCTTTAGTCAAAATTGACTCCAAACACATGGAAATTCTGCTGCCTCACCCTCCTGTATGCTGGGATTACAGGCGTGTGCTGACATTTCATAGTTGATTTTTCCTACCTCTATGCCAGGTCTCTTCCGGGCTGCCGTGCCCAGCGGTGCTTCCACTGGCATCTATGAGGCCCTGGAACTCCGTGACAATGATAAGACCCGCTACTTGGGGAAGGGTAAGTCTAGGAACTCATATCCCACCAGCCCTCCTTGCCTTTCTCTGGGTTTCTCTCCTGTCATTGGTGAGCGCTGTTGCCACATTGGAAAGTCAGCAAGGTGTCAGCTCACTGACACCCACATTGCCAAGCTTGGAAACTGGGCATGCGAACATAAGGAGACTTGTCAGTCTGGGCTTTGGAAGCTACTCACGTCTTCAGTGGGGAGAGGTGTCTGCCTTCAGTGGAGGCACTCAGACAGTTTTGTGGTCTGCTTTTCTGTTGCCTGGAGACAGGCAAGGCCTGTGTGGACCAGCCCCAGTCCTCTGGCTGCATGCTCACTGACCTGTTACCTTGATGTGGCTGTCACCATCTGTAAATGGAATCTGCTTGCTCAAGAGCCAGCAGAGCACCCAGAATTAGGCCCCGCCTTCATCCCTGGGGCAGTATTAGCCCTGCAAGGCGTGTGGGTCTTTCTAAAGAATTGGGGAACAGAGGATGTGACCAATTTTGGGACGTTAGTGGTGTTGAGGCAGCAAGGGAGAGAAGATTGTGTCTGCTGGACTTTAAGAGCCCCCCCCCCAAGGCCTCTCTAGAGCAGAACAGCCCAGTGTCGCTGCTAATAAGCCCGCTTGTAGGAGAAGCTGACATCCGAAGCTCTCCTGCGGCCACTTCCCTCACTTCTTTCTTCTGAAGCCTGTTCTCTCCTGAGTCTCTTTTCCCTTCTATTCACCTCTGCTGGGCAGGCGTCTCGAGACCTGTTAAGTATGTTAATGAGTTCCTGGCACCAGCCTTGTGCACTCAGGTAACACGCCCTGCATCCTAGGTGTGCAGCTGGTCTTCCCAGTGCATGGTCTTGAACTAACTGTCCCTCGGATCATTCTGAGCTGATTGCTCTTGCGTGGCTCTAACCCCCGGGTTCTGGTTCCTAAGGAAGAGCGCTCAGACTGGGCCAGGAAGCCTCCCTCTGGCGGAAGTGGGGTGGGGGTTAGTGTCCTGTGGAGGACCCACAGCTCGGGTGCTCCAGCAATGCTGCTCACGCCTGCGTATTGTAATACTGTCAGTAATTTCATGATTGTTCCTTCTAGGTGTCTCAAAGGCTGTTGAGCACATCAATAAAACTATCGCACCTGCTCTAGTTAGCAAGGTAGGACCCACCTTCCCATAACCGCTGTGGATCAGTGCCACCAGAGCGAATCCCAGGGCCTTAGCTTATTCTGAGAGCTTAAAAGTTGAGGATTCCATTTTATGCATGAGTCTAACCAACCTGCCTGCCTGTGGCTGCTGCTTCTGATGACACCCGAAAGTGGTTGGGAATGGGGCGGAGTGGAGGTGGGGAACACTTGGCATCGCTCCCTATGCTATCTTGACCTTTGGGAGGCCATGGTCCAGATTTGAGTAGAGGCTTTCTGGGACATTGTCCGTGGTAGATACCTGGACTTGGGAATTTATTGCCCTATTGGGTTGGCTTAGGTACTGACTGGAACACAGGATGGGGTTCAGGTGATAGAGATGCCAGGAGCCCGGGCTACATTCCGAAGCTATGGCATGTGCCTACAGTCTGGGTACTTGGGAGTTAGGCAGGACTCCATCCCCGCCCCCCTGTGGTATTTGCATGCTGCATGCAAAGCCCTGATTTCAACTCTGTCCCTGCTTTTTTTTTTTTTTTTTTTTTTAAATCCTCATTTGGTGGAGGGTGGCTCAGCAGAACAGCATTTGCCACATTTCCAGAGGATTTGAGTTTGGTCCCCACACCAAACTCTGGACCATCAACCACTTGATTTCCACGCCAGGGACTCAAAACCCACCCCCTGCGCTCCCCCCCCCCCCAGTCTCCTTCATGCACAGCACACATTCAGACATACACGTGATTTTTTTTTTCTCATCTTAGTTTAGCCCAGTCTTTCAGGCCAAGGTCAGACTGCAAATCTGGTGTGGGTGAAATGGGTCTGGAGGTGACTCAGGGAGCAGTTGGCCATACCCCCTTCCTCCTCCCGTTCAGTATATGCCATCCTGTCATTTGTCCCTAGCTAAGCCGCCCTAATGCTGTAATTGGTTCTGCTTGTCTGGTCTCCAGACAATTGCTCATTATAACTCTGCCTGCGCCCTCTGCTCCAGTCTCCTGGGCAGCTCCTTGAATGTCTTATTCTCTGTCCCTTGGTCCCCAGGCCGTCCCCTCATACTTACACCCTTGGTGGGCTCTCTACTTGAGCAACTGCCTCCTTTAGCATCGCCTGCCAAAGCACTGAGACGTCAGAATGCTCACACAGCATTACAGGATTGTAGATTTTCTCCCATACTTCTTATATGAACAATATTTTACAGAATAATGTCATTATGTGTGTGTGGGTTTTACTTGCATGTATATTTATGCACCACATGCATGCCTGGTGCATGTGGAAGCCAGAAAATAGCATCAGATACTCTGCAACTGGAGTTGCAGACAATTTTGAATGGCCACATGGATTCTGGAAACTAAACCCTTATCAACCAAATGTTTTAATGGATGATCTGGACATTGAGTGGAGATCTGTCTGTTTGACATTGATTAGCAGGGGCAGCCTTAAAGGACCCTTGGCAGGGCCCTGCTTGCTTGACTAAACAGTAAGCCTTACTGCTCGGCTTCTAAGAGCACCCTTGTTTATGGTGATAGTTTATGCAGTACAGGGCACACACAGCAGCCTTGTATGTGTGACCTTGACTCCCTAGGTAGACTGTAGTCTGTGGACCCAGGGAAATGCCTGAAGCCGCTAATTAGGACAAGTCAAATGTGGCTTTGTTCTACCTCATTGTTCTCTTTGGTGCTGAGGACTGAGCCAGTCTTAGCTTAGGAAGCTCCTTGCTATACTCCATGCCCAGCCTCGGCCTGGGGTTCAGACCTTTCTAAAGTGCTGCTTGGTGTGAGAGCAGAGTTGAGGTGATTGCCCTGGCCCTCACCGCCCCGTCTCCCTGTAGAAACTGAATGTGGTGGAGCAGGAGAAGATCGACAAGCTGATGATCGAGATGGACGGCACCGAGAATAAATGTGAGTGTCCGCCCTGGGGAGCCTGTGTTCACAAGTGCGGGTTTTTATGTGGGTCTTACGGCTTCCGTTCACCATTTCTATTTTATTCCAGCCAAATTCGGTGCCAATGCCATCCTGGGAGTGTCCCTGGCTGTCTGCAAAGCTGGTGCTGCAGAAAAGGGGGTGCCCCTCTACCGCCACATCGCTGACTTGGCTGGCAACGCTGAAGTTATCCTGCCAGTCCCAGTGAGTGACTTGTTAGAACTTGCTAGAGGTGTCCCCTTCCAGTTCTGTTGCTTGCTACAGAACAATACTTAAAGAAGCAAGTTTAGGGAAAAGCTTGTTTTCCACACGACTGTAAACACATCCATCCTAGCAGGGAAGTCACTGCTGAAGTGTGTCAGCACATTCACAGGCAGAGGCAGAAATGAAGCCAGTGATGCTGCTGCAGGCCTTTACTCTCAGCACTGTTCCGTCTAAAGAAACATAAGTACGCCAGTCTTAATCTGTGGGATGAGTCACTGCAGGATTCCAGACTGGAAAAGGCATTTAAGCTGGCATTGCTGGCACACACCTTTGACCCCAGTACTCAGGAGACAGAGGCAGACGGATGCATGGGTCGGTGACTTTGAGGCCAGCCTGGCCTACAGATTGGAGATGAAGACAGCCAGGGATATATAGTGAGACCTGTTGGGAGGGTTGAGTATAGACACACCAACTAACTATTTAGCTCCCCTCTACCCTTATGTAATCCAGAACCCAAACCCAGGGAATGGTGTTATCCACAGGGGTCTGCTTCTACTTCTAATCACCACAGACATGCCAGTAGGCCGGATGATCTAAATAGTCTCTCTAGGACTCATTCCAATTGGTTCTAAATCATATTAATACTAACCATTATAAGTTTGAGTGTCACATCATGGGGACCCACGAAGACCCTGTGCATCAAGTCTTTTATAATTAGGACTCACAGCACAGGGCCCGGCCCATGTGGGCCTGATAGCAGCTAGCTGGGTAGGGTAGGCTTCCCTGGGCCAGCAGCACAGCTCTCCTCTGCTTCTCCCAGGCTTTCAATGTCATCAACGGCGGGTCTCACGCTGGCAACAAGCTCGCCATGCAGGAGTTCATGATCCTCCCTGTGGGGGCGTCCAGTTTCCGTGAAGCCATGCGCATTGGGGCAGAGGTTTATCACAACCTGAAGAATGTCATCAAGGAGAAATATGGGAAGGATGCCACCAATGTGGGTGACGAGGGCGGGTTTGCGCCTAACATCCTGGAGAACAAAGAAGGTAAGCACTGAACTGTATAGCACTGTCCCCTCATACCTGCCAGTTTGGGGACGGGATCAAGACCGATGGCAGCATTTAAGGAGGAAAGCAAAAGCTTTGAGTATAGTTTTTTTCCCCCTAGTTTCATGGGGTGACTTGAGAATGGTCCTAGATCTCTTAGAGCTGGAGTTACCCATGCCGTGCTGGTGATTGAACATGGGTTCTGGAAGAGTAGCCATTGCTCTTAACCACTGAGCCATCTCCAGCAAGCCAGTTGGTCCCATTTTAATTTTGTGTGTATGCGTTCACTCGATTCTTCCACTTTGGCCTGGGGTGCTGAACTTGGGTGTTGGGTCTGAGGACAAGCACTTTACCAGCCGTGTCTCTGGCCCTCTGTGGCCTCTTTGGCCTGTTTTAAATGAGCTTCATTGTGCATTCACCTTCTAGCTGCCGGGGTCATTGGCAGGTGTCAGGAGCCTTGTGTCTCAGATCTTGGCAGCTTTGACTTGAGGTGGCCCTTGCTGAGGTTTTCCTCTTGGATTCCAGCCTCCATTCTATTTAAAGCCAGTCCTCAGGACAGCTGATCTCAGTTGCAACTGTCACTCCAACTGCATCTTCGCCAACAGAACTGCCATGGCATAAGAAGGGCTGTGTTAGAGATTGCTACTTATGGGTCCATGGTCCCTCACCAATGACCTTTTGACCCAAGCAGGAATGAGTGCCTGACAACCTGAAACTCACAGCCAGGACAGTCCCCATTCGGCACCTGTTACCCACCTTTGCCTCGTCTCTTTCCAGCTCTGGAGCTGCTGAAGAACGCAATTGGAAAGGCTGGCTACACTGAACAGGTTGTCATCGGCATGGACGTGGCCGCCTCTGAGTTCTTCAGGTCCGGGAAGTACGACCTGGACTTCAAGTCTCCTGATGACGCCAGCAGGTACATCACCCCTGACCAGCTGGCTGACCTGTACAAGTCCTTCATCCGGGAGTATCCAGGTGAGTCCCCTGTTATGCCGGCTGCAGGGGTCTGGGACATGGAACATCATCCTAGCTCCCACTGTAGTGATAGGTCCACACTGGTCACGCTTAAGCCAAGACCTTAACATACTCCTCATTCCCTTTATTTTATGTGCATTGATGTTTTCCCATGGGTGTGGGGACCCCTGGAGCCTGGAGTTCCAGTTGTGAGCTACTGTGTGGGTGCTGAAATAAAACCCAGGACCTCTAGAAGAACAGGCACTGCTCTCAACTGCTGAGACAGAAAGAGGAACTGGTGCCTGGGGACCACAGCCCACCTGATGCCTCCTTTCCTAGTGGTATCCATTGAGGACCCCTTTGACCAGGATGACTGGGAAGCCTGGAAGAAGTTCACAGCCAGCTCAGGCATCCAGGTGGTTGGGGACGATCTCACAGTGACCAACCCTAAGAGGATTGCCAAGGCTGTCAGTGAGAAGTCCTGCAACTGCCTCCTGCTCAAAGTGAACCAGATTGGCTCCGTGACTGAGTCTCTGCAGGCGTGAGTAGCCGGTGGGCAGGGCTTCTGGGACTGTCAATTCCAGGTGTCTGTAGAGTAAGTACATGGTGGTAACCGGAGGGACACAGCAGTGAGCACTGTTGCCTAGTCCTTGGTCCCTGTGGCTTAGCTTCCGCTACAGAGACCAGGATGTTTGTCTCTTTGGGGGCTTGATGCCAGGGTGTGAGCATGAGGGTGAGGAAGTCCTTGGGCTGTAAGGCTGCAGCTCAGTACATCACATGGTCTGACTTGTGTCCTTTCTTAGGTGTAAGCTGGCCCAGTCCAATGGTTGGGGGGTCATGGTGTCCCATCGCTCTGGGGAGACCGAGGATACTTTCATCGCTGACCTGGTAGTGGGGCTCTGCACTGGGCAGGTAAGCGCTTCCCGCCTGGGTGTAGTTGTAGGGGTGTCTCTTCCGCTGTGGGAGAGAAGGCTGGACTTGGTTCATGTTCTCTCCATGGCTTCTATAATGATGGCTTTTTCCTTGTCCCTCTAGATCAAGACTGGTGCCCCTTGCCGATCCGAGCGCCTGGCCAAGTACAACCAGATTCTTAGGTAAAGATTCAGCAGGGAGACAGTGGGTGGGCGTATTCTGTTGGAAGGCCATGCACAGACACTGGTTGACAGTGGATCACAAAGCAGTTGTTTGCCTGTGTGGTGCTGCCATCTGCTGGTGGAAGACAGAATAGCTCACTTTTGAGGGTCTGTCCACATTAGAAGCTTAGCAGTGCCTGGGACAGACACTGGTGCTCCTTTCAAACCTCACTCTGCTTTCCTGTTGTGACAGCAGGAAGACTCAAACTCATGGCAGTCCCCTGCTTCCACTTTTCATGGGTTAGAGTTAACAGACTGGGCCAACACACCCTCTGCACCGGGAGCTGACTTTGTGTTTTGTTTTGTTCCCCTCTTCTGCCCTCTTTGTTTGCCAAGAATCGAGGAAGAGCTGGGCAGCAAGGCCAAGTTTGCCGGCAGGTGCTTCAGGAATCCCCTGGCCAAGTAAAGTGGATGCAGATCCCTGGAGCCACCAGCTGCTTAGACCCCGTCCCTGATGTCATCAAGGCGGCTCAAGGCCGGCCCAGTGCTTGCCCCTCCCATGCCACTGCTTCCTTAGACATCTTCAGTCCTCTTCAGTCCGCCCGACCCGACCGCCTGGAGCCCTGCTGGAAACCCCAGCTTTGTAATCATGTAACTGGTCCGAATCATTGTCACCTCACTTCCAAGCTAGTGTCTGGAGCCCAGTGTAATCTCTAGGGTGGCCACAGGAAAGACCCCTGCCCCAGCGGTTCTACATGCAGAATAAAAGCCTCAGTGACCCATAAGCACTGCCTGTGAGTGGATGGAACAAATCAGGGTCCCCTGGAGTCCCGTGTGTAATTACTGTTCTGGGGTAAGAAAGTCTGGAAGTTCTGGGTCCTCTCTCAGGACCCAAGTAAAGGACAGCTAGAACAGGGAGGGATTGAGCTGCCGGGCAGAAGGAACCAATACAGGCTTGACCTAAAAATGTTCCGACATTAGGATCCCATCAGAAGAGATGACCAGCCATCCTTGGGAAAGACATGACTACAGTTCTTCATGTGTGAAATGGGAATGGCAAACCATGTCACGGTGGGGGAAAATCACTTTTTTTAAGTCTTCATTATGGACAAGTGGGGTACATACCTTTAATCCCAGCAAGAGCAGGCCAACCTGGGCTGCAGAACCAAAAGAAAGGGTACCTCATCTCATAGTTTGAGCCCCCAGGTAGTTGCTGAAGACTGAACTCTGGACCTGTCTGTGGTAGAGCAGCAGGGCTCTTACCCTCTTTCCTGCACTACCCATTAAAAGTTGGTGTGTGTTTAAAGCCAGCCAGTGCTGTACGGTAATGTCCTGTCTGCTGTGAGAAGGGAGAGCATCTCAAAGGTATTAAAGGAGTAGGAGTCAGGTGCACCTACCTACATATAAAATCTTAATGCTCCTAAAACCAGTGTGAGAAATTTGTATTTAAAAGGGCTGGAGAGATGGCTCAGGTTAAGAGCACTGCCTGTTCTTCCAAAGGTCCTGAGTTCAATTCCCAGCAACCACATGGTGGCTCAACCATCTGTAATGAGGTCTGGTGCCCTCTTCTGGCCTGTAGGCATGCATGCAGACAATATTCAATGCGTAATAAATATTTTTAGAAAATAAAAGTGGGCTGATAGGGGAGCCCAGCTCTGCTTTTCCTCAAGATTGAAGTTGGTAGAAAAAGGACGGCTGCCCCTCAGGACTCTTCTGGCCTCCCTATGCACATACAGAAAATGTAGGGTGGATGGGTTTCTGTCCCATGGAAGATCTGAGGACCATCTTCCCAGGTCTCCTTGTTAGGTTAGACATCAGTCTGGAACAGCCTCTAGGGAGCGCCCTTAGTGACTTATGGGTGATTGTGGACCATGTAAGCCATTCAGAAGTCAGTAGCTGTATTCATGCAGGCTCAGGCTTCCCTTACCCTCAGACATGTTCAGTTTTTGTTTTTTTTTTCTAGTAATGGGTAAGTTGCTTAGTGGATCAGGGGCCCTAGGCAAACACCCTCACCACCACCCCCACACACACATACACTTCCAAATAATAGGGAAAGCTTCCCAGCACCTACCACACAGCCATCTTCCGCCCGGCCACAGATAGCTTTTGTGCAGCACCCACATCTGTGATTTCAGCTCGTGTGGGAGGCTGTGACCGGAGCATCACTGTAGGCTTAAGGCTGAGTCTGAAGTGGGCTTGCAAGCTGCCATTGCAATGGGTTTCAGTTTATCTTCAGGGTGCTGTGCACTCAGACCTGGAACCAGGCTGACCTTGAACTCTGATCTGTACAGATGCCAAGCAACTTTTTTAAATTTTATGTGTTTCTGTTTACACATGCACGCGTGAACAGTTGGGAGGAGGTTATCAGCTTCTGGGGCTGAAGTTTCCAGCTGGCGAGCTGGCGGACATAGGGGCTACACACTGAACTTGGGTCCTGAAGCATCTGACTAAGCCACTGAGTCACCCCCAATCCCTCTGCACTGGGTTTTTTTTTCATGACTTGCTGCAGACATTTCCTTAAATATTTATTATGTATATAATATTCTGTCTGGGAATTGAACTCAGGACCTTTGGAAGAGCAGGCAATGTACTTAACCACTGAGTCATCTCTCCAGCCCACCTACAGACATTTCTTGATTGCCAAATAATACCATTAAGCACATTAGGTTTATTTCTATGAATGTTTGCTGGCATGTATGTGTGCCACATGTGTGTCTGGTGCCCATGGAGGCAGAAAAGTGTCTTGGGTCATCTGGAACTGGTGGTAAGCCACCATGCGGGTCCTGGCATATTCTCAGTCAGGCTGGACCTGTGCACACTGAGGTAGTAGGCAAGGGAGGTGGTGACTAAGCTTCCAGACGCAGAACTAAGGAAGCACATTCCCGCCCCCAAACAGGCCAGAACCTTGTCCTGGGGGTCTGTCCATAGGAGGACAGGCCACATGACTGCCAAGTTTCCATGAAGCTATTAGGGAGACATTTATCAGAAGCCTGGGGTCTCTAGACCACATGAGTTTACAGAAACCCTTCCAAGCAGCCCCGGTGGAATTGTTAGCTTCTCTGCTTGTTTGGTGTTTTTACCCATTTCTGTCACAAAAAAAATTCATTTGCTCTCTGTGGTTTTAGCACAAATTCCTGGGCCTCTGGCCTTAGAACAAAATTGTCTAAAGCAGTGATCTTCCAGCTTGGCCTCGTGAGAATTTCTTAAAGGATTCCTTGCTCAGGCCTCATCCCTGAATCCCCTCACTTCCCCCTGGAGTCCAAAGCTTCCAGCTTTGTTACAAACAGCCAAGCTTAAAATTCACTAACAAAGTCAGCGGGTCCAGGGTTGGTGGTGCCTGGGCAGGGCTAGAGTATCAAGCTTGGAAGGAGAAGTGGGAAGCCGCCAAGCCTCCATGAAAGCCCCCTGGTCTTGAGAATTTTGCTCATAATGAATGAAGCTGAGGCAGAAGCAGCTGAGTCCGCAGAGCTGGTACCCCTGAGCAAGGGCTGCATGGGGAGCCTGTGCCTGGGCAGTGGATTCTGAGCTAGGCCTGAGGACGCAGCCAAATCAGCCTTCCTCTGGAGCAGTCCGGATCCCAACACCTGCTTCCCCACCTCCCGCCAGAGACTAATTGCAGCAGTAGCTAAGGGCACAGAGCAAGTGCAGGGCTCTAGATGGCGACGTTGCCACTACCCCCAAATGCTGCTGTTACCACAGACACTAAGTGTATCTCTCATCAGCTTAGACTGCTGTTCAGAATAAAACAGGCTAAACAATCAGATACAGTATCCCATGAAAGAAGATGAATGAAGCCTTAGGGGTCTTTTTAAACTGTAGCTGGGCTCAGCAGGTCTCAGTACTTCATTTCACCCTGGGTTTCTGTGAATATTCCTGCTGCTCTGCTGCTTGCTCGCTCGCTCTTGCTCTCCCTCTCCTTCTCTCCCCCCTCCGTGTGTGTGTGTGTGTGTGTGTGTGTGCGTGTGTGTGTGCGTGTGTGTGTGACTTTATGCCTAAGTGACAACCAGAAGTTAGTTGCCCTGCATATTGGTTATCTGCAGATTTGGGGAGGAGGCAGTGCTAGGGGTTATAGAGGTATGTTGTGTTTTAATAAACAAAGCTTGCCTGAAGATCAGTGCAAAGCAGCCACACTGGTCAGTCATACAGGCCAGGCAGTGGTTGTACACACCTTGAATCCCAGCACTAGAGAGGAATATAAAACAGGAGGAGACAGCTCTCAGCTCAGTCTCAATCAGGGGATTCGTGGAGGCAGGATTGCCGTTTTCAGTTTGAGGTAGAGGTAAGAGTCTGCTTTATTTTCTGATATTCAGGTTGAACCCCAATATCTGTCTCTGGGTTTTTATTAGTTGTGTTACAAGGGGTTGGAGCCAGGGTCTCCCACTGGTGACAGAAATTCCGTACTGCCGAGCTTCATTTTCACTGTGGATTTTCGAAAGTGTTAATGGGTGCATACGTCAGCAGAGGTCAGGCTTGTTAGGGAGGCTTCCCCATGCTCTTATTTCCTGGACAAACATGGTAATATGGGACATTCCTCATGCCTCTGGCCGAGATGGTTATGTGGAGCCTGGTGTCAGTGTGCACATCTGTGGTTGCCATCTTCTTCATGGAAGTTTCTGGATTCTTGAGTACCTGGGGACATTTTCCTGAAACCCACTACATAGATGTACCAGAAATGTTAGTGGAATATTCTGCCCCACCCAACGCTGCCAACAACAGACTGCCTCTCTTATCCAAACTTTCTTTTTCCATTTCTGTTTTTGTTTTGGAGCTTAATAAAAGTCACCCAGGCCAGCCTCAAACCCCCACGATGCTCCTGCCTCAGCTTCCCAAGGGCTGGGATCCCAGGTGTAAGCCCTGTTCTTCACCAAGTTTTACTTTTTCTTCCTTTAAAAAAATATTATTTATGTGTTTATTTTTGGTTTTTTGAGACAGGATTTCTCTGTGTAGCTCTGGCTGTCCTGGAACTCACCCTGTAGACCAGGCTGGACTGGAAGTCAGAGCTCCACCTGCCTCTGCCTCCCAGGTGCAGGTGCTGGGATAAAGGTATGGGAGGCCCAGCAGCTTGCTCGCGTTCTCTCTCTCTCTCTCTCTCTCTCTCTCTCTCTCTCTCTCTCTCTCTCTCTCTCTCTCTCTCTCTCTCTCTAAGATTTATTTATGTGTACCTATGAGTGCTTGCATAGTACAAATTGCCTGTTTGGTGCCCTCAGAAGCCCAAAGAAGACATGCGGTTCCCGGGAACTGGAGTTGCAGGCAGTTGTGTGCCGCCTGATATGGTCACTGAGAACCGAACCTGAGTCCTCTGGAAGAGCAGCAAGTGCACTTGACTGATGAGCCCTGTCTTCACCACCTTTCCTCGGGGACCACCCTGCCTCCCTGGTGGGAAAACCACTCCCAGCTCTGCCCGTTGTTGCTTTAACAGCTGTACTAAGGTATGATTTGCATCCAGTAGCAAGTATTCACCTTAACTGCAATTTGACATGTTTTAAGAAATACACAGGGCCGGGCGATGGCTTAGCTGTTAAGAGCACTGACTGCTCTTCCAGAGGACCCAGGTTTGATTCGTAGCATCCACAGGCAGCCCACAATCATCTTTAACTCCCTAGTTCCAATAAATTCTACACCCTCTAGCCGGGCGGTGGTGGCGCACGCCTTTAATCCCAGCACTCGGGAGGCAGAGGCAGGCGGATCTCTGGGAGTTCGAGACCAGCCTGGTCTACAAGAGCTAGTTCCAGGACAGGCTCCAAAACCACAGAGAAACCCTGTCTCGAAAAACCAAAAAAAAAAAAAAAAAAAAAAAAATTCTACACCCTCTTCTGGTCCCATTGGTGCACAGACATACATGCAGGGAAAATACCCATACACATAAAATACAAATGAATTTTCAAATAAGCCAACAGACTTGAGGAAGTAAGCAACAGCACTGTCGTGATGGGCCCTTTGCAGCGTTTTTGGAAGAATGCCATACCCAGCCCTGACCCAGCCTTGACCCAGGAAGCCTACCTTGCTTGGCTTTTTTTAAAAAATATTTATTTATTATTATTACAATATTCTGTCTGTGTGTATGCCCGCATGCCAGAGGAGGGCGCCAGGTCTCAGTACAGATGGTTGTGAGCGCCGGGCGGTGGTGGCGCCCGCCTTTAATCCCAGCACTCGGGAGGCAGAGGCAGGCGGATCTCTGTGAGTTCGAGACCAGCCTGGTCTACTGAGCTAGTTCCAGGACAGGTTCCAAAGCCACAGAGAAACCCTGTCTCGAAAAACCAAAAAAAAACAAAAAACAGATGGTTGTGAGCCACCATGTGGTTGCTGAGAATTGAACTCAGGACCTCTGGAAGAGCAGCCAGTGTTCTTTTTTTTTTTTTTTTTTTTTTTGGTTTTTCGAGACAGGGTTTCTCTGTAGCTTTGGTGCCCGTCCCGGAACTAGCTCTTGTAGACCAGGCTGGCCTCGAACTCCCAGAGATCTGCCTGCCTCTGCCTCCCGAGTGCTGGGATTAAAGGTGTGCGCCACCACCACCCCGCTTTTTTTTTTTTTTTGTTTAGCAGCCAGTGTTCTTAACCACTGAGCCATCTCTCCAGCCCCCTTGCTTGACTTTCTTCTTGGACATTTGTATGTGTGTGCATCAGAGCCCTCAGGCCAGGAGATAGAGTCCTCTGGAGCTGGAGTTACAGGTGGTTATGGGCCATGCAGCACGGGTACTGGAAACTGAACCCAGGCCTCTGGAAGAGCAGTGCTTTAACTGTTGAGCGGCCTCTCCAGCTTTCTAAAGTAATAACAGCTTATTACTAGTACTATTCTTATTAATTTCATGTGAAAATAACAATTTCTGGGTTCTTTGGTTTAGGAAATGAGTAACACTGGTCCTACATTCCCAGAGGCCAACAGTCACTTACTCTGGCAGCTTTGACCCACCTCTTTGCTTGCCTGGCTTAGGTACCTGCCCAACCTCCAAGATGGTGTGTGTGAGTGAGTGTGCGTGTGTGTGTGAATGAGTGTGGGTGTGTGCGTGTGTGTGTGGGTGTGTGCGTGTGAGAGAGTGTGTGAGTGTGTGTGTGAATGAGTGTGTGGGTGTGTGCATGTGTGTGTGAGTGAGTGTGCGTGTGTGTGTGAGTGAGTGTGCGTGTGGGTGTGAATGAGTGTGTGTGCGTGTGGGTGTGAGTGTGGGTGGGTGTGAGTGTGGGGGGGGGTTCATGGCACGGGGTAATGTGTTGGAGTTGATTCTCTTCTCCTACCATGTGGATCCAGGGATGAAACTTGGTTCATCAGGCTTTGTGGTAGGTGCCTTTATCTCTGCAGGCAGAGCCCTCTCTCCTCTCTCTGCTCTCCCTCAGCCCTCCCTCAGCTCTCCCTCAACCCTCCCTCCTCCAGCCATCTGTCCACCTTCCCTCTCTTCCCACCCTCTCTCTGCCCTCTCTAAGGCTTGTAAACCTGTAACCCCGGGCTAGAATCTATGCGGGTGGAGAGCTTCCCAGTTCTTGGCTGTTCTGTAAGGCTCTCTACTGCCGAGCACTGGTGAGCTCTGGCCCTCCAGGGTTTCTTCCCCACTGACTGATGTCTGGTGCCCAGGTTGAGAGGAGCCCCTGCCCTTGTAGGCACTGACTGTGGGTCAAGCACTACACTCCTCAGATTCCCCTTGTCAGCTCTCCAGGAGGCCAGCCTGACATTCCGGCTGCAGAATAGCTAAGCTTGGTAATCAGGGCTGCTGTCCGTGGGGGCCAGGATGATAGCAGACTCATCTGCATGTGTGACCTAAGACAGTAATTAAACCTGGGCGCCCCAGGGGTGAGAAGCAAGCACATTAATTCCGGAGCAATTAAAAACCCTTTAATGTCACCATGCAGAGCCACCGCTTCTGAGACTGGCACCGACTGATGACAGTCACCTTCGGGCTCCCTCATGTGGCCACCAGACAGCCACACATGTCTAAGAAGAGCACACTTAGGCCTCAGGGGCAGCAGTTCTGCTTGAGCACCAGCCCTTTTCTGGGTCCTGGCACTGTGCAACGCCACTGCTGGAAAGACAAGACCAAGATGCTTTTCCTTGGCAGTGGCAAAACAGAGACGACAGGCGCCATTTTGCCAACTTCAGATTCCAGCGAGGGCATTGAATATGCTAACTAGGTACATATGCTGAGACCCTGGAGGCGCCAGGTTCAGCTGCAGCTCCGACTCTTCTGCTGTGTTCTGGGGGCTTCAGTGACCCGGAGGTCTCGACCCCTTGTGGAGTCTGAGTGTGCCTGCAAGTTATTGCGTTCCTAGATGGAGGGCACTGGCCTCTGCTGCTCTGAGAAACACGTTCAGCATAAGTGAGCATACTACCATCCACTCAAATGTACATATGCACTCAGACCCAGCAGCACGGCCCTCTGCCAGGGGAAACAGCTAATGCCACACTCCTGTCTTTTGTCTACTCTTCCTTTGTTACAAGGTAAACTCTCTGAGACTGTGCAGTGCTCAGTACCATGGTTCCCAGACTAAGAAGGGCACCTGGAGCACAGCGGGTGTCCCAGTGAGCAAATAAACAATCTCCAGTCCATTCCTGGCCTCCAGTCCATTCCTAGCTTCCAGTCCATTCCTGGCCTCCAGTCCATTCCTGGCCTCCAGTCCATTCCTGGCCTCCAGTCCATTCCTGGCCTCCAGTCCATTCCTGACCTCCAGTCCATTCCTGGCCTCCAGTCCATTCCTGGCCTCCAGTCCATTCCTGACCTCCAGTCCATTCCTGGCCTCCAGTCCATTCCTGGCCTCCAGTCCATTCCTGACCTCCAGTCCATTCCTGGCCTCCAGTCCATTCCTGACCTCCAGTCCATTCCTGGCCTCCAGTCCATTCCTGGCCTCCAGTCCATTCCTGGCCTCCAGTCCATTCCTGGTGGCTTCATGTGCCCCAGAGGCCCAGTCATCCATGCCAGAGGAAGTCTATGTTTTGCTTGTATGTTTCTTTGGTTGACATTATGAGGTATGTCTCATGTTGCCCAGGCTGGCCTTGAACTCACGAAGCAGCCAAACAACACTGCCAGCCGGGCGGTGGTGGCGCACGCCTTTAATCCCAGCACTTGGGAGGCAGAGGCAGGCGGATCTCTGTGAGTTCGAGACCAGCCTGGTCTACAGAGCTAGTTCCAGGACAGGCTCCAAAGCCACAGAGAAACCCTGTCTCGAAAAACAAACAAAAAAAAAAAAAACAAAAAAAAAACAAAAAAAAAAAAACAAACAACACTGCCTTATTCTCATACCCGGCAACCACAAGGTGGCTCACAACCATCTGTAAAGAGGTCTGGTGCCCTCTTCTGGCCTGCAGGCATACATGTAGACAGAATATTGTATACATAATAAGTATATAAATAGCCGGGTGGTGGTGGCGCACGCCTTTAATCCCAGCACTCGGGAGGCAGAGGCAGGCAGATCTCTGTGAGTTCGAGGCCAGCCTGGTCTAGAAGAGCTAGTTCCAGGACAGGAACCAAAAAAGCTAGGGAGAAACCCTGTCTCGAAAATAAAAAAAAAAGAGTATATAAATAAATATATATTAAAAAAACAGATGCAGACTCCCCAGTCTGTGAGGACTCCCACACACACCCAGCATACACTGCACTTTGGTTTTGTTGAGACAAGGTGGGCCATGGACTGACTCCTTGCTGTTCCCTTGCCCCAGCCTCCCCAGTACCCCACTCATCTCGACTGGCAATTGCAGCTCTCCCCAGCCCTCATGCCAGGGGTTGAACCTGGACTCTTGCATATTTAACTCTTATATTTAGCTCTGAGTCCTTGAGTTAAGTTTTGTACAAGGTGTTACACATATATGCCCATATCCTCATACAATTTGTTGAAGAGAAATCTGAGGGGCTAGAGAGATGGTTCAGTGGTTAGAGAACTCACTGCTCTTCCAGAGGACCCAGGTTCGATTCCCAGCACCCACATGGTGACTCACAAATGCCTGGAACTCCAGTTCCAGAGGATCTGACACCCTCACACAGATATACACAAATAGAAGTCTGAATTAGTAAGAGAAGGTTTTTTGTTGTTGTTGTTGTTGTTGTTTTGGTTTTTCAAGACAGGGTTTCTCTGCAGCTTTGGAGCTTGTCCTGGAACTAGCTCTTGTAGACCAGGCTGGCCTCGAACTCACAGAGATCTGCCTGCCTCTGCCTCCTGAGTGCTGGGATTAAAGGCATGCACCACCACCACCTAAGGGAAGTTTTAAAAGCCGTTGAACAGACAGCATTTTCAGAGACTGCTCAGAGGTCCTGGCCGCCGTGGTACCCACTTGCTCACTTAACTGTATTTCTTGTCATCATTTATTCCATCGTAGAGGGCTTGCCTAGAGTGTGCGAGGCTGTGGGTGAGTGTGGTGGTCAACAACTGTACCCCTGGCTCAGACACAATGATTTCCTCAGCTCACAAGCTTGAGGCAACCTGGATACACTAGCAAGACACTGGTGAAAGAAAAGGAAAGGACATGGAGGCCGGAGAGATGGCTCAGTGCTTAGAGTACTGGCTGATGTTGCAGAGGACCCAAGTTTGATCCCAAGCCCCGTGTGGTGGCTCACAACCATCTATAGGTTAGTTCTAGAGAATCTGATGCCCTCATCCAGCCTTCATGGGCACCAGGCTCCCACATGGTAAAGACATACATGCAGTCAAAACACCCATACACATGAAATAGTTTTTAAAAATAAGCTTAAACGGGGGCTGGAGATATGGCTCAGTGGTTAAGAGCATTGCCTGCTCTTCCAAAGGTTCTGAGTTCAATTCCCAGCAACCACATGGTGGCTCACAACCATCTGTAAAGAGGTCTGGCACCCTCTTCTGGCCTTCAGGCATACAGACACAATATTGTATACATAATAAATAAATATTTTTTTAAAAAAAGAAGAAAAAAATAAAAAATAAAAAAATAAGCTTAAACAAAGGGAGAGGGGAGGCGAGGAGAAGGTAGGAAAGAGGAGAGAAGCAGAGGGAAGGGCCAGTTGCTGGAGTGGTCTGCTGTGGGACAATGGTCTTGTACTTTGTGAAGATTTGTCACCTGCATTTTAATAAAACGCTGATTGACCAGTAGCCAGGCAGGAAGTAGAGGCGGGGCCACAAGAACAGGAGAATTCTGGGAAGAGGAAAGGCTCAGTCTGCAGTCATCACCCAGATGCAGAGGAAGCAAGATGAGAACACCTCACTGATAAAGGTACCAAGCCACGTGGCTAACACAGATAAGAAGCCTGAGCTAATAGGCCAACCATGGTGCCTATGATTAATGTAGACCTTTGTGTGTTTCTTTGGGACTGAATGGCTGCTGGACTGGGTGGGAAAGAAATCTCTGTCAACACAGCGGTTTAAGACCTCGGTCACCAATACAGAACCAAGACTCCCTCCCAAACACTTGAGGGCTGGAGAGTCAATCCGAGGGACCCTAAATCCTTTAGAACTTTCTGCTGGTACAGCTTCAGACCTCCGGCATCCTCCTTTTAAGCCAGTGGTCAGTCCAAGCTCCTCCTGCCTGGGCTCCCATTGGCCACCAGGGGGCACGGTAGAGCTGCCCTGAACCCAGGACCTGGGAGGCTGCCTGCTGGCTAGCCTTTCCTGGAGCTTTTCCCAGCCCTGTTCTGTAGCCCCAGCAGTTGGCACAGGTTCGCCCTTTCTGGTATTGGACTGAGTCTATCCTTGGCTCGCTGGGGCTCGGAGCCAGGGTGAAGTCAACCCAAAGCCTGGAACAAAGCTCAATGAGATGAATAGAGCCGTCTTTGGATAAAAGAAAATTCCTGGACAGCACGTCCTTGTCAACACCTAAGCTCTCCAGGGTTAGCACAGATGCTGTGGAAGGCACTGTGCCGCGAGATGCAAGGTGACCCTTCTTCCTTGGCTCACTTTGATTCTTCGGCCGGCGGGGAGGCAGCTCCCAGCTATGGTTCCCTGCCAGTGGTCCTTTGCTCTCTGCCTTTCACGAACAGGCGGGAAGGCAAGGAAAGCAGAGCGAACCGTGGATCCAGCTGCTCCGCCACCAAACTCCACCAGCCCCGAAGAAGCCAAACAATCCAGGTGCTAAGCCGGGCCCTGCCGTCTTCCCTCTAGCACAGCTGTGTTTGGGGATGCCAGCCACACGCCAAGAAAACAAACAAACCAAGGCTGGGCAGGGCCTTTCCGGGGACTGACCTGATTCTCAGGATCTGAGCAGGACAGACACAGCCAGGAGTCCACCTGCCTGACAGGACCGGAGGGCTCCGTGCCAAGGCACTCATTTGGAGGGCCTCTGGCAGACCCAAACAGAGTGCAGGACGTCTCACATACATCCTGCAGCAGCTGAGAGCGGCAGCGCCTGGTTGCAGGGTCATTCAGAGAGAATCATTCACGCCCCAGGAGGCAGGGATCCTGAACACCTGGCTCAGGAAGGGACAGCCTGAGGTGGGTCCCCTCCTCTTCCTCCTTCTCCTCCCACACTTATCTCTTTTCACAGACACAGTAAGAAAACACCCCTGAGCTGACAAAGATAAGATCGCAGGAGATAGGAAGTTCAGGAGATTTTCATTTCCTGTCTACAGCTCCAGACTCGGTTGAGGTGGCAGATGGATGCTTCTGTTAGGCTTGTGTCTAATTTTCTCCTTCCTGGAAGAATGAAGAGCCCAGCAGCGTGACTGGAAATAGCACAGAAGGAACAACGAAGGACCATGCCCTGGGCTAATGTATTCTCTACCTCACTGAAAGTGCTTTGACCCAGGAGAGAGAGTGGCTTCCTGTAGCATCCCATCATTAATCTGCACCCCCCCCCCACCTGCTCTTCAGCAGTTAAGCACCCTTGCTAGGCAAGCGATCCTCTGATGAGCTGCACTCTGTACCCAAGGGCTGAGTTCCAAGCATGACACTGCTTTATGGGGCTGCTGACTTAGAAGTTCCCAGGAATGTTCAGGTGGTGAGCCCTGGTGCCTGAAGGACCTAAGTAATGACAACAGTGTCAGAAGAGGTGGAGATTGGAGTCTGCCTGGTTCATGGGCTTTACATGGAAGCTTAAATGCCCACTCAAAGAGGCTTCAACCCAAGGCTGGGGTGTAATTCGGTTGGCAGAGTGCTTGCCTAGAGAAACCCTGGCACCACAGAAACCGGGCGTGGGGCATAAACCCAGCTCTCAGGAAGTGGAAAGAGGAGGCTCAGAAGTTCAAGGTCAAACCTTGCAGGCTTTTAACCCCAGCACTAGGGAGGCAGAGGTAGGCTGAAGTCTGAGTTTCAGGTCAGCCTGGTCTACAGACTGAGTTACAGGACAGTCAGGGCTATATAGAGAAACCCTGTCTGGAAAAAACTCCAAAACCAAAAACCAGTGTTGGAGAGAGGACTCAGTGGTTAAAGAGTGGCTGTTCTTCCAGAGGACCCAGGTTCAATTCCCACATGGTAGCTCGCAACTGTCTGTAATTCCAGTTCCAGGGCACCCGACATCCATGGCAAAATATCAACGCACATAAAACATAAATAAATTTTAAAATTTTAAAAAAACAAACCAAAATAAAGTTGAAGATTATGCTCAGATACATACAGGGTTTGAGGCCAGCGTGGGATATATAAGACACTATCTAAAAATTAATTAGTTAATTAAAAGGAGAAGGGAGAGGAGGCAGAGGAGCTGGCACGTGGAGGGCGGTAAAGTCACAGAAAATGAATGGTGATATTCCTCATCTCGTCAGCTCCTGAGCACCCGGTCTGTGCCCTGCGCATCGTGAGTCTGTTGGGCCATCTTTGTGGCTTCCCATCTGTTGCCTCCCACCTTCCCTCTTCCCCCGAGCCTCCAGCCCACGTGAGCAGGATGAAGCTCTGCCCTGACACGCCAACATGTGGGTCTCGGAGCCAGATGGTGCGTTCCGGGCCCACAGAGCAGCAAGGATGACTCAGCATGTGTTCAGATCTTTGTGGGGCAGAAAGCTCGCTCCTTACTGGTTCCTGCTTACCCATCTGCTGTGGGTGGGAGATGGTGGAGCGTGTCCTCCAAGGGTGCTAGTGCTGGAAGCTTGGGCGCACGCAGTGTTTGGATGTTGAGACTGGGGGAAGCTTAGGAGGTGGCTCAGTGAGTAAAGGCGCTCACCGTCAAGCTTGGCAACCTGAGTTCTGTTCCTGGCCTCGCGTGGCAGAAGGAGTGAACGAACTCCCAAAGATTTCCTCTAACTTCCAGACGTGAGTCTCTCTTCCCACAATTAAAAAAAAATGTAATTTAAAAACTTTAAAAAGAGGGGTCTGGAGAGATGGCTCTGGGATTAAGAGCACACTAGCTGCTCTTCTGGAGTTCCCGAGTTCAATTCTCAGCAACTACAGGGTGGCTCACAACCATCTGTAATGAGATCTGGCGCCCTCTTCTGGCCTGCAGGTGTTCATGCAGGGCCCTCACGTAGGAAAAATAAGTTTTTTTTTGTTTTTTTTTAAATATTTATTTACTTATTATGCATACAATATTCTGTCTGTATGCCTCAAAGCCAGAAGAGAGCGCCAGATCTCTTTACAGATGGTTGTGAGCCACCATGTGGTTGCTGGGAATTGAACTCAGGACCTTTGGAAGAGCAGGCAATGCTCTTAACCACTGAGCCATCTCTCCAGCCCCCGGAAAAATAAGTTTTTAAAGAGTAAGAGTGACTAGGTCATTGGGAATATGCCCCTAGGAGGGCTGCGCGTGTGGGACAAGCAAAATTGCCAGCACCGCCCCCCACATTCAGTTCAACACTATTCCCCGGAGATAGAGAGCATCAGATCCCACAGTTTGAGGCTTCAGTCCCCCAGGAACTATTAGACCATCAGAAACCCTGGGTTCCAGAACCTCAGTTACAAATCCCCACAGTCCCCTCCTCAGGTAGCATCCGCTCCCTAGACCATTTCACAGAACTCAGGAAAACACTAAGCTTATGTTTCCTGGTTTGCCATATAGGATTTTTACGTAAGGGTACAAATAAGTAGCCAGAGAGACACAGAGGGTGGGGGTCCTTGAGGCCTCTCCAATGCACCCTGCAGGGAAGCTGTCTAACACCTCCCCCCAATTCTTCTGGCAATGAGAGTGAAGCTTGGGCCCTCGTACAAGCTGGGCAAAACGACGAGGCACAATCATGTTTACAGACTAGCTGCAGCACCACTCCTGACCTCTGCCACATTTTCCCCTCAGGATGTGGCTCAGTCCGCTGGGACAACCTGCTCTTGTTCAAGGTCGGTGAGAGAATTTGTTTTCAGTTTGATGATGGTGATATTTGTATGTAAGAGCAGGTGCGCGTGGACCACGGGAGCATGAGGAGGGGACGGAGGGCGACTTTTGGGCGTCAGCTCTCTCCTCCTCAGGGAGTTCTGACGATTGACCTGAGGTCACTGGGCTTCTCTTATTAGCCGGCTCCTCAGTCCAATAATTAATTTATTTAAAATAATGCTACTTATTCTAATGTATATGGGTGTTTTGCCTGCATGTATGTCTCTGCATCACATGAGTGCCTGGCACCCGAGGAAGTCAGAATGGGTATTGGATCCCCTAAAGCACAAGTTATAGATGGTGTGAGCTGGGTGCTGGGAATTGAACCCAGGTCCTCTGAAAGAATGGTCAGGGCTCTTAACCACTGAGCCATTTCTCCAGCCCCCTGGGAATTTCTTTATAGTCAGCTTTAAGACAAAAAGGCAGTGCAAAATTATGGCCTGTCTTTCAGAAGAGAAAAGTTTTTGTCTTGTTTTGTTTTGAGACAGGGTTTCTCTGTGTAGCCTTGTCTCTCCTGGAACTCACTCTGTAGACCAGGCTGGCCCGCCTCTGCCTCCTGAGTGCCGGGATTAAAGGAGTGCGGGCCCTGCCTCGACCTTGGCAATTGACAACTCCATTCAAGCTTGACCCAGGGTCTAGCACGTGGGAGAGAAACTCTCCCCAGGGGACACACTCCTAGTCCCCAGCCTGACATTTACGGATTAATCGTCCTGCTATGCACCCACGTCCTCAGTGACAATATTGCAGCACTGGCCTTCAATACCTCAAGAACTGGAGTCTCTCCGCAGGAATGGAGCCCAGTCTACCCAGGAACCTCTAAAGATCGCCACTAGGCAAAGACACGCAAAGCATCCTGAGGCTTCCAAAGTACACACTGAATCCCAAGTGGTACTCTGCTCCCAGGAAGACGTCAAGGAAGGGGATATATATTCGTAGGATGGGATAATTATTAGCGACAGCTTTGATGTTCTCACCCTTTGTTAGCCAATGGAATTTCGAGTCTGGATGTGAAAAGGGGATCACTGCTCTTTTTCATGACTGGTTTCCAGGGGCCTTTGGGTAGATTCTCAGGGATCTGGCTGGCCTGTCCCCAGGCATTTTCCAGTTCAGGGAACTCTTAAGCAGATTTTAGTCTTTAGGGTGATTTATTGCTTTTACGTGAGGCCCTTTTGAAGACATAAGCTCTTTGGATTACTTTAGAAGCAAAATGTTTTTATCATGAAAATATAAGATCCCCTTTGTGTGTGCCGCCCCACCCCCACTCCCATGAGTGCATAGAGGCCAGGAGGGGGACTTCGGGTGCCCTGCTCTGAAGCTCTCCGATCTTATTGATCTTATTCCCCTGAGAAAGGGTTTGTGATTTAACCTGGAGCTAGGCTGAGGCCATCAAGTCCTGGCGATCCTCCTGTCTTTGCACCTAGCACAGCACTAGGGTTAAAGGCCTGTGCAGCCACATCCAGCTTTTTATGAAAGTGCTTTTTCTGTGAGAACTCTTATCTACCCAGCTATCTCCCCAGCACCTTCTACATTTTTTTGTTTATTTATTTTGTTTTTCTTGAAACCAAGTCTCTTTTCGCCCAGGCTGGCTTCAAAGTTGCTATGTAGCTGAGGATGACCTGGAGCTACTGCCCCTGGAGTTCTGGGGTTCCAGGCCCGTGTCATCATGCCTGCTTTAATGGGGTGCATGCTACCAACCGAGCTACATCCCCAGCCCCGGAAAGATCCTATTTAGGAAGTGTTTCAGCGGTCCTTTATCATAGAAAATCAATTATTGTCGTGCACGAGGGGGCTGGGGTGCAGTGTAGTTGGTAGAGTGCTTGCCGAGCACCGGTGAGATTGTGGGTTCAATCTCCAGCATCATTTAAAACTGAGTATGGGGTATATTCCTGTCATCTCAGCACTCAGGATATGGAGGCCAGAGGACCAGAAGTTCAAAGTTATCCTCAGCTACATGGGCCAACCTGGGCTACATGAAATTCTGTCAAAAAAATTATAAAATTAACTGTAAATCAGCCTTGTTAAGAATCAGCCAAATGATTCTGTAAAGACTTTAACCTTTTAGATAAGTACTGTTAAATAATGAACTGTAAAATATAGATGAACATAATGTGGGATACATAATGATCATGGGAATGGGCTTAACAGCCTCGGCGTGCATCAGGAAACATAACTTCTGTGACACAGACGAGAAGGCTCTGGACCCAGACCAAAACAATTTAATTAAGCTGTGATATTTTACCAGATAAATCTCAAGAGTGAGGTATATATTATCGCTGCAGGTCTGGGGAGGGGACAGGCAGTTAAGTACCACTGCGGGGAGGGGTGAAGGGGTGCAGACCTTGGCTGGTCATTAGCAGTTTCCCTTTTTATAAACCAGAAGCCGAACAAATGCGCTCCTTGGAAAACATATTCCCTCCTCCAGAAATGGCTGCAACCTCCTTTTGTTGGACTGTGGCGTGTACCAAAATAAGTGCCGAGCCAACAGTTGTTCAGTTGGAGTTATTTTTTAATTGTTCTTTGGGCTGCGTATTTTTAGCGCTTAGATGAGAAATCAATCTATTAATTTTCATTACTCAGAACCCAACAAAAACACGGCTTTGGAAGGCACGGCTGACTAATGAAAAGGAACTCAGAAAGGCAGATGAATCAGGGCCTTGGCCATCAAGACACTCAACTTAAGACAATAGGAAAAGACTAGCTTTTATTTTATTATTTTTTAATTATTTATTTTTATTTTAAGTGCAATGGTGTTTAACCTGTATGTATGTCTGTGTGAGGGTGTCGTATCCCTTGGAACTGGAATTGTAGACAGTTGTGAGTTACCATGTGGGTGCTGGGAATTGAACTGGGGTCCTCTGGAAGAGCAGCCAGTGCTCATAACTGCTGAGCCATCTCTCCAGGCCCAGGATTTTAGTTTTAGGAAAATAGTGGTACGGGCATGCAATCTGAGAGTCCATCCTGGGCTACATGGTGAGGGTTATCTCATACTGCTCCCAGCACCACAAAGCCAAAGTGCCTACCTTAGTTATCTGCATTTCCATTAGTCCAACAAGATGAATTTGTGTATGTTCAAGAATTAAAACACTTGGAGGTCTTACTACACTCAGGAGGTTGCACACTCAGGAGGCAGAGGCAGGAAATGCGCTACTGGTTCCAGGCCAGCAAGTTCTACATAGTGTGTTCCAGGCCAGCTGTGACTGCATGGAAAGACATGTCTCAATAAGCAGACAGACAACACTCTTACAGAATATTATCTTAACTAGGCAAAGATATTACATTTGTTTATGCTAAGGAATATTACTTTAACTATGTAAAGGTGTGCTACATTTGTTTCTGCTGCCTTTGTTAAAGATGTAAAAATGTGGGCCT
Source organism: Microtus pennsylvanicus (assembly GCF_037038515.1). Classification (NCBI taxonomy): domain Eukaryota; kingdom Metazoa; phylum Chordata; class Mammalia; order Rodentia; family Cricetidae; genus Microtus; species Microtus pennsylvanicus. The sequence goes on from NC_134591.1 coordinate 77,913,359, forward strand.
TTAATCTCAGCACTCGGGAGACAGAGGCAGGCAGATCTCTGTGAGTTCGAGGTCAGCCTGATCTACAGAGTGAGTTCCAGGACAGTCAGAGGTGTAATATAGGAAAACTCTGTCTCAAAAAAACGAAAACAAACAAACAAATAGATCTAATGATGTATTACATTTGTTGGTGCTGGGTTTGTTTAATTATGTAAAGGTGCGTTGGGTTTGTTTCACCTTGCCTGCCTGAGGCACCTGATTGGTCTAAGAAAGAGCTGAATGGCCAATAGCTAGGTAGAGAAAGAATGGGTGGGGCTGCCAGGCAGAGAAAATAAATAGGAGGAGAACTCTAGGCTCAGAGAAATGAGAGAAGAAAAGAGAATGAGGGAGAAAGAGAGGGACATCCAGGAGAAGCCAGCAGCCGCCTGCCAGCACACACAATAAGCAGCGAAAGTAAGTTATACAAAAGGGGAAAAAAGGGGAAAAAGCCCTGAGGCAAAGCAGATGAAGAGAAACAGGTTAATTGAAGTTAAAAGTGCTAGCCAGACTAAACCATCTACAATGGGATCTGATGCCCTCTTCTGTCATGTAGGCATGCATGCAGACAGAATACTATATACAGAACATATAAATAAATCTTAAAAAAAAAAAAGAAAAAAGAGCTAGCCAGAAACAAGCCTAAACTAGGTCAAGCATTCATAACTAACAATAAGTCTCCATGTCAAGATTTGGGAGCTGGTTGTTGTCCTAAAAGAAAGCCTGGTACACAACACAGTTGCATATTTTGGTCTGGTGGTGTGGTTGTGTTCTAGAGTAGCTGCTGGCGTGTACAAGGCCGTGGGCTCAGTCTTCAGTACAGCCAACAGAAAAGAAAATTAGACTCTTAAATGCCATGGGCTATTTATTTATTTATTTATATGGACTTGTGTGTACCTGAGTGTACTTATGTGCACTGTGTGTGTAGGAGCCTTCAGGGGTCACAAAAAGGCACCAGAACCCTGGAACTGGAGTTATAGGCAGTTAGTTGTGAGCCACAGTGTGAGTGTTGGGGTTTGAACCCAGATTGTTTACAAGAGCCTTCCTCCAGCCCTAGAGATTATATTTATGCGATTATTGGCCAAGCTGAGGAGTAAAGAACAATGAAGTTCTGTGTATCTTGGTGTCACCTGCCTGCCCTTCCCCACCATGAAGCCCTGCTGTCGCTTGGTGCTCACTGCGGGCAGAAGTCTTTTCTCATGTCTGTTTAATGAACGACCTGAGCTGTGTGCATCTGTTTTTATGTTGTGAGACAGTGGGATGCAGGGTGCAATCTGGGTGCCCCATCAACCATTAGCAGCTCTGTAGGAAGAGTCATGTGAGCAGGAAAGAGGCAGCCTCATTGCAAAGCCTGCAGCTGGAAAAGAAAGTCTCTGGGTCGTCACTATTGGGATGGCCTCAACTTCAAAGTGTGGTCCTTTGAGAACCAGGGAGAGATACTTCCCCCAATGCTGTGTATGTGTGTGCGTGCGTGTGTGTGCGTGTGTGCGCGTGCACATGCGCGCGCGTGTGTGTGTGTGTGTGCACTTCATTTAATTTTGAAGGGATTAGCAGGGTACAGTGGAGCCTTAATCCCAGCATTTGGAAAGGAGAAGCAGGATCCCCGAGTTTGAGGTCAGCCTGGTCTACAAAGTGACTTCCAGGACAGCCAGGGCTATACAGAAAAACCCTCTTTCAAAACACACACATAGGTGTGGAGAGATGGCTCAGTGGTTAAGAGCACTGCTTGCTCTCCAAAGGTCCTGAGTTCAATTCCCAGCAACCACATGGTGACTCAAAACACACACATACACACAAAAAGATTTTAAGCAAAGTCAAGATTTTTGCGTTGTATAAATTTAGGATTACCTGCATTCATAGCTATCCTGGGCCAGATGGGATCCACAGGCCTGAAATCTGCCAGACCCTGGGGAATTAATTACTCTTTTCTCCTCAAATGTAGACCACATTCTCAACACACACACAGACACACACACACACACACCATACAGGGTTTCTCTGTGTAATAACCCTAGCTGTACTGGAACTAGCTCTATAGACCAGGCTGGCCTTGAACTCACAGATCTGCCTGCCTCCTGGCTCTGTAGACCACATTCTTCAATTGCTTACATTTATTTATGGCATGCGGGGAGATGTGTGTGTGTGTGTTAGTGTGTACTTCAGATGACAATACACAAGTCAGATCTCTTTCTACCACGTGAGTACCAGAGATCAAACCCACGTCTTGACTCTTGGTGGCAAACACCTTTGCTGTCAGCAGGCAGTGCAGACCACATTCCCTAGCTCCTTGCTGAGCTGTGTGCAAGCCTGTCTGGAGCCTGGCTTGTGCTTGGGCTGGTTGCTTGTCTTCCCTGCCCCCACACATTCAGTGTGTGACTCTGTGATTCTAGGAAGCCCCACCACAAACCCATTCAGGAAGTCAGGACTTGGGCTAGGTTACACCAAAGGAGGCCACTTCCCTAGTGGAGCCGAATTTGGATCCATAGCCAGTTTTCCCAGTGCGACTTTTTTTGGAAAGGCTGGAAGATCAAAACGAATTTCAAAGTAACACTCGACATTTCTGCCTTTCCCCTCTCTCCTGCATGACTGTACCCTGAGATGATGCCATTGCTTGGCCAAGCTGGCGGAATGTGTGCTTTGTCTCCTCAAACCCTCGCTTCTGACCTTGGCGTGCCTTGTAATTTTGTGTTGGAAGATAGACATGAGGTGGGGAAAAAGGACTGTGGTAAGTGGGCCTCTAGTGACGGCTGCTAAGTATGGGAACAAGACAGGCTCTACTGTCCTGTAATTTGGGCTTCCTCCTGCAGTGAGTCGGGGCTCAGGCTGTGACTTTCATATGTACCTCGCAGAACTTTCTCCAGGCCAGTGAGGCAATGGTGAAATAATTCCTTCTTTTGTTTCCTTCTTTTGGTTGTTTTTCAAGACAGGGTTTCTCTGTGTAGTCTCAGCTGTCCTGGAACTCACTCTGTAGAACAGGCTGGCCTCGAACTATAACTGCTCCTTTATATGAAAAGTCTGGGATGTTTGGTGGAAAGCATCACCTTAGCTCCTGGCACCCCTTTATACAAAAAGTCTGGGTTGTTTGACTGGGGTCTTTACCCCAGCTCATGGCATAAGCTCCCTCCCCTGGGAGCTGCCTCAGCCCAAACTCCACCTCTGAGAAAGCCCACCAAATGGTGACCCCTCTGCAGGGAGGGTCAAGAAAGCCTGCCAAACAGTAACACCTTCCCAGGGAAGGTGAAGACCACTTCCACAAGCTATTTAAACTGCCCCCCAGAGAATGAACATGTGGTCTCCAGGTTCCTGGTGGTCTCCCCTTTCCCCACTTTGTTGGGGTCTACAGACCCCTGGTCCCTTGACTTTCTTTGCCTGCCTCAGACCCTTTGGCTGCTGGAATGAAAGGACTGAACAACTTGTTTTCCTGTGCTTGCAGCTGCTCTGAGCACAAGACCCTCATCAGTTCCTGATGGCAGGGGAGTGGTTTCTGGTGGGTTTTACAGCTGAAAATCCCAAGAGCTGGGGCATGGCTATCAGTAAAGGATCCCTATATAAGCCTCCCTGGAGCCCAATAAGGTTGGCAAGTTGGCATTCTTGGTTCAAGGATGACCTGTGTCCCTGTGTCTCTGTGTATGTGTTTAAGGCTCCAGCCTAGTTCCCAGCTTGTGAACCGTCCCGTAGTGCAGGGGCTACAAGTGGAGGCCCCAGCAAGATGGGGGACTAGGGAGATACTGAGAGATCCCCCTCGGAAGCCTGGCCAGCAAGCAATGAGAGATTAATGGTGAGGGTAGATTGAAGATGGGAGCCAGTAATTCTGTTCAAGCATTGACCGGACAATTGATGATTCTTTTAGAGAAACTATTAAAGCTGAGACAGCACAAGAGTTTATTAAGACAGTTTTAGATTGCTCCCTGATTTTCACAGGCAGGGGGAACAGGTAAAAGCTGACCTTCAAAAAGCTTTGAAAATGTGAGGGCCAGAAGAATTTCCCATGGAAATATTTTTGTTATGGCATTCAGTCAAAGACTCTCTTCTCAGCGACAATGGAAAGGTGAAGGAACAATTAAACAATTTAGCCAAAACTTTTGAGGAAATTCAGGATGAAGTATGTGTGAAATCTATTAAGAACTTCATGGAGGAGCTGGGCGGTGGTGGCGCTCGCTTTTAATCCCAGCACTCAGGAGGCAGAGGCAGGCCGATCTCTGTGAATTCGAGACCAGCCTGGTCTACAAGAGCTAGTTCCAGGACAGGCTCCAAAACCACAGAGAAACCCTGTCTCAAAAAAAAAAAAAAAAAAAAAGAACTTCATGGAGGAGGAGGAGGAAGAAAGGAGGCAAACAGAGATGATGTTTCTGTAAGAGCTTTGTGGCAGAATCCATTCCTTGCTGCTTCGAATCCTTTTGCTGCTGTCTCTACTCCTATTGACTGAGAGGCAGAAATCTGAGAAATGCAAGATAGATTAAATAATCTAAGTGGAAAGATGGTTCAGCAGTTAAGAGCACTGGCTGCTCTTCCAGAGAACCAGGGTTCAATCCTCAGTGGTGTGGGGAGTCGAGGTGGAGCTAGACCAAAGACTTGTTTTCAGTGCAGGTAACCGGGACATTTCAAAAGAAACTGCCCTGTGTGTAGAGGGGTGTGTAGTCAGCCCAGGGGAAATTCAGGTATTTGCCTGAAATGTCAAAAGGGGGCCCATTGGGCTAATGAGTGCAGCTCTATAACCGATATTCAAGGACATCCCCTTCTCGTTTTGGGAAACAGGAGGAGGGGCCTGCCATGGGCCCCCAAAATGCAGTGAGTGGACCAGCTGCTCCTATCAGATTCATTCCTCAAAGAAAAAAGCCTCACTGTCCACGACCTTGTCCGAGGCACCCCAGGAAGCACTGGACTGGACCTCTGTGTCTCCACCCAGGCAATATTGATCCCACACATGGGTGTGCAGGTACTGGAGACTGGAGTATATGGACCTATTTCAGAGGGGTTAGTTGGAACTGTCTTGGGAAAAAGTAGTTCAGTAGTTAAAGGAATTAAAATTTTACCAGGAATTATAGACTACGATTATACTGGAGAAATTAAAATTATGATTGAAGAAGCTAGGGCAGGAGTCCTTGTCATCCCTCAAAGAGCGAGAACAGCTCAACTGGTGCTTTTGCCCATACTTTGCTCTACTAATCCATTCTTTAAATAAGAACAAGGGGACAAGGGATCTGGTTCCACAGGACTCCCTGGAACTTTTTGGGTTTCTAGTTTAGAGTACTGCTCCACACTTAAATTAACAATTAATGGAAAAAAGTTCAAAGGTCTTCCAGATACAGGGGCTGATTCTTCTGTGATTGCTAAAAAACATTGGCCCATGGCCTGGCCTCTACAAACAGCCTCTATGGCATTACAGGGGGTAGGAATGGGCAGTTCTCCAGAGTGCAGTACCCAATGGTAAGATTGGAAGGATAAAGAATGTCATGAGGGCATTTTTTAGACCATTTGTCCTGGAATACCTCCCCCTGAATTTATGGGGAAGAGATATTTTGCAAGCTATGGAGTGGCATCTGGTTTGCTGTCATCCTGGAGCCTTTAGGCAGCTGCTTTTTGAGGTTGAAGAGAAGGCAGGTGGCTAGGAGAAAAAAGTATTGTTATTTTTGGCCCTATGAAATGGGGCTAGCCATGGAATGGAACACAATAGCAGATAAAACCAGATTTTAGTTGGCAGGTGTCCTTGATTCAGAAGAGTTGGTATCAATGGTGAAGTCCCAGGAGCTGGTGCAGGTGTTAGTATTATGAGTAGAGTGCTTTGTGAGTTGATCTTGGCCCAGGCAGCAGGAGTGACCTGTAAAATATGCTTGAAACTGGCTGGGGTTAGTGTAGCAAAACTTTTTCCCCTGGAACCAGTAAGAGAACTGGAACAGATTCACATCTTGGTGTCATAGCAAAAGGCTATTGCTTTAGATTAAGACAATTAAAGGAATTGGGAACCCTGGATTCTTTAACATCCACCTGAAACCTGTTAGGCACACCTGTCTGTATTTTAGCAGGAAATTTTATTAAAAGTTAACAGTACCTTAAATTATCAAATGCCACTAGACAGATCTGGGAGGGATAAATGAGCAAAAATGAGAGAGCTTTTTAGCTATGTAGGCAATGCTAAATCCTCTCCTTAGTCCTTGGAGAACACCAGTCTTAGAAGCAGTGCTTGCTGTTAGCTGTTGGGTATAAGAATGTGTTGGGCAGCCGGGCGATGGTGGTGCACGCCTTTAATCCCAGCACTCGGGAGGCAGAGGCAGGTGGATCTCTGTGAGTTCGAGACCAGCCTGGTCTACAGAGCTAGTTCCAGGACAGGCTCCAAAGCCACAGAGAAACCCTGTCTCAAAAAACAAAAACAAACAAACAAACAAACAAAAAGAATGTGTTGGGCAGAGGGGAGATTTAGTCTACTTAGAGGAGCTAAAGGGTGCTGCGGAAGCTGCCATGTCTGTGTTAGAAGCTCTTTTTGTTAAATGCCATACCCTCAGATCTGTAAAGACACCTGAGAACTAGGTACTATTACCTGTTATTTAAACTAGACATATAAGCTAAATTTAGGTGTGTATTTTTATCCAATTAGTTACTGCTTACCAATGCTAGTAACAGTAAGAAGATTAAAAGGAATATTTTAGTAAGTCAAAGAATATTAGCACATGTGGGTACCCTTATCAAAGATGGCAGACTAGCACACATGGGTACCCTTATCCAAGATGGCAGACTAGCACATGTGGCTACTCTTATCAAACATGGCTGACTAGCACATGCAAGTACCCTTACCAAAGATGGCAAACTAGCACAAGTGGGTACCCTTACCAAAGATGGTGGTGAGGTTAAAATGGCAGTGAGGTTAAAACCCACGTGTTTATTTTTCCAGAGCTGCTGTAATCTGGAGATATAAGTTTTACTGGTCTTAAACAAGCACACAGAAATATAAATCAAGCACATCGCAGACATATATTTACACACTCATACAGACATACTGTGGCCACATCATTCTAACAGACAGACCAATAGGACACTTTTAGAAACCTGGGTCAGCTGACCAACTTTAAAAAGGAGGGCGGCAGCCGGGCGGTGGTGGCGCACGCCTTTAATCCCAGCACTCGGGAGGCAGAGGCAGGCGGATCTCTGTGAGTTCGAGACCAGCCTGGTCTACAAGAGCTAGTTCCAGGACAGGCTCCAAAGCCACAGAGAAACCCTGTCTCGAAAAACCAAAAAAAAAAAAAAAAAAAAAAAAAAAAAAAAAGGAGGGCGGCAAAAGCCAGAAAAGCACAGAGGTGATCCCATACAGTTTTAGAGTGGAAGGACAGGGTGGGAAACAGATCTGTTGTAGAGAGAGTCCCAGCATGAGACAAACAGAAAATAGCGGGGGTGGGGTAGTAAGGAGGGCGGGTAGTTAGGGGAGTGAGGTGGTGGGGAGGTGGGGGGTGTGGACCAGAATGATCCTAGCGTAGGTGGCAGAGACCAGCGAAGTATTGCAAACAACTGATGGGCAAGCGCCCTTCCGAAGGGACAAAGGGACAGGCGATGGCCTTCGTTGTCCTTGGTCAATGGAAAGGGAGTTGTGTTGAGATCCCCGAATCCAGAACAGGATGGGAGCTGGTCACACCTCTGGGCGTGGCGTCCGAGCCTCGCGGGCTACAAACAAGCAGAGAAGAAGCAGAAGAGGGGGCAGGAGCACATATCTAGAAACCGCGGGTTACGGAGCCTTGTTTGCTTTAAATTAGATAGCCCCAATTTATAAGGATTTTTGTAAAAGACCATCTAAGGGTGTTTTAGGAATGGGCTTGGAATTGCAAGAAACCCATTAGAAGCACATGCCTGTGTGACTCAAGTCTGTCACTGTGTCCACTGAAACAAACCTTGAAACGGGGTTGTGAAAATTGAATGGCAGGCATCGCTGGCCACACAATCTTCACCTCAGCGAAAGCCTGGCTTCCACCATGTGGGTCAGGCTACGGACCGCAACTTCAGTGAAAGCCCTAACAGCGAATGGGTCACCCCAGGAGCCCTATCGGCCATGCACTTTAAAAGAGAAACTCACCGAGTGAAGCCGATCTTGCCTGGTGGAGAGGGCACGTGGGAAGAGCGTTTTCCAGCATGTGGCCCTGGGCCCATGGGCGAAGAAACAGACCCTTTCGGTGGGAAACCTCCATCTGTTAGGAAAAATCTTAAGAAGAGCCTCTCCGCTGATGCAAAATAACTCCAATTAAACCAGATTAGACCAAATCAAAAATGCCCACGTTTAATGAATACAGTGCTCTTGGGTGGCTGGGAGCAGGGCGGGAGGGGGTGGGGACGACGACGAGGGAGGGCACAGTTGCCTGAATCTACAGATTCCTTTTTCTAGCATGAGCCTAAACTGACTGTGGGAGTGGTCCTGACCCTCCCTAGGGAGTGGTCAGTGCTTAGCAGGCTGGGAATTGGAGTCCAGACCAAGGCAACTCCCAGGCCATGGGCTGGGGTGTCGCTTCCAACTCAATATTACACTAAGTTACATGGTAAAACACTTGCCCAGCATTGTACGCTCTGGGTTTAATCTCTAACACCATAAAACCAAACCCCAAACCACTGCAGTACTACGTCCTGAACATCTTTGCCTGACTCCTAGCATGTTTCCTTTCTAGTGCACACACGAGCAACACCAGCTTGTCCCGAATAAAATCCAGAGTGGCTGCTTTTCTTTCCCCCACCAGAGGCTTGAGGACCTTTGTGAGCCACCGTGTGGTCGCTGGAAACTGAACTTGGTCCTCTGGTAGAGCAACCAGTGCTCTTAACCTCTGAGCCATCTCTCCAGCCCCACATGAGGACCGTTGTTCACATCATCACTGTGGGACATCACAGGGCTTCAGGAAGAAGAGCTCACGAGTATGAGGGTGTCCCTAATACTCTGTGCTGTCTGTTAAACTTGGCAGAGCCTGAGACTGGTCAGTGGTGGATGCTTGGCCGACATCCCCCAGATTCTGTGTCGGGTCCCTAGAACTCAAAACAAAAGCCTGTTATTACTGAACCTACAGCTCATTGTAAGTTTGCCTGCCCTGGGCAGGGTCACATGGCCTTCTTGTGCAGGCAGGCTATGAGCTACTATGCCTTTGTGTCAGCCTTCCCAGTTTTGGGTGAGTAGTTGGTCTGAAATCTCTCTACTCTGGTCGATCAAGACAATTTGTTGAATTTGAATTTTTTTTTTTTGTTTGGGGGAATTATTTCTCAACTCCTTGTATGCCACAACAAAAACAGGAAGTGGATACACGGAAATTAAATTCCCCCATTTGGCCTTGTGTGCAGCATTTCCTTCTGTATTATGGTTATTAATCATCTGCCCTGTTGTGCTGGTTGCTTGTTTTTTTGTTGCTGTTATTGCTAATTTTTTGTTTGTTTGCTTGTTTTGTTGTTTTTTCGAGACAGGGTTTCTCTGTGTAACAGTTGTAGAACTCACTTTATAGACCAGGCTGGCCTCAAACTCACTGAGATCCACTTGCCTCTGCCTCCTAAGAGCTGGGATAAAGGTGTGTGCTGCCACCACCACCCAACTTGTTATTGCTGTTTTATTTTGTTAGCCTGACACAGCTCTAGTCATCTGGGAAGAGGAAATATCAATTGAAAAAAGGCCTCCATCAGATTGGTCTGTGGGTCATTATCTTGATTATGATTGATGTAGGAGGGCCCAGCCCACTGTGGGCGGTGCCACTCTTGGACAGGTGGTTCTGGGTTGTATACAGGCAGTTCTAGGTTGTGTGAGAAAGCAGGCCGAACTGGGCAGTGATGGAGCACACCTTTAATCTCAGCACTTGGGTGGATCTCCGTGAGTTCGAGGACAGCCTAGTCTACAGAGTTAGTTACAGGATAACCAGGGCTACATACAGAAACCCTGTCTTGAAAAAAGAAAGAAAGAAAGAGAGAGAGAGAGAGAGAGAGAAAGAAAGAGAGAGAGAGAGAAAGAAAGAAAGAAGAAAGCAGACTGAGCAAGCCACGGGGAACAAGCCAGGTAACAGTGTTCTTCCATGGCTTTTGTTTCTGTTCCTGCCCTGACTTCCTTATATGATAGTCTGTAAACTAAATAAACCCTTACCTCCTCAAGTTGTTTTTGGTTGAGGTGTTTTATCACAGCAATAAAACCCCACTAAGACAATCAAGGCTGTAGCTCAGTAGTGGAGTATTTGTCTAACATGTATAAGACCCAAGCTGGTCTCCAACTCACTAAGAAGTTGAAGAAGATACTTAACTTTTTTTCCTGCCTTTGCCTTCCAAGTACTGGATGTCTACTGTGTGTGTGTGTGTGTGTGTGTGTGTGTGTGTGTGTGTATATGCACCCCATGTGTGTTTAGTGCCTGAGGAGGCCAGAAGGGGGCATCTCTTCACTGAGCCATTTCTCCAGTTACCCCTTGGTCCCTTTTAAAACTTTTAATTTTGAGACTGGGGGAGGGGTCACCAAATTGCCCACTCTGGCCTTGAATGTGTGATACTCTTGCTTTGGCCTTCCTAGTAGCTGAGTTTTCACAACTCCACCACCAGTCACAGCCTACACCATTCGTTTTGTTTGTTTTTTGTTTTGTTGTTTTGTTTTTTTTGAGACACTGCTTAACAGCTCTGGCTGTCCTGGAACCTGCTCTGTAGACCACACTGGCCTTGAACTCACAGAGATTCACCTTCCTCTGCCTCCTGAGTGCTGGGATTACAGATTGTGCCACCACTGCCAGGCAAGATAAGTACTTTTTAAAGAGAAGACTGGAGGAGAAGTAAGACCCATCTTATTTGTATTCTAATAGGAGTGATCCAACAGAGAGAAAAAGGAAAGAAAAAAAAAAAGAAAAGCAAACCTGCCGGAGCCTGGAGAGGGAGGGTTTCTGAGCCATGTCCTTGAGTAATGAGAGGGGATGGGATCAAATGAACAAGCAGAGGGCTGGGCTTTGATGGAGCAGAGATGATTCATTCCTAATTACAGGCAGGAAGCCAGAGTGTGGATTTAGAGAAGGATGCACGGGTGGGGGCTGGGGGAGTCGTGCAATTTCTCTGCTGATTGCGTCAATATTCACAAAGCACTTGGAAAGAACTCCATCAACTGAGAGTGAGCGGGAGCGGGAGGAAGTGTTGGGAGGGCTGAGCAGAAAGCAGAGGTTGTGAAATAACTGGCTGGAAAATCTAGGGAAGAAATTAACCAGGATAAGGTGTTGTACGATTGCCAGGGTGTGATGAGCCAGCTTGAGGTTTGTGGTCACGTGTTTGAAAGTGAACGCAGCCGGCCTGGGGAGACAGGTGCAGGTGCCTTCTAGGCAGCAATAGGAATTATCACCGAGGCTGTAGCTTTGCCCAGGGAGCGAGCGTCAAGAGGAGGACATTGCTAGGACACAGACAAGGCAAGGAACACTGGAACTGACCACAGAATGTAAACAGGTCTGTGGGGAGGAGAACATCTATTATATGTTTTAGGAGGATGAGGATATATCTGCCTGAAGGGTTGTTAGTGGGTAATTAGGTCACCAAGGTAATTCCACTTCGGCACCCCTGCCTGTACTCCTTCCTTGCTGTGTTTCCATGCTGACCCTGCAGCTCTCCGCCACAGGCCCAAGATGAGCGCTTACGAGAGGCTGGGCAGATGTGGGACCACACTTTTGGACTTGTGGAATCCTGAACTGTGAGCTCTAAAACAGCCAGCCTGAGGCCGGGCGGTGGTGGTGCACGCCTTTAATCCCAGCACTTGGGAGGCAGAGGCAGGCACATCTCTGTGAGTTCGAGACCAGCCTGGTCTACAGAGCTAGTTCCAGGACAGGCTCCAAAACCACAGAGAAACCCTGTCTCGAAAAACCAAAAAAAAAAAAAAACCCAAAAAAACAGCCAGCCTGCTTCCCCTTCCTCCTCCTCTCTTGCTTTCTCTCCCTCTTTCTCTTCTCTTTCCTCGAGTTGTGGATCAAACCACAGCTTTGTATGCACTTATGGTAGGCAAACCAGAGCACAGCCTGTCTCCAGTAGCATTAGTTTTGAATCTGTGTGTGTGCTCGCTCATGTGTGCATGTACGTGTGAGTGTGGACGCACGTGCGCTACAGCCCCAGAAGATAGTGCTCAGCTTCCGGCTTGAGACAGTCTCATCAATGCTACACAAACTGGGCTGGCTGACCTAAGAGCCTCAGAGTAGTCTTCTGTCTCTGCCTAGCACCTCCGTGTGGGAGCTTTGGCACTACTGTATGCTACCACACCTAGGTTTGTGTGGGTGCTGAACTCCAGTCATTCCCCACACCCCTCACCTCTGTTCTTAATAAGTGGCCCTATTTCAAATATCGGTACAGCAATGGAAGGAGGACTCACACACTACCACCATCACCACCCATCACCCCCACCCTCCCACCTATCCCCCCATCCTCCACCACCACCCATCCCCCACCCTACCTCAATCCCCCGCCCCCATCCTCTAAGGGAAGCTGCCTTGTCACTCTTTGTAGAAGCGGTTCCCTGAGACAGTTAGGTTTTGCATATATGACAGCCTTCAGTGACCAGGACAGGGCTGGGTTGATTTGCTTTCTCGCTCTCAGGAATTTTAACTAGGAAATACTCGAGTCATGAGACATTTGGCAGAAACAGCTGAAGCTGACAAGCCACAAGATCCAGAAAAGCCAGAGAAGCCAAGAGAGACCACATGACAAGCACAGTTCCGTGGAAGTTGTTGAGAAAACTGGGGCTGTGGAGAATAGGAGAGCTTCCTAGGGAAGGCGCTGCTGGGGCCGCGCCGGAGGGAGCGGTCTGGATTCCTACCCTTCCTGTCTCTCCCTCTGAGGTCAGACTCCTGTGGCTTCCCTGGACTCCACAGGGAAGGGTGTGCATTAGAAAGCCATTCTGTGAGGTGTAGCCTTCCTTTTTAATGTTTCTTGTTTTAGGAGGAGGGTGCGTGTGTGTGTCCTGGCACATGTGTAGAGGTCAGAGGATGAGCTGTGGGAGTTGCTCTCTCCTCTGCCTTGTGAGTCCCAGGGGCTGAGCTGGGGTCAGCAGACTGGATGATAAGCTCATTTTCCCAGCTTGCTATCTCACCTGCCAGCCCTCTTTCCCTTTACAAATTCATCCTTTATCTTATTTATTTCTTTTACTTTGTTCCCTTTTTCTTCATTTAAAATTTAATAAGGCTGGAGAGATGGCTCAGCGGTCAGCCAAGTACTTGCACTGCTCTTGCCGAGGTCCCCTAGTTTGATTCCTAGTATCCATGTTGGGTGGCTTACCACTGCCAAGCACTCCAGCTCCAGGGGAATGGAAGGCCCTCTTCTGGTCTCCAAGGGAACCTGCACTCACATGTACATACACATAGCATAGGCACACACACATATGCATTTATACTTAATAAAAATTTTAATCTTTTTTTTTATTATAGAGCCAGGGTGATGGTGGTGGCACACACTTTTAACCCCAGCACTTGGGAGGCAGAGGCACTGAGTCTGGGGTCATCCTGGTCTACAGAGTGAGTTTCAGGACAGCCAATGCTACCCAAGGAAACCATCAAAAAAAATTTATAATTACATTTATTTATTAGTGGGCCATGCCTGTGACAGTCAGGGAACAGCTTACAGTAGTCAATTCTGGTTTTTTACCATGTGGGCTCTTAGACTGCCAAACTTGGTGACAAGCACCTTTTACTTGCTGACTATCTGGGCTGCCCCTCTTCCCTTATAAGACAGGGCCTTACTGTAGACCAGGCTGGCTTTGAACCCACAGAGATCCACCTACCTCTGCCTATCAGATACTGGGCTTAAAAGCACACACCACATAGCCCAGTGAAAAACAGATTTTAAAAAGAATTATTATTAGTGCTGGAGAGGGCGGGGCAGCGTGTGTACACAGTGAGCATATGGGATGGGGTCTCTCCTTTCACCCTAAGGTAGGTTCTGTGGACTGAGTTCAGACGCCAGGCATCTGCAGTAGCGCCTTCACCCACCTGCTGACGCTTCTCGCTGGCAGTATTTATTTTGAGTTGGGGTCTTATGGAGCTCAGGTTGGCCAGAAATTCACTACTTGGCTGAAGATGACCTTGAAGAGAAGTGGGGGGGGGGGTGGCTAGGAAGAGCAGTGGGGATTCCTAGGGGCTAAAATTATTCTTCTTTGTGATAAAGGTAGACATAGAGGCTGGAGAGATGTCTCAGCAGTTAAGAGTACTGGCTCCTTTTCCAGAGGACCAGGGTTTGGTTCCTGGGCACCCCATAAGGCAGTTCACATCCTCTGTGTCCACCTCACAGTGGTATATCACCCTGCCAGGTATGGGGTGCTGGGGATTGAACCCAGGGCTTTGAGCCTGTTAGATAAGCACTCCACCAACTGAGCTATGTTTCCCTGCCAACATTCTACGGACCTTGGCAAATGTTTAATTAAAAATTATTTTATGCGTATGGATACATATCCGTCTGTGCACCGCTTGCATGCCTAGCTACCCAGGGAGGGCCAGAAGAGGGTGTGTATTCCCTTGGAACTTGAGTTACAAATGGAGATGAATTGACACATGGGGCGCCCGGAGGAAGGTGCATCTTTGGGTTTGAGGCCAGCCTGGTCTACAGGGTGAACCCAAGACTGCTAGGGCTACATAGAGAAACCCTGTCTCAAAAAAACAACCAAAAAAAAAACAACCAAAAAACAAAACCACGGGGCTGGAGAGATGGCTCAAAGGTTAAGGACGCTGACTGTTCTTCCAGAGGTCCTGAGTTCAATTCCCAGCAACCACATGGTGGCTCACAACCATCTACAATGAGATCTGGTGCCCTCTTCTGGCCTGCAGTCATACATGGAGGCAGCACACTGTATTGTATACATAATAAATAAAAAAAAAAAAACAAAAATAAACAAAAAGCAGCAAGCAAACAAATAAAAATATGTGCCAGGCATGGTGGCACACCTTAATCCCAGCAGTTGGGAGGTAGGGGCAGGCAGATCCCTATGTGTTTGAGGCCAGCCTGGTCTACATAGAGAGTTCCAGGTTAGCCAGAGTTACATGGTGTACCCCTGTCTCATGAGCACATCAATAAACAAAAACAAATAAGCAAAATGAACGTGGGGCTAGAGAAATGGCTCAGGAGCTAAGATCATTTGTTGTTCTTCCAGAGGCTCTGGATTCAATTCTTGGCACCCACATGGCGGCTCACTCCAGTCCTACAGGATTCCATGCTGTCTTCTGCCCTGTTCTGGCACCAGGCACACAAGTGGTGCACAGACACACATGCAGGCAAGACACAGAGTGCTTAATGTTGAAGCATTTGCCTAGCTTGTATGGATGGGGCTCTGAGTTCATTTTCCAGTATCACACACACATATGTACGCATGTATGCATGCATGCATGCATGCGCGCGCACACACCCCCGCCACTAAAGGAGCAGAATTGTAGTTGGGATTAAGAAGCACAAAGAATGTCTCAGGCATACACACGCAGGCTGGACATTCCAGCTTGCTTGCCTGGCAAAGGTGAGTCTTGGTGCTCTTCCTGCGTCAGAGAGTTCCTCTGCTCTGTCAGTTATTCCGTCAAATTCTGGGTTCCTCATATACGATTTTAGAAACTAAGATATATTTATTTGGGGAGAAGACTCCTTCTAAAGGCTACTTTGTCTTTTAGAGAAAGGAGGTTTTGGGCATGGTTTTGAGTGGCAATTATTATGCCCTCATTGTCCCTAGAAAAATAACACCTCTTCCATGGTAAACCTAAGCAATCTCCCAGATAGGGGAAAATATTTATCCTTAAATGCAGCTTCCCCAGGGTGGACTTCTGCTCTTTGGCTCGCTCAGTTAATGGTGGACAGCTGTTTCCAACAGGAAGCGTGGAATTGCATGGCTCCCTGAAATGCAAGGAAGACAGAGGGAGGAGGGTTCCCAATTATCAAACTTGGACTGTGGCCAAGATAATGAAACTCCTTGTCCCCGCCCCTCAGTTCTTTCACAAGTCCTAGGAGACTCTTAATAACCAACCACAAGTGGTCAGGCGGGCTTCGAGCCCATCTCCAAGGCTTCCTTGTGACTCAGAAGGAGGGCATCAGGCCACCCCAGCTGATCGAGCTGGCAAACAGACGATAAAATAAAATCCGCCAGAGTCTGTGGTTGAACTGGAACCTCAGCCTCTCTCCACAGCCATTCCCACGCAAACAAAGGAAAGAGGTTGCTGATGCCTATTCTAAACACCATTTCGTTTGTAGCCTTTTAGATAGGCGCCCATGTAATCCCCTGCTGACCTTCCCCTCACCACTGGCTGAACTAATCCTCTTGCCTTCAAGTGCTGTGATCACATGCATGCCCCTGTATGCCCAGCTTAGATTTGTCAAGTTTGTTTTACATATTTACTCTGTGTGTGTGTGTGGGGGGGGTCACTGTGCCCACATATCATGAGACCATGTCACATGTATGGAGGTCAAAGGAACCTTGTGATAAACTAGATTTTCTTTTTTCAGCATCTGGCGGTTGTGGTGGTGGCTGTGGTGATGGCGGCAGTGGCGGTGGTGTTGAACTCCGTTCCTTAGGCTTGGAAGCAAGTACCAATGAACCACTTCTCTAGCACTGAAGCCAGCACAGTGAGCACCCCTTTCTCCCTTGAGCGCAGGGCCGGGTCAGAGGCTTCGGGGTTGCTTACCTGGCCTGTGGGCCAGAGGGACCAGAGAAAGAAAAGTCTGACGCACAGTAAATCGGTTGAAATCCCGCTGTGGTCCCATAAGCGCAAGATAAGCGGGCAGCACTTGCTATTGTTTCAACCTGAAAAAGTGCAACTGGAGGTAAAGAAAGCACATTATTGGCTTGGATTTTCGCTACATAAACTTGGAAGCCAGTTCTGTCGGAAATGCCTGGAAACAAGCTGCAGTCTGTTACGAGGCTTGCCGAATCACTCTAGTTTTGCTTGAGGCATTTTAGGGGAAAATAATTTACATGTTCCAAAGCTTGAGTACTTCTGGAAGATTACGAAGGCTAGTTACCAGCCATATGTTCAAAGAGCTTGCATTCTTTCTTTCTTTTTTAATTATAAAAATTATCCATGCTTGAGATGAAAAGGAAGGGGAAAAAATGAACAGAACAGACTCTAATGAAGTCAAAAGTCAGTCCCCGTTCTGTGCTCACCATGCGTTCATCCCATGCTCTGTGGGCTCACTGGAAATGGTTTCCATGAGGACGTTTTATTTTGTTTGGGGGTGTGTGTGTAGGGGGCAGGTGTTTTACACAGTGCACATGTGGAGGTCAGAGGATAACCTTCCATTTTTCCATTCATCTTGTGGGCTCTAGAGATCAAACTCAGGTTGTAAGACTTTGTAGCAAATGCCGCAAAGCTGGGAGTGAGCTGCATCACTGCCCTTCCCACAGATGGACTCCAAACTCGGTCCTTTAAACATGCAAATAGAAGGCACAGGCCTTTACCCCACCACTTGAAAGGCAGGAGCAGGCAGTTATCAGTGAGTCTGAGGCCAGCTTGTTCTGTATAGCAAGTTCCAGGCCAGCCAGGCATACGTAATGAGATCTCATCTCAAAAAACAAAAACAAACAAAAATGATTAAGAGGGCTAGAGAGATGGCTCAGCGGTTAAGGTCACTGGCTGCTCTTCCAAAGGACCTAGGTTTAATCCTCACATGGCAGCTCACAACTGTCTGTAATTCCAGTTCTAGGAGATCTGACACCCTCACATAGACATACATGCAGACAACTCACATAAAAAATTAAATAAAATAAAAAGGTTCTTTTTTGTATGTGTTTTTTTTATTTTTATTTATTTATTTTTTTAATATTTATTTATTTATTATGTATACAATATTCTGTCTGTGTGTATGCTTGCAGGCCAGAAGAGGGCACCAGACCTCATTACAGATGGTTGTGAGCCACCATGTGGTTGCTGGGAATTGAACTCAGAACCTTTGGAAGAGCAGTCAATGCTCTTAACCACTGAGCCATCTCTCCAGCCCCCTGTATGTGTTTTTTTAAATAATAATTTTAAAAGACTGGGCATAGTACTGCACACCTTTAACCCTAGTGCTCAGGAGGCAGAGGTAGGGCGATCTCTGAGTTTGAGGCCAGCCTGGTCTACAGAGTGAGTTCCAGGACAGCCAGGCCTTGTCCCCCGCAAAAACACAACAAAACAACAAAAAACAAAAACAAACCAAAAAGAAAAAAAGAAAAAGAAAACTTAAAAAAGGAAATAGAATCAGGCAAGCTGATAAAACCTAGGGCCACCCTGAGCTTCATAAAACCCTCACTTAAAAACAGGAAAAGTGAAGGGTGGTGGTGCAAGTCTTTAATCCCAGCACACAGGAGGCAGAGGCAGTCAAATTTCAGTGAGTTCAAGGCCAGCCCCTTTTATAAAGAGAGTTCTAGGACAGCCAGAGTTACACAGAGAAACTTTGTCTCAAAAAACCAAAACTAAAACCAAAACCAAGCCAAACCAAACCACCAAACAAACAAACAAAGCCCCAAACAGAAAAAGCCCAACTAGCAATAGAAATGGCTGTGATCTGATCTCTCACTTAGTGACTCCCAGTCTTATCAGGCTGCATTTACGCTGCCAGTTACCTTTCTCACAGCTATGGAAAAAGACCCTGATTGAAGTCACTGGGGAGAAACTTCCTGGTGACTCATCCTTCAGGAGTACAGTCTGGAATGCTTGGGATTTCACGGCTCCAGGCGCTCCAGGCAGCTGCTCACGCCACATCCACCATCAGCCCTGTTTCAAACAAACAAACAAACAAACAAACAAGCAAAGAAAAATTCCCATTTCCTAAAGCTTGCTGAAAAGACAGAAAGAATTTCTAATTTCTTTTTTTTTTTTTTTTTTTTTTGGTTTTTCGAGACAGAGTTTCTCTGTGGTTTTGGAGCCTGTCCTGGAACTAGCTCTTGTAGACCAGGCTGGTCTCGAACTCACAGAGATCCGCCTGCCTCTGCCTCCCGAGTGCTGGGATTAAAGGCGTGCGCCACCACCGCCCGGCGAGAATTTCTAATTTCTTATGAAAAAAAAAAAAAAAAAAAACCTCACTAGATAGTTAACCTCTTTACTGCCCAAGAATTCTTTAACATCCTTAAGTCCTGGTTCCTTGAGCACTAAAGTGAAGGTGATATCACCGTATTTCCTGGCTGCAGTCAGGACTAAGTGGGAAAAGAAGGTGACACACGCTGGGTGTGGTGCTTGGGGGCACAATAAGCTTTCAGTTATGGTTTCATAGTTGTTCTTTTTTGTTTGGATTTTGTTTTTATTTTTTTGAGACAGAGTTTTCCTGTGTAGCCCTAGTTGCCCTGGAACTCACTCTGTAGACCAGGCTGGCTTTGAACTCACAGAGATCCGCCTGCCTCTGCCTCCCAAGTGCTGGGATTAAAGGTGTGTGCCCCCACCGCACTGCTAAATTGCTAATTTTATGACGCTGCACCATATTATGCTTTATAATCACGCGGGATTTGGAGGCTGCTACATGTATATTTGCATAAATTTAAAAAAAGCCCCCCCCCCCCCCAGTTCCCAGCTCTTAGAGTGGAGGCAGGAGGATCAGCAGTTCTAAATCTGTCCATGGAGAGGGCTCATGGAGCACAGTCCACTGGCTGTGCAAGCCTGAGTTCAGGTCCCTCTCAGAGGTACTTTTTATTTTTTTGTCACTGTGAAAACCCATCTTAGAGAAGAATTTATTAGGTGGGTGTTTCAGAGGTTTTATGTCCATAGTGGTGGAGCCAAGGTGTGAGGACAGGAAGAGCTGAGAGCTCACATCTTGAGGGGAGCACACTGGGAATGGAGAGTCTTTGAAACCTTCAAGTCCACCTTCAGAGACACACATCCTTCAACAAGGTCACACCAAGCAGTTCTGCTAACGGGGGAGGGGAAAGACCAAGATTCAAATATATGTGTCTATGGGGGCCATTCTCCTTCAAACCACCACATTTCCAGAACTCATGTAATAGCTGTGTTTGTCCTCTGACCTCCACACGCATGTTGTGGCATGTATATATAAACACATAAACATACACACACATACACAAGAAGTAAGTATTATTGATTGGGTTTTTATTGAGACAGGGTGTCTATATATATAGCCCTGGTTGCCCTAGAATTCACTGTGTAGACCGCTTGACTCAGAGAGATCCACCTACCTCTGCTTCCCTAGTGCTGTGATTAAAGACAGGCACCAACATGCCTGACCAGTAAGTACATATTTAAAAAAAGGAAGTTCAAGGCCTTCCTCCATGACACCAGCCTGAACTACGGGAGCTTTGACTCAAACAGATGTGTGTTCATGTGTCTCTCCATGCGTGTATGCCCATGTGTGTGCATGAACTGCAGAGGCCAGAAGAATGTGCCAGCTGCCCTATGTGGGTGCTGGGAAAATGTACTCCAGTCCTCTGAAGGAGCAGCAACTGTTTAGCCTGCTCGCTAGCCCTGGGGCCCTATTTCACTTGAAAGCAGTCTCTTTTTGCTGAAAGCTCCACAGAAAGATAGTGCCAAGAGCTTATTTGTGGGCCTGTGAGAGCGCTCAGCAGATCTAGGCACTTGCTGCCAAGCTTGAGCACCTGAACTGGAAACCTGGAGCCCATGTAGTAGACGGAGAGACACAAGACTCCTGAAGGTTGTCATGCTCACCACCGGAGCGCTGGAGCATGCACACAACCCCTAGAAAGAAAGAAATGTTAAATTAAAAAAAGACCCCATTTCTTCTTAGGTCTCTTGGGTCACACAATTCAGTGACATCTGTTAGCTGGAATTATTCTTAAAAGGAACTCTTGGATGTGGAAATTATAATCTGAATAGATATTCCAAAGAGAAAATTATCCCTTTATTTGAAATAGATGGGTGAATTATTTTGAGCTATGCTCTATCCCTTAATTATTCTATTATGTACAGACCTTAACTGCTCTGAGAAGAGTGTATGGTTTAAGGACACCAATAAGCATTTTCAGAATTATTAACAAACTAACAATAGGTTGATGATTCACCCTGGATTCATGCCAGAGGCTGTGAAAGAACTCAATAAACATGATATGCATTTCAAAAACCAGTAATTATAATTAAAATTTCCAAACCCCTCAATCCTATAAATTATATTAAGTAGAATAGGAGTATTTGGCTTGCCCCGACTCAGGCTTGTAGTATGTGGCAGACATGGTGACTTTGTCTTTGAGCATAGTGGGAAGATAGCAAGATTTTTCAAAGGTGATAGATAGCTGCCTGTTTCTCTTTTTGTCGGCATTTTTGAGATAGTCTGGAACTCACATTGTAGGCCAGGTGGGCCTTAACCTCTAATTGCTATCCCCCTGCCTCTGCCTCTCTAGTACTAAGATTACAGGCATGATTCACCATGCCTTGGTGGTACTGTCCACTGCCTGCTCCCCCAGCACAGCAGATACGCTCTCTTAAAAAAACCCTTCTGTGCACGCCTTTAATCCCAGCACTCGGGAGGCAGAGGCAGGCGGATCTCTGTGAGTTCGAGACCAGCCTGGTCTACAAGAGCTAGTTCCAGGACAGGCTCCAAAACCACAGAGAAACCCTGTCTCGAAAAACAAAAAAACAAAACAAAACAAAACAAAAAACCCTTCTGTGTTCTTTATTACTAACACTTCTGTGTTGTTCTTTATTACTAATTTTTTTTGTTCTGATTTTTAATCATATGTATGTGTGTGTAGGTTTGTGCGCATGGAGGCCAGATTAGAGTGTTGGATCCCCCAGAGCTGTAGCGAACTGATGTTGGTGCTGGGAACCGAACTGGGGTCCTCTGCAAAGAGCAGTATGTGATCCTGACTACTGTGCCAACTCTCGTGCCCCATTCTTTATTACTTAAATGAGATTTTTTTTTAATTGTTCTCACCAAATAAGCAACACAATTTACCAGTTCCACCTTTCTTTTTCTTCAGTTCAGTTTTGGTCACATATTATTTAAAAAACCTTATAAACTGCCTGTAAACAAACCCACTTTGTAGCTCCCCTCGGACCTCAAGGGATCTGTCTCTTAAATGACTGAAAAAGCAAATTATGACCCTGGTAATAACATGAGCAAGTGGACACCCGCCAAGCCCACCCCTGAGACTGTCCACTAGAGAAAGACCATCCCGGGAGGGTCACAGCTCCTAGGCTGGTTGGTTGGGAGCTCGGCCTGCGGCCAGGGAGGGCCGACCCGGCACAAAGCCGCTCCTGGGGCGGGGAGCCCATCACACCGGTTCCGGCCGCCGCCCGGAGCGCGCATCGAGAGGCCCGGCCGTGCCGCCGCCAAAGCTTAGCCTCTGCCCTTGCCTTTTCTTTTGCTAATTTTATTAAAAAGAAAAAAAAAGAAAAAAAAGAAAAAGAAAAAAAAAAAAGAAAGGAAAAAAAAGAAAATGGAAGAGCGAGCCGGAGCAAACACTCCCGCCCCTAAGCCCGCCTTCCGCCTCCCATTGGCCCGTTCTCCGCTTGCGTCACACCAAGACGCACCAGTGGCGAGGCGCGATACTGCGAGGTGGGCCGGGCCCGGGCGCGGAGTGGGCGGCGGGTCGGCGCAGCAGCCCCGCGGCTCCGCCACCATCGCGGAGGTGCCGCTGCTCCCACAGACGCTCGCGAGCCGCCCCCCGCGCTCCGCAGCCTCTCGCCACGCCGGGCCTCGGTCCCCGCCTCCTTCCCCGCGCCTCGTCCCCTCACGCGCTCCCCACCTTGTCTCCGCCTCATTTTCTCTCCTAGTTAAGGGGAAAAGGAAAAAAAAAGCCACCCTCCTCCTGTGGGAGCCCCTCGCCCTCTGGGGGGGAAAAACAACACAAAACCAGACATGGTCCTGGGCTTCTGCTGCTGAAGGCTTGGCCCACCCGAGGAGGTCGAGATCCCGGCAGGGAAGCCCGCAGCCCCCCCCCCCCCACGGCGTCGCGTCCCTCGGGCCGGCCCCCTCGGCCCGCGCCCGCCGCCCTCGCTCCGCCGCCGGCCCCCGCGGCCTCCCTCCCCGTCCCAGCACTTTCCCCGGAGCCGGGCCGCCACCCCTCTCATTGATGGTGTAGCGCCTGAGGGGAAGGTAAGTGTCCCAAGTTGTCTGCGCCGTGCCGCGGGCTGCCTCCCGCCGCCCCTCGTTCCCGGGTCGGGGTGCTCCGGGAGGGCCGGGGCGGAAAGCAAAGGCTGTGGGAGTGGAGGCGAGAGGTCGGGGAACCGCGGGCCGGAGGCTGGCCTCAGTGCTGTGCGGGCCAGGTGACTGTCCTCCGTGCCTGCCTCCTGACCCCTGCTCTCTCGGGGCTCCTCAGGCACGCTCTCCTGCTACTCTGAGGTTAAACTAGTCCTTGCCGAGCCGCTCGCTCTGCTGTGGGAGGGAAGGACTTGAAGCTGAGCATTTCTGGGATGTTTGCGAATGTGGGGGTCTTGGAACGGACTCATTAAAGTCTAATTTCACGTTAGGAGGACGGTTTCCTCCTTTGTGTTATCAAAGTCTCCACTCCTCGGCTCTGTGATTCCAAAATTATGGAATCACATCTCACTTGCAGCAGCGTAGAATTCATTCTGTCATGATTTAAGTTCAGCTGTCTGAAAGAGGGTGCCTTCTTTTTTCTTTATTATTATTATTTTTTAAGATTATAGGAAGAAGATAATTCTTAGTACAGTGGGGTGAATGTGTGTTGTGTTGAAGGAAGTACTGCAGGTTTTCTTTGAAACTGCTTGAGAAGTTGTTGAAAGGAGATAAAATGATTCATTGTTGAATTGTCATTATCCTCTGTCTCTTTTCCAAGGTTTGCTTACAATTTTTTTTTTTTGGATTACAGACTTCAAACGTTGATTTAAGCAGAATGTGCCCTTGAGAAACGGGGTGTTGTAAATGTTTCAGTATGTGCTGCTATTTTAAGGTGGATCTGAGAAAGTAGTTTTGTATGAATCTTGAAATAGCCTTCTCCAAAGCAATTTTTAAAACAAAACAAAACAAACAAACAAAAGATTAACTAGTGAGGGTAAACTTGGTGGATTACAAAACAGACATTTAGTGTAACTCAAACGAATACATCCTAGGTTTAGGTTTCAAACAGCTTTTATAATTGCTTTCCATTTAAAGAGGGCTTTTTGTCTGGTGTACACTGGTGTCTTTAGTCTCAGTCTGATGGGGGAGGGGAGAGAGGATGGATCTATACAATAATAAAATCATCTTTGGCTAGCTATTTCCTTCCATGGATTTGCTTGCTGAGTTAATTCCACTCTAATTTACAAACCATTTTGGGTTTTGATGGCCTAGCCTGGGTGGAAGCTGGCTTCCAGTTTTCTCTGTTGTGGAGATCGAAGGGAAAAGAGGCAGAGGCAGACACACACACACAGACACACACACAGACACACACAGACATACACACACCACCACACCACACACACACAATCAGGCTGAGGGCTCATTGTTCTTCCATACACACATCCATTCTCTCTCCCATATTTGGGACTAGGTTTGCACAGACAAACACAGCTTTTTGGGGGAGAGAGGAGAGAAGATGGGGGAAGGGGAGGTCTTTTCCTTTTCAGCTTTATTTTACCCATCTCATGTCTGGCCTTTTTTTCCCTCCAACCTTTGCACGGCGGATGAGTACATGGGAAACTAAAGGACACTCTGGGACATGTTCAGAAGACCTCTGTCTCCCTTTGCTCCCTTTGCAGCCCTGCTTTCTGCTGCTGACTTTTTATTTATTTTTGTCTGTGTAAAGATAAACTCTTGTTTTGGCTTTACATTCTCTGTTTTCACATCCCTCTTTACCTTTGACTCTGTTAGGGACAGACATTTGTTCTCTTGATTTTTATTTTCCTGAATGTGAGCATGGTCTTTCTAAGTAGAAATACGTTGTCTCAGTTAAAATGAATAAGATTGTATTTGAGGTTAACATTTGACAATATTTTGTGTGTGTATGTGTGCATGTGTGTGTGTGTGTGTGTGTGCAAGAGAAAGTGATTGATGGTCCTTGACTTATCAATGTAGTTTTTGTTTTTAATAGTGTTTTTAAGAAAAGGTCTGGTTTTTCTGGTTGGGGGTTAGGGTAGAGACCCTTTTGAACGCTGGACAGGGCTGAGTCCACCTGGCTGAATCTCGCTCTGGAGGTTAGTGTGACTCCATGTGGGTTGCAGAATAGCACCTTCTACTGGTTAATTGCTTTGACGATCCAGTGAAGAGGATGGGGGAGGGGATTAACGGCTGAGGCTTAATGATTTTCTTTTAAACACAGCGGCTGTGCCTTTCTGCAAATGCCACTTCCCCGGGCTGCTAATACAGATGCCCTTTGACAGGCGCTCTTGCATCGCAGCCTTATTATGTTATTGGCTGTGTCTTGACATTAATTTGTTCTGTTATCAGGAGTATTTTCACATTGTGACTTCCAAGGACTCCTTTGAATTGATGTTCTTTCTTTTTATGAGAAATGTAGTTTGTCCTAAGCTAGTAAACAACATAGGGGTTTATCTGCATTCCAAGTGTTGTAAACAGTACTCACCAGCGGCCCTTTAAGAACATTTTAGTGTCATTAAAAAGATAAACTTACATTACAGAAAGTCAAATTCTAGCATTAGAGATTTTCCTCTGGGATTTAAACACCCACTCTGTGTGACAAGAGAGGTTGGGGAGAAGTTGGGGTGGGGGAATCTCAGTAAAATCAGCAATTTTGTGTAGGTAATGATGCTGTATTATAATGTATCAGTATTATAATAAAAAGCCTGATAGAATGATGTGTGGATTTGATTTTTTATAAGCTGGAGGCTAGCAAGAATTTGAATGTGCATACAAATTAACACAACAGATGATAGATTCCTCCTGAGTCTTCTGAACTAATGTACAGTTTCATTAGTAATCTGCTTGATAAGTGCCTCACATGTCGGTTGTTTAATGCAGTGACCAGAGAGCTTTGTAGCTGTAACTAGTTATTCTTTTTCTTTTTCTTTTTTTTTTCCTTTTTTTTTCTTCCGGTTTTTCGAGACAGGGATTCTCTGTGTAGTTTTGGAGCCTGTCCTGGAACTAGCTTTGTAGAGCAGGCTGGCCTCGAACTCATGGAGATCCGCCTGCTTCTGCCTCCTGAGTGCTGGGATTGAAGGCATGGGCAGACTGGCTATTAAGACTTGTCTTTGCTGATTTACTTCAGTTCCAAAGCTTGAAGCTTAAGTCTCCAGTTACAGTGCAGTGTGAACAGTTGAGTGTCGTGTTTGTTTAGTGTGGATATGACCAGGTGATTTCAGTTCAGTCTAGGCTTGTTTTAGTGTAACTAGAAACCAGTTTGCACTAAGAAGGTTACCTAAATCAAGAAATGAAATATTCCAGTACTTTTTTTAACTTACTGTTCAGTAAACCAAGGTTTTTTTTTAAATGAGAGTATTCACTACCAAGTTGTGCAGTAATATACATAATATTGAACTGATACTGAAGCAGTGTCAGGTGCTGGAGGCACAGGAATAGTGAATATGATCTGCACACTAAGACCCTGTGTGTGGTGAACAGTATTATGGATATCCTGAACATCTACTACTTTAAAGTTGGTTTTGAATTTTTTACATCTTGTTCAAATCTCAGTAATCAGTAAGACATTTAAGTAGTAAAATAAGTTGTATGTACTGAATTCCTTTGGGAATTGTATGCTTTCCTGCTAACTGCTTTTGGCAGCTACTTTTACAATTGATTTAAAGGTTAAGATAGCAGGAAATTCATATTTTTAACTGAATCATTAGTGTAACCTAGCTGTGAACTTCATCCCTCCTCACAAATATACACGAGGGAGCGGGGAGGACACTACACTGTTGTACACAGAGGGAAGGGATGGGGGAGGAGGATATTATATTGTTTTCTGTAAGTTGATTGATAATGTTGTACTCTAGACTCTAGTTGGTCATAGGCTTTTTTTTTTAAAGATATATTATGTATACAACTTTCTGCCTCCATGTATACCCACACGCCAGAAGAGGGCGCCAGATCTCATTACAGAAGGTTTGGAGCCACCATGTGGTTGCTGGGAATTGAACTCAGGACCTCTGGAAGAGCAGACAGTGCTCTTAACCACTGAGCCATCTCTCCAGCCCCCAGGTCATAGGCTTTTTAGTCACCAGAAATTTGTCTTGAATCATATGAGTAATTATTAATTATCGGCACTCTGATAGTTATTCCACAGTTGATGCTTTGCATAGCCTATTTAAGTGTGGTTTTTGGCAAGCATGTTAGCTTGTGCTTAGCTTCTCGTCTAACACGGTTCTTGTGTTTTTAAAGTGAGAAGTGTGCATTTAGACATTCGTTGTATTATTACTGAGATTGCTTTTGCCATTTCAATGAACATCTGACTACAAATAGCTCAAGTGTGCTTAAATATTTACCAGCTTGGAGTTTGATTTTTAAAATTAATCAATTATATATATATATATACATATATATGTATATATATGTTTGGGGCAGGGTTTGGCTATGTGGTACACCTTGGGCTCAGACTCCTGGCAAGCCTGCTTTAATGTCCTAAGTGCTGAGATGGTAGTTTTATGCTTCCATGTTGGCCTGGAACTGTGATTTATATAAATAATTTGTTGGTGTGCCAAGTAATTAAGATATAATTCATGTCCTCATATTAGGTAACTAGGTCAGATAAAACTGCCAACATAAGTTCTTTAAAAAAAATTTTATTTTGGGGTAAAGAGATGGCTTAGTGGTTAAGAGATCTGCATGCTTTTCCACAGGACCCAGATTCAATTTCCTGCTTCCACATGGACTTGCTACCATTTACAACTCCAGCCCTAGGGGATCTGACGCCCTCTTCTGACCCTCTTAGAACACTGCAGACATGCAGACATACAAGTAGGCAAAATACCCAAACACATTAAAAAGGTTAAACGTTTTTATTTATTTTTTTTATTTTATTTTTTTTTTTTTTTGGTTTTTCGAGACAGGGTTTCTCTGTGGTTTTGGAGCCTGTCCTGGAACTAGCTCTTGTAGACCAGGCTGGTTTCGAACTCACAGAGATCCGCCTGCCTCTGCCTCCCGAGTGCTGGGATTAAAGGCGTGCGCCACCACCGCCCGGCCAGGTTAAACGTTTTTAAAAACATTATTTTATTCAGGCTTGGCACCTGTCTTTATGGAGGCAGAGGCAGATCTCTGTGAGCCTGATCTATGTAGTGAGTTCCATCCAGGGCAGCAGCCGTGGCTACATAGTGAGAATTTTTCTCGAAAAAAAATTATTTTACTTATAAAACCTGGTGTGTGGGGAGGTGGGGGCACTCTATACATGTAACTCAGTCACTTCTTTTTTTTTTTTTTTTTTTTTTTTTTTTTTGGTTTTTCGAGATAGGGTTTCTCTGTGGTTTTGGAGCCTGTCCTGGAACTAGCTCTTGTAGACCAGGCTGGTCTCGAACTCACAAAGATCCGCCTCCTCTGCCTCCCGAGTGCTGGGATTAAAGGCGTGCGCCACCACCGCCCGGCTCAGTCACTTTCTGTCATGGATGTCCTGGGAATCTAACTCCGTCAGGCTTACTGGACAAGCTTCCTTACCAGATGAGCCATCCTGATGCTCCATAAAAGCTTCTTTTATGTGTGCAAGTAAAATGACCTGTTTGAGCCAGTATAAAAAGATTTTTTTTTGGGTTCAGGATCTCCTGAAGCCCAGGCTAGTCTCAAACTCAGTGTGTAACCCAGGGTGCCTATAAGCTTGTGTACTTTTTGGTTTTACCTCTGGGATTACAGGAACACATTACCATGCCCAGCTTTAGATTTTGTTGTTGTTGTTGTTGTTTTTTTTTTTTTCTTCATTCGTTTTGATTTTTCAAGATAGGGTGTCTCTGTGTAACCTTGGCTGTCCTGAAACTTGCTGTGTAGACCAGGCTGGTCTCAAACTTAGACCTGCCTGGTTTTTTTTTTTTTTTTTTTTTGAGGCAGGGTTTCTCTGTGTAGCCTTGGCTATCCTGGTACTCCTGCTGTGGAGTAGGCTGGGCTCGAACTCAGAGATCTGCTGCCTGCGCTTCCAGAGTGCTGGGATTAAATGCCTGCACCACCACCAGCTGACTTTGAATTGTTTTTATTTTGGTAAAATTTGCTAATATATTAGCAACCATAAGTAATATATTCACTTTAAAAATTTTTCTTTATATGGTTATATTACAAAATGCTATTTCTAATTCATAGAACACTTGTTTGAGGAATCAGTGTAGACTGTCTTGAAGTTGAAGACAGGGTTGTATCCTAATTTTAAACTAGTTATTATGTGATGTTTGAGGTCTTTGGTTAGGGATGTTGGGATTGCTAGGAACATAAAACGTTCAAAGTCATTTCAAATACTGGGGAAAGGTGGAACAGAAATTTATGCTTTTAAAAGGTCAGCCCTCCCAGAAGAACAGAAGCCTAGGTTTAGCAGTGCCTCTCAGTGTTGGAATCCTGTCAGGGGTGTGAAGCCTCTCAGCTTTAGCAACCTAGTATGTTTTTGTCTCTTGAGCAGAGTTTGTTGAGCCCTACCCTCAAAGTGGGACTGTGACTAGCAATAAGGTCGCTGCTCTGTTGGGAGCAGTGTTTGCACTGTTGGCTTGCACTGAGAGAGAGCTGTGAACGAGTGTGGCCATGCAGCATCTCTAGACAGTCTTAGCTACTGAGAGCCCCTTCTGGAAAAACTCGATGCTAACACACATTCACCAGAGCATGTGTGAGCACATTTCTTGGTACCTCTACATGACCCTCAGTCTCCCAGAGGACTGATTCCTTACATCTTTCTTGTGTCAGGAGTGCTCAGTATGTGTGTGCGCGTGCGAGTGTGAGTGTCTGTGTATACACAGACACACAGTTCAGAGGGAGTGTGAATAGCAGGAATGCAGGCTTGTGTCTGCTTGTATAAACTGCTTTGGGCAACTTGGGAAACCTCCCTTTGTGGCAGAAGCTGGCAGTGGGGGAATGTATCCACCCTAGAGCAGTTCTGATTAATGAGTAATGGGGGCAGGGCTCTGCCTGTAGGCCTAGATATGTTTCATGCATGAAAACATCATTTAGGTGTATTTTAACTGGTGCTCCTTAATTCATTGTTGAGTGATGCTGGTGATGGAACTCAGGCCTTGCTTGTGTTTAGGCATGTGCTCCACTTCTGAGCCATGCCTTCAGCTCCTGGATACTCCTTAAGCCCGGACTCGGTGTCCCTGAGCTGCCTTACTCTTCTCTCTTTTTGTTGTATGGCAAACAGAAGGATTGAAGTCATATATTGACCTGTCATCCTATTCTCTCTGGCAGAGCCCTAAGGTTATGCAGTAGAGGTCCAACTTTGAGTTTTTAGTGAAGGAAGTCTTCTTGCTCAGAGCACTGGACATTCAGGGCTGGCCTCCCACTCCTCTGCCTTTAACTTGGCTGTTTAATCTCTGCTTTCTTTGTGTGTTTATGCTGTGTTTCCACTTCCACTAAGAACTCTCTTTGTAATTAAAAATTCCCAAGAGACATCTGATAGGCGGTTAGTTATTGCTAGTGTTGGCTAGGGCTTAGGGTCAGGCTGCCTCATAAGTTGTTCTCAGCCCTCCAGATGGGCTATACTTAGACTAGATCCTCACCTCTGACTGTCAGCTCATGTGCAGGGACATAGGGAGTGAAAGGCTTTCTGAGCCCTTTGGTCTAGGGAGAGGGATTTCTTTGGTTTTTGTTAGGGCTGTTGAATTTTTCCTGTCTTCATTTCTACTGACATATAGTATGGTTGTTGCTGACTTTTCTAACTTACTCTGTTTAATAGTTATTTTGCTTTAAAAAATTACATAGTCATAACTAATCACACATAATCTCTTTATTAGGTGTGATCATTTTGTTGGCTTTGTCTTACTTTCTCTTTGTTTTCTGTAAATGTTCACCTGTGTGCCTGTCTCCCTACCTGTTTTTCTAAGCCAGTGTTTCCCAAACTGGACTAATGGCATACCAATAAACTGCAAGCTTGTATAGGTTAGGTTGGTCTCAGAACTCACCCTCTTGCTTCATCCTCTTGAGTATGGGGCTCCCCTGTACTTTCAGAATGCTTCTGACTTTACTGTGTACTAATATTCTGCAGGACATATTCTGACATATATATGTAAAATTTAATATCCTGTCTTGGCCTGAGATGGGCTCTTTTTCTCCTTAGCAAAAGAAATAAGTTGTTTTAGTGGGTAAAGGTGCTTGCAAGACCACAGCTCAGCCAGGCGGTGGTCCAGCACTTGAGGCAGAAGCAGGTGGAACTTTTTTGAGTTCGAGGCCAGCCTGGTCTATAGAGTGAGTTCTAGAATAGCCAGGGCTACACAGAGTAAGCTTGGTTTGAAAAAGAATACAGGAAAAAAAAAAGACCACCCAGAACTCATATGCTAGAAGGAGAGAACAGATCTCTGAAAGTTCTCTGATGTCTACACATACTTTATGACGTATCTCCCCAATAAGAAATAATATATACCCCTGTCTCAATATATGTATATATATATTTATAGACAGGACTTCTTTGTGTAGCCTGGCTGTCCTGAAACTCGCTTTGCAGACCAGGCTGACCTCAAACTCTGCCTCCCAAATGCTGGAATTAATGGCATGAATCACCACACCTGAGTAGAAATAAAATTTTAAAAAAATCTTAAGAAATATGGAGGCCATGATTATTACTACTTAGTGCTTTGTTGGTCTCTACTGTTTTTCTTCAAGTAGCTTATATTCTGGTATGTCCATACTGAAAAAAAGGTCCTGCTTTTTCTATCAGATCTACATGTTGTTCTGTGGTCGTATTTGGGCACAGTAATTGTTACCTTTATTTCATTTCTCAGTTCAATCAGTCAAATCAGTAGTTAGTTTTCATTTTTTGGGGGGAGGGGTTCTGTAGTTTTTGGTGCCTGTCCTGGAACTAGCTCTTGTAGACCAGGCTGGCCTCGAACTCACAGAGATCCGCCTGCCTCTGCTTCCCGAGTACTGGGATTAAAAGGCGTACGCCACCACCACCTGGCTTAGTTTTCTTTTACCTCACTACAGAGTTTTTTTTTTTTTAAAAGATTTATTTATGGGCTGGAGAGATGGCTTAGAGGTTAAGAGCACTGACTGCTCTTCCAGAGGTCATGAGTTCAATTCCCAGCAACCACATGGTGGCTCACAGCCATCTATAATGAGATCTGGTGCCCTCTTCTGGCCTGCAAGCAAGCATACATAGAAGGAATGTTGTATACATAATAAATAATCAAAAAAAAAAAAAAAAGAAATGGACACCCAAATGGCCCATGCCTTTAAAAAAAGATGTGTTTATTATGTATACAGTGTTCTGCCTGCATGTATGCCTGTTCGACAGAAGAGGGTACCCAGATCTTATGACGGATGGTTGTGAGCAGCCTTGTGGTTGCTGGAACTCAGGACCTCTGGAAGAGCAAATGGTATACTTAAGTTCTCCAGCTCCATCTAATGCAGAGTTTAATCATTTCAGTTTATAGACACTGGCAAGAATCTTTCAACAAATAAAATTCTTGACTTTGCCATTGATTAGGTTAAGCCTATGTAGTAATATGTAGAAAGGAAGACAACCTTTTAGGAATTAATGGTTTTATTGGCCATTGGTATACCCTAACTGTGAGTATACAAGATATTTTAGGGACAGACTAGCATAGAGCTGTGTTGCTGTATACAGAGTACCTCAAAACACGGTACAGCATAGGAAGCGTCTTTTACCTAGTGCTTGAGAGTGGCTTAACTGAGCTATTCTTGTGCAAGGATTTTTCCTGAGGTTAGCTAGGACTGGAGGATCTGCTTCCAGTATGTCTCCTTACATAGATGTGAGCAGGGAACCGCCAGTGCTGGCCACATGAACTCCTCCAGTGTTATTCAAATGACCTCATGACATAGTATTTGATTTTGAGCTTGGGAGAACAGGCCCACTTCTCTCCTTTTGTGATGTCATCTTAGAAGTCAGATATCACCTCCCTCCCCTCTCCCCCATACGTATCTCTTTGAGACATGGTCTCACTGTGTAGCCCTGACTGGCCTGCAACTTGCTATGTAGACCAGGCTGGCCTTCAGCTTACAGAGATCCACTTGCCTCTGCCTCTTGAGCACCAGGATTACAGGTGTATTCCACTGTGTCTGGCAAATACCATCTCTTCTGCCATATTGTACTAGTTGGAATCAAGTTATTAAGTAGAGCCAACACTCAAGGGATGAAGGGCCAGCTTTTGGAAAGAGCATCATCGAAACATTTGTGAGGGACTGGGAAGATGGTCTCATCAGCTGCTCTTCCAGGAGTTCTGTTTCCAAACCCACATGGTCGCTAACAACTGTCTTTAGCTCCACTTCCAGAGAATTTGATGTTCTGTTCTGGCCTCTGTGGGCATTGCATGCACATGATATACAGACATAAATGCAAGAAAGACACACATAAATAAAAATAACCCCCAAAAAAGTTTTTTAAAATTGTGAATTTATTTTTAAATTACCATAGTAATTCAAAGGAAGTGGCACGGCAGGTTAGGAAGTCTTCATTCCCCTGATTACTGCAAGGCACTGCCTTATATTGATAAGAAGTAGCACTGCTGGTTCTCAGGATAGTAATAGACTAAAGTTGCTCACTAGGCATATTTTTCTCTGTCCTTGTCCTTTTTATTATTTTAAAGCTTATTATTTCTCTTTTTAAGATTTATTTATTTATTTTTATTATGTATACAACAATCTGCTTCCATGTATGCCTGCGTGCCAGAAGAGGGCGTCAGATCTCATTTCAGATGGTTGTGAGCCACCATGTGGTTGCTGGGAATTGAACTTAGGACCTCTTGAAGAGCAGCCTGTGCTCTTAATCACTGAGCCATCTCTCCAGCCCCTGTCCTTGCCTTTTTGAATCATCATTTATTTTCTACTTTATTCCTGGGTTTTGCCTTTGTATGTCTGTGGGATGTGTGTGTGTTTGCATGTGTTGTGGGCTTGTGTACATTTGGTGTGCGTGTGGTGGAGGCTGTAGGTACCTCCCTCAATTGTTCTCTACTTTATTTCTAAGACATAGCCTCTCGCTGCATTCTGCACTAGCTGGTTTAGCTAGGCTAGCTCTTCCAAGCTTTTTACATGAGTGTTGGAGGGGTCAAGATGCTTTTGCTGTGCAAGCAGAGAACTAAATCCTGTTGTTCTTTGTCCTCCACATGCACATACAAACTGCCAAAATCCTCTCTTCTTGTTTTATACACAGACACAGTCAGTCTCTCTGTCTCTCTCTGTCTTTTTCTCTCTCAAGCAAAACAATCAATAATGAAAATCCCTGCTGAAGACATGTTGCCTGAAGTTGTTTTGGTTTGCTCATTCTGCTTCTTAGTACCCATTTTTTTCCTTTCTCACTTTTTGAGACAGGGTTTCTGTGTGTAGCCCTTGGCTGTCTTGGAACTCTCACTCTGTAGACCAGGCTGGCCTCGATCTCAGAGATCCACCTGCTTCTGCCTCCCAAATGCTGGGATTAAAGGTGCATATCCCATGCTGGGCTCCTAAGTACCTGTTCTTAGGTTCTTTAACCTTCTTATTAAATTTGTCACTTTATATTTTACATTCATTTTTTTTTTTTTTTTTTTTGGTTTTTCGAGACAGGGTTTCTCTGTGGCTTTGGAGCCTGTCCTGGAACTCGCTCTGTAGACCAAGCTGGTCTCGAACTCACAGAGATCCGCCTGCCTCTGCCTCCCGAGTGCTGGGATTAAAGGCGTGCGCCACCATCGCCCGGCTTTACATTCATTTTTATTTTATATTAATATTTTGTATTTTAGCTCAGTGTAGTAGTATATGCATTGGAATCCTAGCATGTGTTAGACAAAGCAGGAGGATTAATGCCAGTTTGAGACCAGCCTGGTCTATATAATAAGTTCTGGGCCTGCCAAAGCCACTATAGTAGCAAGATCCCACGTCAAAAAAAACAAGCAGACCAAAACCAGGAGCAAAATATTTTATTTTGGTGTTAAGTGTTTCCCTGTAGATTGTAAACTGTTGAAGGCAGAGTTTTCTGAATTGTGTCAGTCTGCAGACTCCTTCCTATGTGAGGTTAGATGTATTCTAGAGTTGTTTTAATCAAAGGTGCCATCAGTTATATATACATTGTTCGTATTCTAAGAATGGGGAAATGCAGTTAATTGAGCGACATTAGACCTGTCTCTAATCTAGGGTGTGCACATACAGAGCTCGGTGTGCCTTATCATCGTGCAATACGGCCATCCGTTTGGCTGCCTTCCTTCCTCAGCTCTATTATTTCCTTGAAAACATATTTGAGGACAGATCTTAAAGCAAATTATTTTCTTGTAAAGGAATATTGTTTTTGTTTTTGTTTTTTTATAGACAGTATTTTGCCTAATGATGTAGTGTGAACAACCTTAGTCACAGTCCATAGCACAGGAAAAACATGCTGCCGTGGATCTGTAGTCAGTACAGCTAAGCCATGTTCTAATTTCTCTTGAGTAGGTATGACCATTTTCAATTTTGGTTTGTAATATGTATAGGATTCAAAAATATTATCCTGTTTCATCATTTTCACCAAAAATGTGTTAGCTTTATTTAACAATATTTTTCCTAATTGTGCAGTGGTGGCACACGCCTTTAAGCTCAGCACTCAGGAGGCAGGGTCAGCTTGGTCTACAGAGTGAGTTCCAGGATATCTAGGAGGACACAGAGAAACCCTGTCTCGAAAAACAAACAAACAAACAAAAAAAAAAGAAAGAAGAAAAGAAAACACATATACACTATGTCTCTTCTCTCCTAAATTAAAACAAAGAAAAAGCCAGCAAGGCCTAGATCAGAGTGCTTGCCGAGCAAGCATGAGGACCTTCTTTGGATCCCCAGCATCCACATGTGAAGCAGGTTGTGGCAGTACACACCTGTAATTCCACTACTGGGAAGATTGATGGAAACAGGAGGGTGTTTCCTGGCCAGCCAGTCTAGCAGAATCCCAGAGCTCCAGGTTGAGTGAGAGACCCTGTCTCAAAAATAAGACAAATGAATTGGAGAGAGAGCTTATCAGTTCAGGCCTTGTGCTGCTCTGCTGTGATGAGGACCCGAGTTTAGTTCCTAGCACTCATCCAGTGACTCACAGCTGCTTGTCACTTCAGCTCTGATGACCTTCTCTGGATCTCACGGGCACCTGCATACACATGGCATTCATTCATACAGACACACAAATAAATAAAAGTTATACATATTAAAAGCAGTAAGATGTGTGTTTGAGGACGACACCCAACTCTTGAATTTCCATGTATATGTGTACATACAATAAAGACTCCAACAACAAAGACCTCATTCTAGTAACCCCAAATGTACTGATATAGAGCTGTGTGTTAAACTGGAAAGGGTTTATTTGTTCAAGCTGAAGGCTTGGGCAAAGCAAAGGCTTTCCCTTTTCCCTTTTCTTTTTTTTTTTTAAAGATTTATTTATTTATTATGTATACAACATTCTGCCCCCACGCCAGAGGAGGGTGTCAGATCTCAGTACAGATGGTTGTGAGCCACCATGTGGTTGCTGGGAATTGAACTCAGGATCTCTGGAAGAACAGCCAGTGCTCTTATCCTCTGAGCCATCTCTCCAGCCCCCTTTCCTTTTCTTTTTAGATGGGGTTTCACTATGTAGACTAGGCTTACCTTGAACTCATACATAGAACTGCTGCCTGCCTCTGCCACCTGAATACTGGGTTTAGTTATGTGCTACCATACTTGTCTTTTTAGCACGTATGTATGCATGCATGTATGTGTGTATGTATGTATGTATTTTGGTTTTTTGATACAGAGTATCTCTATATATCCCCTGACTGTCCTGGAATTCACTCTGTAGACCAGGCTGGCCTCAAACTAACAGATCTGCCTGCTTTTGCCTCCCTGAGTGCTGGAATTAAAGGCGTGTGCCACCACTGCTCGACCCATACTTGGCTTTTAAATTTTTATTTTATTTTAAATTTTTTTCTGTGAGCTATCCAAACCTAATTTTTTTGGTAGATTTATTAATTATATGTATATAGGTGTTTTTTTGTTTGTTTATTTTTTGATTTTTTGAGACAGGGTTTCTCCGTAGCTTTTTGGTTCCTGTCCTGGAACTAGCTCTTGTAGACCAGGCTGGCCTCGAACTCACAGAGATCCACCTGCCTCTGCCTCCCGAGTGCTGGGTTAAAGGCGTGCGCCACCACCACCCGGCTATAGGTGTTTTTCTACATGTATGTATATGTACCACATCTGTGCCTGGTGCCTGCAGAAGTCAGAAGAGGGCATTTGATTCCCTGGAACTGGAGTTACAGACAGTTTTGAGCCATTTGATGTAGGTGCTGGGAAGGGAACTTGGGTTCTCTGCAAGAGCAGCCAAGCCATCTTTCCAGCCCTGTGAGAAAGTCAAGGTCTTTATGGATCCCTTAAGTAGTTTTGCCATGCATAAACAACTTCAGGGACACATCTGCTTAGAATATATATGCTGTAAGTTTTCTTTCCTCTTTTTTCCCTTCCGAGACAGGGTTTCTTTGTGTAGCCCTGGCTGTCCCGGAAATTTCACTCTGTGGACCAGGCTGGCCTTTCTGCTTGTCTCTGCCTCCCAAGTGCTGGGATTAAGGGCATTCACCACTACTGTCTGGCTGTGCTATAAATTTCCTGATAACAAATGACTTTTCTTATAGCTTCACATAACTTTAGTTTCGCAAGACCAAGACGCAATATACTTTTCATAGACCTCTATCCCAGCATGCAAATGCAAATGAACTTTGTACAGTTATAGGGTTGTCAGATATTTTGCTTTTTACATTTGTTTGTAAAATTTCAACTTTGATCCAAGGTTCTGAATGTGCAATGATGTTCTAATTTCTGAAGACATTTTTTTTTAATTTAAGACGGTTTTATTTTGTAGTCCAAGCTGACCTGGAACTTGTTAGGTAGTTCAGATTGGTACTCCTGTTTCTATCTTTCTTTGACTCTAAGACCTTAAAAACCATATATTAAGGACGGGGGGAAAAGGCTTAGTCTTTAAGAGCACTTATGCTCTTCAGAGGACCTGAATTTGGTGGGTTCCCTGCACCCACATTGGAAGACTCACAACTGATGTAACTCCAGCTACGGGGAAACCTGAGCCCTCTTCTGGATTTTGTGTGTATGTGAGTGTGCGTGTGTGTGTGTGTGTGTGTGTGCATGCGTGAAGACTGTATTCTCCGGGCACCTGCACTCATGCATCTGTACACACTCACACACACAAAATTAAAAATAATTCTAGTACCATATGCTAGGACACACCTTTAATCCCAGTTCTTGGGAAGCAGAGGCAGACCGATCTATGTGAGTTTGAGGCCGTCCTGATCTGTAGACAAAGTGAGTTCCAGAACAGCCAGGGCCATATAGGACCACATCTCAAAAAACATAAACAAACAAACAAAAAATCATTAAATAAAAAAAATCTTGAAAAAACTTTTGAATTAAGAAACTGATCATTAACTGGTCGAGATAGTATAAATCTTTAATCTCAGAATTTGGGAGGTGGAGTCAGGTGGATCTCTGTGAACTCAAGGCCAGCCTGGTTTACATGGCACGTTCTAAGCAAGCCATAGTTACACAGTAAGACAGATCTCTTTCAAAAAAGAAATTGGGGCCTGGTGGTTAAAAGAACTAACTGTATTTCCAGAAGTCCAAGGTTCAGTTCCCAGCACCCATATGGTGGCTCACAATTATCTGTAACTCTAGTACCAGGGAATTTGATACCGCCTTCTTGCGTTCATGGGCATGAGGCACAGATATGTTGCACAGATATACATACAGGCAAAAACACTTATACACATAAAACCTGAAATTTAGAAAGTTAAAAATAAGAAATTGATCATAGTGATTGCCTTTGCAGGCAGTATGCATAGGGATGGGAACAGAGAGGGAGGGGCCTAACCTTTCATACTTAGGACTTATTTGTCATGTGTAACTGTGAGCTAATTAAATACATCATAATAACCTGTCCTTTAATTTTTTTCTCTTAGATTTTTGCTCTTCGCTTTTTGTATATTTAGTGATATAATGAATTTTAATTTAATGTGTGAAATGGTACCTACAAAATAACAGACACAAATTGTGTCCTTTACAGTTGTTCCCTTGATGAATTTTCTCAGTAACAGGAAAGACAAGATTTATATATAACTGAATGTAATAAAATCATCTTGAGGTGGTGATGCTGTGGTTTAGGGAAGAGTGATCTCTGCTGCAGGAATCAGGGAGGTTTTGGTGGAGGAGGAGGAGGTGGTTAACCTGTGCTCTGAAGGATTGCCAGTGTTTGGACGTGTGGTAAGTAGCTAAGAGGATTTCAGACGGGACATTGCATGGAGCAAAGGCACAGAGGCCAGCACTTCAGGATGTGCTGAGTGCTTTGGCTGCTTCTGTGATGAGGATTATCAAATTGTGTTTTGATTTTTTTTTTCCCGTCTCCTTAAATTTTTTAAAAATGTTCTGTAGTAGATTCAGGCAAGCATAGTTCTTTCAGCCAAGATAATTTATATTTGAAGCTGTGGCTGGTAGCTGTTCAAACCAAATTGAAAGCATTTCGGAAAAGAATTGCTTGTGTTGATTTCTCAAAGGGAGTATAAACTGGTCTGGCTAGGACTTAGAGCACCAGAAGAAGTTGGAGTCATATAATTTCATTCAAATAAAGTGCGTATCACTTTATTTAATAACTTCACATATTCAAATTCTGTATAAATTATAGTTATAAAATATGTATTCATTATAATCATATTGATGTAATTAAAAATAGGTGTGTTTATTCCAGCAAAACTGTTTCAGATGGTTTTTGTGCATATTTAAACATACTAGTTTTGATTTTGCCTTTTGTTTAGTGTATTTTGTTTAGGTTGGTGTTTTGTGTTTTGTTTGGTTCTTGGTATGGAAGACAATGCCTGATGAATATTAGGCAAGGACTTTACCAGTGGTGCTACATTCCTAGCCCTGTTTACTATTTCAAGCATGTATTTTCCAATTCAGTTCTTATAATTACACTTTTCTACTTCAGGTAGGTTTTGATTTTTAAACAACTTCATTGGTGTTTGTATACATTGTTTTTCCTGTTGATGGATATAGGAAATGCTTTTGATTTTTTTTTTTCCTTTTACTGTCCTCTGATCAGTATCATTCCATACTTCTACAGATTTATAGGAACAGTTTCCAGATAAATTTCTTGAATTTGCTGTGGGATAATTCTCTTGTACACTGTAAAGATTTGTTTCTCATATTAGTTTAATAAAATTAATTTTATTAAACTAATTAAATTAGCCAGTATCCAGGCAGGAAGTATGGGCAGGACAAGCAGACTAGGAGAATTCTGGGAAGAGGAAAGGCAGAGAGTCAGTAACCAGCCAGCCACAGAGGAAGCATGCCTCATCGAGAAAAGGTACCAAATCACGTGGCTAAACATAGATAAGAATTATGGTTAATTTAAGTTGTAAGAGCTAGTTAGTAACAAACCTGAGCAATAGACCAAACAGTTCATAATTAATATAAGCTTCTGTATGTTTATTTGGGACTGAGTGGCTGCGGGACTAGGTGGAACAAAAACTTCTGTCTGTATAAATTAATAGGTGCGCATTTTTGTTTCAGATACTGCTAATAAGATGGGCAAGGTGGTATGTTCCTATAACCCTGGCATCTAAAAGACAGAGGCAGAGAGTTATTGCTAATTTGAGGTCAGCCTGGTCTACATAGTGAGTTCCAGACCAGGCAGGGCTGCATAGAGCCCCTGTCTTTTTGTTGTTGTTGTGTTGTTTGTTTTTTGAGGCAGAGTCTCCCTATGTAGCCCTGGCTATCCTGGAACTCACTTTGTAGACCGGACTGGCCTCAAACTCAGAGATCTGCCTACCTCTGCCACCTCTGAGTGCTGGGATTAAAGGTGTGCCCCACTGCCCGACTTGTTTTTTTGTTTTTGTTTTTGATAAGATTTATTTTTTTAGGGAAGGAGAGATGGCTCAGTGGTTGAAAGCATTGGCTGCTCTTCCAGAAGACCCAGGTTCAATTCCCAGCACGTATATGGTATCTCACAACTGTCTGTGACTCCAGATCAGGGGCTTCTGACACCCTCACACAGACATACAAGTAGCCAAAACACCAATGAGCATAAAATAAAAACAAATGATACTAATTTTATTACATATAATATATATATATATATATTATTGTTGGTATCATTTGGAGTCCTGCCCTCCAGCTGCTCTCCCCTGCTAGTGACCTTTACTTGGCCTTCTGATTTGTGCTACTGAAAGCTGTGTCCAGCTCTGCTTCCTGAGCACATGGTGCCTTGTCCTTGATTAAGGATCAGGAGATGAGGTTTTCACCTGCTGACCCACCTGACTTCCCTGGATATAGAAGCCTCCGTGGTACTATTCAATAAAGGGCTTCTTTGCCAG
This sequence comes from Microtus pennsylvanicus, assembly GCF_037038515.1. Classification (NCBI taxonomy): domain Eukaryota; kingdom Metazoa; phylum Chordata; class Mammalia; order Rodentia; family Cricetidae; genus Microtus; species Microtus pennsylvanicus. The sequence goes on from NC_134591.1 coordinate 77,954,569, forward strand.
TGACTTGTAGTATGTGTCTCTGTCTGCGCCGTCTCTGTGTGTTTCAGTCTCCAGCCCCTTGCCCGAGGCTCACGAATGGTCTTGTAGTGCAGGTGCTGCGATACAGGAGTAGTACCATACTGTCACGTAGTACAGGCGGGCGCTACATATTATATATATAAAGATTAATTTTTCATGTGCATGAGTGTTTTGCCTACTTTTATGTATGTACATCACATACATACCTGGCCCTGGCTGGGCTTAAAGATGTGTACCAACACTCCTTTGCTATATGCAGTATCTTATCTTAATTTATATTCCTTTGACCATGAGTGAAGTTGGTGATCTTTTTATACATAAGAATTTAAAGAAGCCGGGCGGTGGTGGCGCACGCCTTTAATCCCAGCACTCGGGAGGCAGAGGCAGGAGGATCTCTGTGAGTTCGAGGCCAGCCTGGTCTACAAGAGCTAGTTCCAGGACAGGCTCCAAAACCACAGAGAAACCCTGTCTCGAAAAACAAAACAAAACAAAAAAAAAAAGAATTTAAAGACAAGCACTTCCCCAATGGGGCTAAATCCCTAACTTAGTAATAGAAGAGGTTTAATAGAGCACTTATTTGTGAGTACCATTTATCTATCTCAGTGGTTCTCACCCTTCCTAATGCTGTGACTCTAATACAGTTCCTCATGTTGTGGTGAACCCCAACCATCAAGCTGTTTTCTTTGTCACTGTTAGGAATAGTAATGTAAATACCTGATATGTAGGATATCTGCTATTAAGAACTGCTGATATATTTGTTTGGTTATTTATTTACATGGGGTGGGTGTTCTCATGTAGCCCAGACTGACCTTGGACTTAGTATAGCCAAACTTGGTCCTGACTTATGATTTTACTGCCTCCACTTTCCAGTTGCTGAGGGTACAGGCATAAGCCATCATTCTTGGTTACTTTTTAATTTTATTAAAAACACTGAAGAAATAGTAGGGCTGTGACTCAGTGGGAGACATGTACTTAACATGTACAAGGTTCTAGGCCAATCCTCAACAACAAAAATAAGTAAGTAAATAAATTATCTCCAACACCAAAAATCAGTAATTAGATAAAAGTAATGCTGAATGACCACTGTCTTCCATGGGCTTCTGGCTTTGAACATTTGGTCCTTAATTGATGACACTGTTTTGGGTAAAAGAAGGTCATAGGGTGGGCCTTTTATTTGTAGTTCTACCTACTTCTTGCCTGTTCTCTTTACTTCCTGATCCCTTGAGATGCAAGCAACCGTCTGTGTACTCCTATCACCTGGACCCAAACTGTGAGCCTAATTACACCCTCCCTTGAGTTGCTTCTTGTTCGGTTTCTGTGGCAAAGCCATGAGAAGCTTAACCAGTACAGCAGCCGTTGCTTGATCAGACTACACATAACCATACACCACGCCTTCTCTTTCCAAACTCATCAGCGTGACAGCCCCAGATGGGAACCTTTTCTGGTTTTCTGGTCTGAGGCTTTCTTGTCGGAGAGGGTAGCCAGCCTGGCTAGGTTCTGAAATGGAGTTACGTGTGACAACTGCTTTGGAATCTTAGAGGTGCTGTGGTACTGGATAGGGAGTGGGTGGGGAGTGATTTCTTTGAAATAATTTATAGTTGAAACTGATTTTCAACTGCTAGAGGTGATAGAAACTCTTGGACTTTTCTGAAAGTAAAGAAGGCAGCTGAGATGAAAAGATTTTTTTAAAAATAGGGTAAGTGTTTAACATTAGTTTTTTTTTTTTTAAAGCGAAGTGATCAAGGCCCTCATTACTCTGGCCTTTTTATTCATTTATATTAAATCTTGAGATGTCTTTGTTCCTAGTAAAGTGTGTGTTTCTTGTGGGCTGACTGAACTGCCCCACTCCATCAGCAGCTGTCTGGCCCATGTGTGTTTCCACTGTGAGCCGCACAGATACTGTGTACAAAGAAGTTTGTAAGTAATTTGGTTTTTGGAATCAATTGTTTCTGTCCTCTAGCATTGGCTCACATCTCATGGAGTCCTCTAGCAGCTCTTGTCAATTGCTCAGTGGCCCTGTATAAGCGAGGGGCTCTTCTTACTGTGTCTGGACTCTGATCGTTATTGTGAGTTCAGGCGGTGGTGGCACACACTTTAATTCCTGCTCTGGGGAGGCAGAAGCAGGCAGATCTCTGTGAGTTCGGGGCCAGCCTGGTCTACACTGTGAATACCAAGACAGCCAGAGCTACGCAGTAAGACCCTTTTTTCTCTGGGAAAAAAAAAGATCTTTGAAGACTCTTGTTAGAAGTGGTTTTCTAAAAAAAAGGAAGAAGAAATGGTTTTCTGTTGGATGATGGTTGCACACACCTTTAATCCCAGCACTCAGGCAGAGATAGGTGGATCTGTGCTGTGAGCTTGAGGCCACCATGGTCTACAGATTGAGTTCCAGGACAGCTTGGACTACACAGAGAAACCTGTCTTGAAAAACAAATCAAAAAAAAAAAAAAAGGGAAAAAAAGGATGGTTTTCTTTTGACTTTGATAAAACCAAGCATCTAATCCCCTTTCCTTTTTTTTTTTTGTTTAAGCCTAAATATTCAGTTGCCAATTCTTTTTACTAGTAAAATATTCTTCAGTTATGTGACTTGACATTTTCTGTATTTGTGTGCGTTTCCGTTTGGATTATTATCTTATATGTGTACATGTGGGGACCTGTGCATGTGTGTGTGTGTTTGTGAGTTTATGTGGGAGTGTGTACATGTGCATGTAGGAGTTTGGGTATGTGTGTTCCTCTGCACATAGAGGCAGAGGTCTGCTTCAGTCCTTAATTGTGTTTTATTTTATTATTTCTAAATTTTATTTTATGTGTGTGTGTCTTGTCTGCTTTATATTTGTATATCATGTGTATGCCTAGTGCCCTAGATGCCATAAGACCCCTGGAGCGAAGTTATAGATGGCTGTGAGCCACTATGTGGGTTCTGGGAATTTACCCTAGGTCCTCTGGAAGAACAGCCAGTATTTTTAGCCACTGAGCCTTTGCTCCAGCCCCTATTTTATTTTATTTTGAAGCAGAGTTTATTAAGAGAATCTATCTATCTATCTATCTATCTATCTATCTATCTATCTATCTATCTATCTATCTATCTATCTATCTATCGTGTGTTTTGAGACAGATCATACAACTCAGGCTGGCCTTAAATTTTCTGTATAGCTGGGGTTAACCTTCAGCATCTGATTCTCCACCTCTTTAGTACTGGGATTACAAATGTGTGCCTTGGAAGCCATTATTGATTGGTTGATTGTCCTTTATTGACATCCATGTCTTAAGGCTTTTTCCTATCAAAATCCTTTGCCTTTGAGTTGTGGTTTTGGTTAAATTTCCTCCCTTCCTCCATCCCTTCCTCCATCCCTTCTTCCCTCCCTCCCTCCCTCTTTCCTACCTAGCTAGCTAAATGTTTTACTTGTTCTTTTTTTGCATTTGAAATATTCGTCAGTGACATCCTTGGTCGGTCTGAGATTCTTACTCCTTAACCATTGCACGACTACCACCAAATATATTATTACCTGGTTTCCATTCTTGATCAGTTTTGCAGAGGCCTATTCGTTTGTCTAGGTTTGTGTTGTCATCAACATTAATTAGGCTAATATGGTTCTCAGCACAAAGTGTCTCTACCAACTTGATGCACTGGCTCATAAGTGGATGCAAACACACAAAGATGGGTTTGGTGCTTTTCTAAAGCTTTGGAAGCTTTGTCATTGAGGATGAGAGTGTCCTTAGCACTTCTAAAAGAGTGTTAACATCCATTAGACCTCCAGCAGCAATGTCTTCTGGGTTACATGTGAAACCACGTCTTGGATGAACTCAGGGGGTGGGGTCAGGAAAAGGGTATGATTTTACTTATATCCTCCCCTCCTTAGCTCTTCATAGGGAGATTGAAGATGATTCTGACTGACACTTAGGTCATTGGCATGATTACATAGATTAACTCTCATGTGCAATTGAGTTGCTTCAGCATAATATTTAACTGAATTTGTATATATCTCTGTTTGCACTTGGAGGCTGTTCACTGGCTCTTCCAGAAAACAAAAACAGTTGGCCAAAATAAAAACAAATTTCTATGTAATATGGTAATATGCCCATTTGATGTGCTGTTGATTAGAGATGGGGGGAAAAATCACTTTTTGTTTGTTTGTTTTTTTCTTTAAATATTTATTTATTATGTATACAATATTCTGTCTGTGTGTATGCCCACAGGCCAGAAGAGGGCACCAGACCCCATTACAGATGGTTGTGAGCCACCATGTGGTTGCTGGGAATTGAACTCAGGACCTTTGGAGGAGCAGGCAATGCTCTTAACCTCTGAGCCATCTCTCCAGCCCCCTTGTTTTGTTTTTTGAGACAGTTTCTCTCTGTTAACTGCTGTGACTGTCCTGGAATCTGCTTTGTAGACCAGGCTGGCCTCGAACGCACAGAGCGCCAGTCTCTGCCTCCTGAGTGCTGGGATTAAGGTGAGTGCACTGCCTTCTGGCAAAAATCACTGCTTTAAATTTTTTTTAGAAATTTTTCTGTGTATGGGTGTTTGCATATATGTCATTATGTGCATGCTGCGCTTGTGGAGGGCAGTGGGACTCAAACCCCGTCCTCTGCAGGAGCAGCAAGTGCTCGTAACCCCTGAGCCATCTTTCCAGCCCCACATTACTTTAACAAAACAAAACACTCTATTTATATAGTCGCGTGTGTCATTGAAGGTTTACTGTCCTGAAACATGGTAGCCCCTATGGTTTACAAAAAGAACCTTGATAGGCTGCCTGGTAGGCCACTTGACTCACTTCTACTCACTTCTACCTGGGCAGGGCTTGGTGTATGTTTATGTGCTCTGCGTGTTCAGCTGCTGCATGAGGACAGTATTATGTAAATGGAAGCAGGAAAAAATAGCAATGGAGGGGCTGGGGAGATACTCAGTGACTTCCCTTGTTGCTCTTTAGTACATTTTTGAGACAGGATCTCGCTGTACTTGGAGCTCACTGATTCGGCTAGACTAGTGTCAGCAAGCCCAAGGGTCTTCTGGTCTCCATTTGGTCATGCTGGCATTACAGATGTGTGCCTGGTACCTGGAGATCCAAAAATCATGCTTGTGTGATCTGATCCTTCTTCCCAGACTTAATTAAAAATATTATATTTTAATTTTTATTTCTCACATAAAGGTGCTAGGAACTGAACCTAGGTCCTCTGCAAGAACAGTGTGAGCTTTTCACTTTCCAGCCATCTCTCCAGCTTCCTTGTTTTCTGTTATTGTGTGTGAGCATTTATGTTAGGATGCACATATGGAGGCTAGAGGGCAACTTTGTTGAGTTGATTCTCTCCTTCCACTCTTGTGTGAGTTTTGGGGATCAAACTCAATTTGCCAGACTTGCTTGCATGGAAAGTTCCTTTACCTTCTGGGCCCCCTCACTGGCCCCTCCTGAGACTTTTTTTGACCAGAGATATCAAAAGAGATAGGGTGGAGGGCAATGCTTTATATATTTATATTTGCTGCATAGTTAAGGATGACCTTGAACTTTTGCTTTCATCTGAGTGCTAGGATTAAATATTTATACCCTACCACACACTCAGTTTATGTGGTGCTGGGGATTGGATCTAGGGCTTCCTTCATACTTAGATAACTACTTTATTCCAACTGAGCTACATACAGTTTAGCTCTTATTGAGCCAGCGTTTCAAATACTCCAGGCTGACTTTTTTTTTTTTTTTTGGTTTTTCGAGACAGGGTTTCCCTGTAGCTTTGGAGCCTGTCCTGGAACTAGCTCTGTAGACCAGGCTGGTCTCGAACTCACAGAGATCCGCCTGCCTCTGCCTCCCGAGTGCTGGGATTAAAGGCGTGCGCCACCATCGCCCGGCTATCCAGGCTGACTTTTAAGTACTGATCCTTTTGGCTTTATACCTCACTCTGGGATTATAGATTCCCATCAGTGGCTGGCTTTACTAAAAGGTCCCTTATTCCCAGCACGTATATGGCTCTGGGTTCAATTCCCATTACTGGCAGAGGAAAAAAGTGTCTTAGAAGCATAATAAAACTTTACCTGTTTCTTCCAATAAATTCATTCATTCATTCATTCATTCATTTATTTATTTATTTATTTATTTATGTTTGAGACAGGGTTTCTCTGTGTAGCCCTGGCTGTCCTGGAACTAGCTCTTGTAGACCAGGTTGGCCTTGAACTCACAGTGATCCACCTGCCTCTGCCTCCCAAGTGCTGGGATTAAAGCCTTGTGCCACCACCGCCTGGCTAAATTCAGTTATGTTTTAGTTGAAGAACTCTAAATGTATTGCTTGTGGAGAAATATGGTGGGAGATGGTATCAATAGAGTGACCTGTTGCCTCAGTCAGAACCATAAAATATAGAGAAAGCTAGAGTTAGCTTGTAGCTGAAAGATTTCAGGTTTGGGTTTCAGTGGGGACACTGAGGTAGATTGTTATTTGGATAAGAAATTTATTAAAGATTCATACCATAGATCTTTAAATGGCAACATTGTGGGGGCCTACATGATGGTGAGGACCCTTTCTCATACCTTTTAAAGGAAGGGGGAGGGACGGCTTTACCATAGGTTTGGTGGGCAGTCCATGGTGAACACTCTTGGTCCAGCTGTCTCTGAGAGTCTCTTCGCCTGGGGCCTATATGTAAACTTATCTATAAGGGTGGGGAGAGCAAGAATGTGGAAAGACAATGGACACTGAAGCCCCCACCCTTTTTTTTCTTTCCTGGGAGTCAAGATTAATTTGTAATTCAAGTACCTAGTAGGTCCTTAAATTTTTATTTGAATTTTCTACTGCTTTGAACTGCCCTGAGTTAGGGAGGAGAGTTGTCTGTTCAATTGCCTGTTCTCAGGAGGCATTCATGTAAGTTTTCATTTTGTTTTGGATATTTGGGTTAGTTTGTCCTCCTCCTGATTTGATTCAAGTGACGGAAAAGAGTGTAAGTGCTGATAAATTCCTCATGCCTGCAAGTCCCTGTGTGCATCTTGTCCTTGCAAGCTTCTAGGATGCTGATTGCCAGCCTTGTAGGGGTGAGAGTGACTGACATCCAAGGCCTCCTTTGAGGTGATGGAAAGTGCAGGTTGCAAAACATTTGCAGATACCACCTGCTGTGGATATGCTGGCTTCAGTGCTCATGAGCCTTCAGGAGTCTTGAGCTTTTGATGCAGCTGTCATGAATGTGGGCCTCAGCCCTGTCTGTGCATCTCAGCTCAGCACTTCACTTTTAGCTCCTGTATAAAAATAGATCCTTGCTTTTTTATGTTCTCACCCCTCACAGCTTCTTCAGACATTCTTAAATTTGAGGAAAATGCTTGGTGTAAGACACTGCTAAAAAGCAGCTGCTGTCTAGAGGGAGGGCTCATGGCCTGAATGTTCCTAAAGCAAAAGGAAGAGGAGTTTGACCTATTTGTCTGCTCCCGTTAGAAAACTGTAGTGATATTTTGTTTATATTATAACAAATAAAGCTTGCTTGAAGATCAGAGTGCAGAGCTAAGCCACTGGTTAGTATTAGAAGCCAGGCAGTGGTGGTACACACCCTCGCTTCCCAGCACTGGGATTTGAGTTCAAGGCCACCTTGGGCTACTTGAGATTTAATCTGTCTAAAAGAGAAGCAGTTAACACAAAGGTGGGCCAGCACTTGGGATCAAACACCTTTATTTCCAGCCCCAGGGAGGTGGAGACAGAGTTGATGTGGCTGGGTGGAGAGAGGAATATAAGGTGGGAGGAGACCGGAGCTCACTTGCAGTCTGCAGTCTGAGGATTTGTAGAGACAGGATCACCCTTTTTGGTCTGAGCGATGGTAGCCACAAGAAATTTCTAGTGGCTGCTGCTTTGCTTCTCTGATCCTTCAGCTTTCACCCCCTAATATCTGACTCCGAGTTTTTATTATCCAGAACAATTAGATTCGTGCTACAGGAAGCTGCAGTGACACTGAAGTAAATGCATCACCGCCTTCTGAAGAGTTTTGATTGGTGTAGTGACAGTTGTCTTCTGGTAGGTGATTGTTTAGGAGTAACTGTTATGGTAAAAATAAAATGCTGTGGTTCCCTGAGGGGTGCAGCAGCAGAAATGCTGCAGGTCCCCAAGTGGCGGCAGTTGGTAGTGAGCCATGAGACCATGGTGGGCCAGGAAGGCAGCCGGGTCCCAGGGAGGGAGCAGCATGGCCGGTGAGAGACTGAGATGGATAGGCATCCCATGCAGAGTGAGGTTGGATGTTTATTTAGTGGGTTATGAAGGGGAAAGGGGGGAAGGGGAGAAGGAAGAAGAGCAGAGAGGCAGAGGGGCTGTGTGAAGTGGGGAGAAGGAAGTGAGGCAGAAGCTACCTCTTCCAGAGAGAGAGACGAGGGGGGGTGCAGGGAGGGAGGAAAGGGCTCAAGATTGGAAGCAAGAAGGTGGAAAGGGATGGGGGTAGGTGGAGCTTGTCTCTTTTTTTAAACATTTATTTATTTATTTATTTATTTATTTATTTATTTATTTATTTATTATGTATACAATATTCTGTCTGTGTATGCCTACAGGACAGAAGAGGGCACCAGACCCCATTACAGATGGTTGTGAGCCACCATGTGGTTGCTGGGAATTGAACTCAGGACCTTTGGAAGAGCAGACAATGCTCTTAACCTCTGAGTCATCTCTCCAGCCCCCGAGCTTGTCTCTTAAAAGAACAGGATAGACCATTACAATAACCATGTACATACTACGTGTGCCTTGTCATAGTCATCATGAGATCTATTTTTACAGAGATGATTCTGAAGGGCTATGGTATTACTGAAAAATTAACCGTAGCCCTTTGATACAGTTGTTTATAGAAGGTCCTGCTGTTTAATTAGAGGCCGGCGCTTGGACTTTTCAGTTTGTAAGAGTAATTAATGGTGTGTATGGTTAGCTAAACACACAGTTATGTGAGTGTTTCACAGAGAAAGTTATATACTGGATCTTATGAACTTGACTCATGAGAAGTCAGAGAGAAGGGACCTTTCCCATTGGCCTTTCTATGCAAAGCTCCTTATGTTCTGTTAAGGATGTTCTAGGGGATGATTGTTCAGATTTGGAGTTATGACATGCTTTATATGTCCTCTTAATTTGGGGCAGGTTTACTCCCTCTTTTTTGTTTGTTTGTTTTGCTCGGCTTTTAAAGAGTAGCAGATTGAAACACTTTTTTTTTCTTTCGTGGTTCCTACTGATTCTCAGGAATTGTATGTTTAACTTGAAAAAGATTCAGGGGAACCATATTTATGTATTTATTACAATTAATTGTTAGAATGTGCTTATCATCCTTCGAGGTTGGGTCAGGTGATCAGTGTAAGGTTGTGTTCTCAGGAGGTTGCTTTCATCCAGCACCCTTTCTTCTGAGGCTGAACATGGTGGAGCAAATCTGTAATCCCAGCACACAGGAGGTAGAGGCAGGGGGATCAGGAATTTAAGATGGTCTTTAACTACATAGCAAGTTAGAAGCCAGTCTGGACGACATGTGACCCTGTCTCAAAAAAGCAAAACAAAGCATTTTCCCCTAAATTTCTCACTTAATGGGGTTTCCTTGAGCTGCATCACTCAATTGGTGACTGTGCTTTGCTTCAGGTGCCAGAGGAACACATAACTTCAGTCCTAGTTTTGTTATTTAAATTTGTAGTTCCAGAGAAAAACAGCTGGGCCCTGAATGCTGTCTGGTTTAGCCTTCTATGCAGGACCAGCCAACAGGTTCTGGGTATGTATCTTTCAAATTTAATGCTGATGTTAGCAGATTAAAAAAAAAGTTATGCCGGGCGGTGGTGGCGCACGCCTTTAATCCTAGCACTTGGGAGGCAGAGGCAGGTGGATCTCTGTGAATTCGAGACCAGCCTGGTCTACAAGAGCTAGTTCCAGGACAGGCTCCAAAACCACAGAGAAACCCTGTCTCGAAAAACCAAAAAAAAAAAAAAAAAAAAAAAAAGTTATTACCTTTGAAGCCCCACAAAAAAAAGTCAAGGGCTTCAAAAGTCCGGCATTTAAAGATGTCCAGCACAAAAATAGCATGGAGGGGCTGGAGAGATGGCTCAGCAGTTAAGAGCACTGACTGCTCTTCTAGAGGACCTGGGTTCAATTCCTAGCACCCACATGCCAGCTCACATTGTCTATAACTCCTGTTCCAGGGGATCCGACACCCTCATACAGACATACCTGTAGGCGAAAACACTGATGTACTTAAATAAATTATTTAAAAAACCAAAAAAAAAACACAAAAAAATAGCATGTAGCTGCTTAACATAACATAAATATAACTTAATTTCATACTAACTTGATATATTCTTATTAAAGATTTGTTTATGTAAAAAATATATACATATATGTGTGTGTGTGTGCTTTGCATGCATGTACATCTTGCACACCAGAAGAGAGCATCAGATTTTGTTTTTTTTATTTATTTATTTATTTATTTATTTATTTATTTATTTATTTATTTATTATGTATACAACATTCTGCCTCGATGTATGCCGGCATGCCAGAGGAGGGCGCCAGATGTCAGTACAGATGGTTGTGAGCCACCATGTGGTTGCTGGGAATTGAACTCAGGACCTCTGGAAGAGCAGCCAGTGCTCTTAACCTCTGAGCCATCTCTCCAGCCCCCGAGCATCAGATTTTGTGAGAATTACATGAGAGTACAGTAATAGATGGTTGTGAGCCACCATATGTCTGCTGGGAATTGAGCTCAGGACCTCAAGAAGACTAGCCAGTATCTTTAACTGCTGAATCATCTCCCCAACCCTGAGATTACTGTTGATTAGATAAATTGACTGATGATTCATTGAGAAGCTAAGAATGGAGGAATACTACTTGAACAGGGACTGGTAGAACAGGTTAGGACAGTCTGTGCAAGCACGGGTCAGCCTGAGGCAAGAGAGTACAGGCCAAGCAAAGAGAGCCTGGAATCAGAACCAGAGATGTGGATTAGGTAGACCAGATCAGAGGGGTTGGAATGTTAGGCACAATTTTTGTTAGTGTCTGAGTGAATAGGGAAGAGGTAAGAGAGGAGTGATTCAGCCAGAGCTTGGAGATGTTAAGTTACCCTTCTGCATTTGTGGCTAAGTTTGCAGTGGGACAAGAAATAGCCGGGCAGTCCTGATGAACAGGTGTCTTTGTGCTTGTGTAGCATGTTAAAATTGTTCTCTGCCCTATTTGTGTTGGTCACACTGGAGAGGTTGAAGGAAAGAAATGACTAATTGGTTCGGAGAAGCATTACTGATACCCCCCTTAAAATGCCTTTTTATGCAAAATGAACTATCAGAAAATAGAATTTTATTTTGTCTTAGATTTTATTTATTTATTTATTTATTTATTTATTTATTTATTTATTTATTTATTTATTTATTATGTATACAATGTTCTGTCTGTGTGTATGCCTGCAGGCCAGAAGAGGGCACCAGACCTCATTACAGATGGTTGTGAGCCACCATGTGGTTGCTGGGAATTGAACTCAGGACCTTTGGAAGAGCAGGCAATGCTCTTAACCTCTGAGCCATCTCTCCAGCCCCCTTGTCTTAGATTTTTCATCAATGATTGTTTTTCTCTTTTCTTGTCACTCATTCCAAACACTCATTGTATTTACACCTGTTTCTCTTTCTTCTGCTTCCAAGCCTTTTTATTTGCTGTTTATTCTTCAGGTCTCAGTTTGGTATCATTTCATCTAGAAAAAATTTTCCTTGGGCAGGACACCACTCAGGGTGCTCTCTGATGGAACCAGTACTTCCCCGTGACCTTTCTTGTCCTGCTGCACCATGAGTAGCAACTGCTGCCTGTGAACTTTGAGAGCACTGGGACTAGTCTTGTTATTTGTTGACCCTTGGTGCTGGCTTGTCTAGCTTGTATTTTCCCTTTCAAAGGATATATACCTACAGTATTTTTGCTGTTACTGGGCATTTGCATTTTTCATTAGTATTTTATCCAGCATTACCATAAATTCTCTTGTGTATGCACAGTACCTTTTAAGATCCCTTAAAGTAACAAGCAAGCATTTGTACCTGAGTTCAGATTTTTGGCACTCATGTAAAAGCTGGCATTGTGGCACCTATGCAGACAACTCCAACTCTTGGGCAGGGGCAGGAGGTGCTAGTGTCGTGTGTGTGTGTGTGTGTGTGTGTGTGTGTGTGTGTGTGTGTGTGTGTGTGTATGGAGGAGAGCAGACAGGCAGATCCTGGAGGTTTGCAGAGCAGCAGTCTATCTGAAACAGTAAGCCAGATTTAATGAAGAGACCCTTTCAAAGAATTAGCAGGAGAGCAGTAGAGGACTACACCTAATGTTCATCTCTGACTTCAGTGATCACACTCACAAGCAAGTGTACATATATTTACACATGCACGCGTCCCCACCCTGATATTTTAAATTAATTAACATACAGCATAAGTTGCCATACAGCAAAGCATATATTTATAGGAGGCGCGCATGTTTGTTTATACATTGTGACTCACTTCAAAATGAATAGCCTATAAAATAAAATAGCATTTGCTTTGCTTAGATTTCATTTTGAATAAGGAAACTTATGCTTTATTTCTTAGATTAAATGAATTGTAAGATGAGGCCACAGTGCTGCTGAGAGAAGGCAGCAGTAGCAGAGTGTGGGTCTGGCCGCTTTAAGTAAGTTATTAAGGGCAGCTCTTGAAGAGGTGACATTGGAGAAGGCCTTAAGCAGGTGAGGAACCGTGCAGAGATCTGGGGATAGAGCCTTGCAGGCAGAGGGAACATCAGTGCAGAAGTCTCCAGATGGGAGCTTGTTGCTCTGGTCAAGGAGCAGTAGAAAGATCACTAGTACTAAGAGAGAGAAAGAGAAGCAGGGGCCAGGGCAGAGGTCCCTGTGGGCCACTTTCATCCTTCTGGCTGTCATTCTGCACATAATGAATGGGAATGTGAACTGTCAGAATCACACCTGGGTTACACTGCTGCCGTGGAGAGTAGAAGCCAGGAGACTGCTTTGGAGGTCTTTTTGGTGATCTGTGTTAGGGTGGCAATGGTAGAGGCAACCAAGAGTGGTTGAATTTGGATTTTGTGGTTTGATGCGTACCGAGAGATGCAAGTTTTATTACCAGTCAAAACTAGTTCAAAGGAATTACAAATCAGTGCTGAGAATGCCTTTCTGTTCAGAATGTTTGCACATGATGTATCTTTGAAATTCTTTAGCTTGGGAGTGGAATTAGGAAAGGTAAGGGACAAGACTGCTGTATTATAAATTCAGCTGCAAATGCTGTCACATGTGACCCAGGGGTCACATATCAGATATTTACATTACAGTTCATAATAGTAGCAAAATTGCAGTTATGAAGAAGCAATAAATTTTATGGTTAGGGGTCACCACAACATGGGGAACTGTATTAAAGGGTTGCAGCATGAGGAAGTTTGAGAACCATTGTGCTAATGGAACAAGGAAGATTCTGTGACAGCAGCTATGTACATTTATCTGTAATGGTCCTTTATTTAATGTAAAAGGTGTATCTGTAGACTGTATGCTTGGTTAAGTAATGTGCTGAATTCTGGCATTTACTGTGATTGTGTTCTACTAGACCTGTTTAACATTAAGTGTGAAATAGGTTGCAGTCGTAATAAGGAATGCTGTGGGTGCCTATCTGTTGTTATAGAAATCCATTAGCAACTTTGGCTGTGCTTGACTGCCTTTCATTGATACACTTTATGGTTCATTCAAAAGCTGTATATTAAATGACATCCATTCTACAAACATTGAGGCTGTATTGCGAGTAAACACCTGTTTATCTCACACTAGTGAGGCTGTTACAGAGGTCATGGTTTGTCTGGAGATGGATGGTTTGTCTTGGTAATGTTCTTCAACTGGCAGAACTACACTGGCTGGTATAACTGTTCTTTAGCCCTGGTAGTTTATAAAGGGGGAGCTGTGAAAAGTGGGTGAAGGTATTTGTCATGATTTGAAGGGAGATGGCCCCCAAAAGGAGTGGCACTGTTAGGAGGTGTGGCCTTGTTGGGGGAAGTGGGTCACTGTGGGGTGGACTTTGAGGTTGTTTTTCTCAAGCTTTACTCAGTGTGACAGTCAGTCGACTTCCTGTTGCCTCTAAGTCAAGATGTAATGATTTTCAACTCCTGCACATCTGCCTGCAAGCGCCATGCTCCCTGCTATGATTATAATGGACTGAACCTCAGAAGCTGTAAGCAAGCCAGCTAAGGTTTCTGCGGGAGAATTGTCTGTATTCTGTCAATCATGTTTTAAATAAACGCTGATTGGCCAGGAAGGAAATATAGGTGGGAAAATCAGACAGGAAACAGAAATAATGTAATGAGAACAGGAGAATTCTGGGAAGGAGAAAGTTGATTCCTCCCACTCCTCCTGCTCAGACCACCGAAGCAGCAGGATGTGATCTGCACCACTGAAAAAGGTGCTGAGCCACATGGCTAACATAGATCCAAAAAAATGGGTTAATCAAGATGTGAGAGTAAGCCAGTGAGAGGCTAGAGCTAATGGGCCAGTCAGCTTATAATTTATGGAGACCTATGTGTGATTTTCTCTGGGACTAAACGGCTGGGGGACCGGGTGGGACAGAAACCCCAGAAAACAAACAAGCTTGGCCCTTCATGTTACAGATTCCTTTATAAATGTTGCCTTGGTCATGGTGTCTCTTTACAGCAACAGAAACCCTAACTAAGATAACTTTCTAGACCTTTAAATTGAAGTGATTCTCCCCACTTTTCACCTCTTCATCCTCCTCTTTCTTACCTTCTCAAAGTTGGTTTGGGGAGTACAAAATGTAAAACTTTTGGCACCTGTTCTTTGTAAAACAAAACACAGTATGTACTGGGAAGGTGGTAGGAGCTAGTAGCTAGGTTTCTGGTGCCATTAAAGGAACAGACATGCTATAATTTGTATTTTAGAAGGAACAGTAGACATAAGGAAAGGCCATAGGAGTAATAACAAACCATGTGAAGAATGCATATCAGAGTGGTGACAGTGTGGTTGGTGAAGTATTCTGAATACATTCAAAACAGGAATAGTAATTTCTGATGGATTTTGATGTAGGGTACGGCAAGAGGGAACGGGGTCAAAGGTGAGTCTCAGCTTTTGGTATTTAGCTATTGAAGCTTACAAATTGACCACCTGGGGTGGACTGCCCTTAGATGCAATTTTAATTTTTTAATTTTAAATTGGGTGGAATGGTGTATACTATAGTTTGGAGCCTTGAATCAGGATTCCCTTGAGTACAGGAGTCAAGTCTGGGCAACCTAGTAAGACCCTGTCCAAAACCCATAAAATTAAATAAAAAGGCTTCCTTTTGGACACAATACATTTAACATTAATGACAGATACCCAGGTGGAGCTGCCGAGTATATATTAAAGAGAATTTGAAATTCAAATGAGAAACTTGAATGGGAGATGTGCAGTTGAGACTTCATGGCAAATGTCATTAGAACTGGGAAACTGGAAGATATTAATCACAGCATGCGTGTGGAGATAGAAAAAACAAGTCCTTGGAATATAAAAATTAGCAACACAAATCAAGATGAGATTAGCAAAAGGAGAAAACCAAAAGATTGTAGACTATAGTCTGTCAAAGTCATCCAAGACAGACATTTTCAAAGACTGCTAAATCAGGATAGATTTGGACTGAGAATTGGAATAATAGATTGGATACAGTGGTGTGTGGGACTCAGAGATGATCTGGGCAAGATTAATCTCAGTGGGAATACTTGGGCTAAGAACCTTATTGGACTTGTTGGTGGTGCCTTTTATACCAGCACTCAGGAGGCAGAGGCTAGTGGATGTCTGTGAGTTGGAGGCCAGGCTGGTCTGCAGACTGAGTTCCAGGACAGCCAGGGCTACACAGAGAAACCCTGTGGTTCATGTATATGCAGTAAGACTCCATTGGAGAGGATTAAATTTTCCTTTGTGAGCAGCTATCATTTGTATACGACTTTTGGGCTTGGGATAGTGGCTTGCGTCCACTTGTCTCAGCACTGGGACCCCATCTATCTTAGACCTTTGCAGAACAGTAGTATTTAATTCCCCCCTAGGTCCCTCATCTGCCTAGTCTCAGGTTCTTGGCTAATGAGCAATGTCAGGGATGGGTTTTATCTCAAGGAGTGGGTCTTAAATCCAGTCAGATAGTGGTTGGTTACTCCCACAACCTTTTTTTTTTTTTTTTTGGTTTTTCGAGACAGGGTTTCTCTGTGGCTTTGGAGCCTGTCCTGGAACTAGCTCTGTAGACCAGACTGGTCTTGAACTCACAGAGATCCGCCTGCCTCTGCCTCCCGAGTGCTGGGATTAAAGGCGTGCGCCACCATCGCCCGGCTCTCCCACAAGCTTTGTGGCACTATTGCACCAGCGTGTCTTGTCATTGTAGATCAAAGGGTTTATAGCTGGGTTGGTGCTTACCTTTCTCCTTTGGTAACATGCAGAGTAGTTTCCAGTATCATGAACACTAGTCAGTAGGGGTAGAATTTGTGCATATGTGTGTATGTATGTTTGTGTGTATCAGTAGGGGTGGAATTTGTGTGTGTGTGTGTGTGTGTGAGAGAGAGAGAGAGAGAGAGGTGCATGTTTATGCCATGACTTGCTTGTGGAGGTCAGAGTACACATGGCAATCACCTTTACCTATTGAACCTTTTGTCAGCCTGATAAAGGTATTATTTTCATTTTAAAACTGGGAAGAAGGCCAGGTGGTGGTGGTGCATGCTATTAGCCCCCCCCCCCACTTAGGAGGCAGAGGCAGGCAGATCTCTGTGAGTTCGAGACTAGTTTAGTCTACAGAGTGAGTTTCAGGACAAGCACCAAAGCTACACAGAGAAACCTATTTCCAAAAACAAAAACAAACAACCAAGCAAAAACCTGGAAAGAGGTGCTGGGCAGTGGTGGCGCATGTCTTTAATCCCAGCACTCTGGAGGCAGAGGCAGGCGGATCTCTGGGAGTTCGAGGCCAGCCTGGTCTACAAGAGCTAGTTCCGGGACAGGCACCAAAGCTACAGAGAAACCCTGTCTCGAAAAACAAAAAAAACCCCACAAAACAAACAAACAAACAAACAAACAACCCACCCCCACACACACACACAAAAACCAACCAAACAAACAAAAAACCTGGAAAGAGAGAGATTCCCAGCAAGATGTAGCCGCTGACAGTGGCACCTGGGAGTGGGCTGCAGAGCTTGACTTTAGGCTGTGTACCTGAGCCTGCTTTCCCATCACTACACCCACTGTGCCACTTACATTGCTTTATTGTGGCTGTGAGCTGAGGGTAGGAGAAGCACAAGTGATGCTTGGGAAGCCTGTGAGATTTTTTATCTCAAAGATTCTGTAAAAGGGAAACGGTGTCCTCATGGATTTGTCTCAGGCGAAACCAGGCAAACATAGGAAGATGGTAGTGGTTGTTCTAAGGCAGTAGTTCTCAACCTGTGGATTGCAATCCTTAGTGGGGTGAGGGATGTGGGTCAAACAGCCTTTCATAGGGGTCCTATGTCAGATACCCTGTTTATGAGCTATTATGTTACAACTCAATAACAGTGAAAATTACAGTTATGAAGTAGCAACACAATAATTTTATAGTTGGGGGTCACTACAACATATTAAATATTAAAGGGGTGCAGCATTAGGACAGTTGAGAACCACTGTCCTAAAGACTTGAGGATAGTAGTGGAAAGGTAAGCATCCTGATCAGTGTATAAGGTTGTTAACTGGCACAGAAATTACCTTTTCTATTTGTAGTAGGGGAAATAATTTCACCTGCATCTTGTTTTTGGTTACTTTGACAGCAGGGCTTCCTATCTTGCTGTATCCTTGATGGTGTTGTTTTCTTGGATCTGTTCACTGGAGCACTTTAAGTGTCTTTTGAGGTTCTTGAGTTAAAATGGAGGTGTCACAGTCAAAGGGGCTTGAGGGACACACACAAATGCTCTTAAACACTAAGTTGTTTCTCCAGCTTCTACAGCACACACATTTTAAAAAGTATGACATTTAAAGCTGAGTATGGTTGCATGTACCTATATTCCCAGCATTTGGGAGGTTAAAACAATAGGGTATAGAAATGAAACTGACCTGTCTAAAATTGTAAGTTTTCTTGGAGGATCCAGGGCCTTGTGTATGTTAGGTAAGTGTTTTCCTACTGAGCCACATTCCTAGTCCACTATTACTAAATTTTAATGAAATTAAACATAAGAAAGCCTTTGGTGACTTTTGACATGCTATCTCCCCTTACCGTCTCCCCATAAAGGTGAAGGGAGAATTTGGATTCCTTAGATAAAGATAAGTCAGTCCCTGATATAAATTGAAACAGTCATAAATACTGCTTTAAAGAGACTTGTAGTACAAATATTAGCAGATAAAAACCAGATAACTTTCTTCTTTCTTGATTCAAAATTTCTCCAAAGGTTTAAATGCTCTATTGGTATCACTTAGAATAAACAGTTCTAATTTTTGACTTTGATGTTATCTTAACAGTAATGGAGAAAATATTTAAGTGGAAGCTCAAATACTGATGCATGCAGAGAGGAAAGAATGAAAGTTACTTCTGTAGGGGAAGTTTGCTGTGGGTTAGACAGTGTGGTGTAATGGTAAGAGCACAGACTGATTTTTAAATCTCAGTTCTGACACATCGAAGCTTTAGGTAAATGAGGAAGTCACTTTACCTGAGCTTGAGTTTTCTCAAGTATAAAATGGGGATAATAATGTCTCAGAAGGTTATGGGGATTAGATGAGTTCTTGTATCCTGTAGTTGATGAAGGGACAGCTGTCCCAGTGTTTGTAAAATACCTGGATGATGGGCAACACAGACATGGCAAGGTAAGAATGTGAGTGCAGAGTCCTATAACCACATTGGGGAGACTGAGGCATGAAGATTACGGGTTTGAGGTTTGAGGTTAGATCTGTCTCAAAGGGGGGAAATTATATTCATGACCAAATATATGGAAATTAGATGAATAGTTAACATGATTGGATTCAGCCGGGCGGTGGTGGCGCACGCCTTTAATCCCAGCACTCGGGAGGCAGAGGCAGGCGGATCTCTGTGAGTTCGAGACCAGCCTGGTCTACAAGAGCTAGTTCCAGGACAGGCTCCAAAACCACAGAGAAACCCTGTCTCGAAAAACCAAAAAAAACAAAAAAAAAAAAACAAAAAAAAACCATGATTGGATTCTGCTCTTCTAGAATAATGAAAAAATTTGCCAAATAGAAAAATTGGGGACTTTGCAGAGCAGCAAATTTTAAGACAGAGAAAGGGAAAGTGACATCTGAGAGATGCTGACAGGAAACACGATTAAGGGACGGTTCTGTTGAGCCCTGGGAACAGAAGGTGGTTAAGAGGAAGACTTCAGTAGATGAGGGAGGAAGAGTTACCTACGGATCAAGCCTTACTTATGACTGTCTCTCTGGCTTCAGATAACGTTGACGTGTGTGTGCTGTTCTGTAACCTGCTTTAACAAAACTCTTAATTTCTTAGTCTATAAGGTGATAAATAAAAACACATATAAGTCTGTGTGTGTTTATTTAGGAAGTCAGAAAACATGCTTAGAAAATAGTAAAGTAGGGGCTGGAGAGATGGCTCAGTGGTTAAGAGCACCTGTCTTCTCTTCCAGAGGTCCTGAGTTCAATTCCCAGCAACCACATGGTGGCTCCAAACCATCTGTAAAGAGATCTGGCGCCCTCCTCTGGCGTGTGGGTATAAATGGAGGCAGAAAGTTGTATACATAATAAATAAATCTTTAAAAAAAGAAAATAGTAAAGTAGGGCTGGGGGAGATGACTTCCCAGGCAAAGCATTTGTATGAGGACTGGGTTTCAGATCTCCAGTGCCCATGTGAAATAAATGCAGGAGGCTGTAGTTCCTTGCTTGTATAATCTTAGCATGTGGGATGTGGGAGGCAGAGACAGGGAATCTTCAGAGCAAGCTATCTAGACTAGCTGAAACAGCAAGTTCTAGGGCCAAGCCAGAAACCCCATCTCAGTTCATCAGCTGGAGAATGATTGCAGAAACTACCTAGGGTCAACTTTTGGCTTTCACACCATATGCATACCAACACACACATATTTTCTGTCTCTGTGTCTCTCTACCTGCCTCTTTCATGCTGTAAAAACAAATACAAAGAAACAAAAATAGAACCTACTAGAGTAAGCAATCATAAGCCAGGAGTGGTGTCATTTAGCTATTTTTTTCCTTTTCTTTCTTTTTTCCTTTTTTCCCCTAGACAGGGTTTCTCTGTAAATTTGGAGTTTGTCATGGAACTCAGGCTATAGACCAGGCTGGCCTCGAACTCACAGAGATCTGAGTGCTGGCGTTAAAGGTGTGTGCCACCACCACTGTCCCAGTGTGGGAAGTATAGTGTGTATGTATGTATGTATTTTTGAGTCAGCGTGTTATGTAGCCCTGTTAAAAAGCATCACACTATCCTTCCCTTTTCCCCCTCTCCCCCTTTCCCCTTTCTTTCCTTTCTTCCTTTCTTTTCCTTTCTTTCTTTCCTTTCTTTTCTTTTTTTTCGAGACAGGGTTTCTATGTAGTTTTGGAGCCTGTCCTGGAACTAGCTCTTGTAGACCAGGTTGGCCTTGAACTCACAGAGATCCACCTGCCCGTGTTTCCAGAGTGCTGGGGTTAAAGGTGTGCACCACCACTGCCCTGCACATCACACTATTTTCTTTTTCAGTTTTTCAGTTACTCTGTTCAGTAAAATGAGAACATTAACATCTTTCTAGTAATTAAATGCACTTTCAATATTGTAATGATATGTACTATTCTATGAGTATGAGTTTGCTGTACTTCACTGGCAGACTTAGGTTATCACTGAACATTTCTGACATCTGCTGTTTTTCTCACCCAGGTGTGTATTGTGTCTTTAAATTAACATGGCTTATAATGGATGCGTAGTGAATTGGTGCATGGACAAGCTGAGAGTTGGCAGGAGTAAAGGCTCATTTTATTCCTGACTTGACAGAGACCTGATTCAACAGCATAGTCATGGCCATACGCATTAGTGTTCTGATCCTAGGATTTGGGGGACCTGATTCTATTTCCACAAGGGAAGGGCAGATATTGGCCAGGTTAGTCTAGGTCTCTGTGTTCCTGTATCAGATTTATGTTGACAGTGCCTGATGCTTAACTGGTGGAATTTGTTTTGTCTTGTTTTTAGCAAGAAATTCTTTTTTTCCTTTCTAAAATAAAAAGTGACTGACTTATATTTTAGACTCTTCCCCCACTCCAAATTAAGCATTAAGCCAAATTGAGCATTTCCATGTTTTGGGAATTAAGACAATGGCACAGAGCACTTGCATTTTGTTGTGTGAAGTCCTTGGGAGCTGTATATGTGTTTTGCAGAATGCTTTGGTTGAAAATATTTATGCAGAAAATGAGTTTGTGGTATGAACACATTGGAATAACGAATTTATCACCCCTAAAATAAATCTCAGTGTCTACAGCATCCAAGGACTCCTAAAAGCTGATGCTAAAGATAGGATTGGATAGGAAAGTGACTACTGTTTTTTGGTTTTTGATTTTTTTTTTAAACATATGACTTCTTCAGAACTCTTTCCTGGGATGGCATTTGTTAACTTGTTTATTATTTTCATAAGCCTTCCTGTACACAGTAGAGGCCAAGCCAGAGTCTTGTGTTCCATGGCACCCGAGGGCCTGGTGAATAGAAATTGTTAGATGAATGAATGACTTATATTAGGTGTGTAGTCTGTCTTTTCAAGTTATTCCTGAACTGACTAGGAGAGTAATATTCCAGACACACAAAGAAAATGAAAGAAGCCATTATTTGGATTGTTTGTTGGTGTAGAAAGATAACCCAGAAGTCTGCTCCCCGCCACCCCCAGTATGTTTTCTCCCTCAGCCATCTTAATTCTTGTATGTCCCTGGAACTTTGTAGATCAGACTGGCCTGGAACTCTCAGAGATCTGCCTGTCTCTGCCTCCTAAGTGATGGGATGAAAGGTGGGTATTTTTATAGAACATTTTCCTATTTTGATTTTATACATGGAAGGGTTTTGCCTGCATGCATGTGTTTGCACCATGTGTGGGTAGTGCCTGTGGAGTTCCTGTTGGATCCCTTGGAACTGGAGATAGAGATGGTTGTTGACTGCGAAGTGGGTGCTTGGGAACCGAATTGGGGTTGGTGGTTGTGCTCTGCAAGAACAGTAGGTACTCCTAATAGTTCATCTCCAGCCCCTTTTTCTAAATTTTGTTTTGTTTTTTAAATGAGAAGGCTTCTTGCTACTGTGTTCAGCCTAGTCTCCCAACTGATGGGTTCAAATGAGCCTCCTATTTCAGACCTCACTAATAGGTAGGATACACACTTGTGCTACTGTGTCCTGTCCTGCTAAGTCTTGATTCTGAAATTGTAATAATTCTTCTGGTTCTGCTTTGAAATATTTAGGACAACATTGCAATAGAGATATGAGTGTTTGCTTTTGCAATGTATATACAAAAATTAGAATGATTTATATGCATATATGTGTATGTATACGTTTATATTTATATATGATTAGCATTGCTCCTGTGCAAAGATGACATACATTCATGAAATATAAAAAATACAAGATGAGCCTTAACTATAAACTATATATGTAATTTTTATTTTCTAGTAGCCGTATTAGAAAAAGATGATAGAGCCAGGCCTGGCAGTTCATGCCTGCTGTAGTCCTAGCATCCAGGAGGCAGAGGCAGAAAGTCTAGGGTTTCCAGAATATCCCTGATTTCTGAGGCCAACTGCATGAGACCCTGTCTGAGTAAAAGAAAAAAAATGATCGAATTTAAAATAGTAATATATTTGGGGATATAGCCCAGTGGCAGAGTACTTAGCATGTGTAAAACACTAGAATTGATTCCCAGTTCTGCAAAAGACACAAGCACTGTGGTGGTTTGAATGAGAATGACCTCCATAGGTTTATATATTTGAGTGCTTGGGTCCCAGTTGATGAATCTGTTTGGAAAGGATTAGGAGGTGTGGTTTTGCTAGAGGAGGTATGAGTGTCACTGGGTGTGGGCTTTGTGCTTGCATAATTATTTATCAATTTATTTCTGCTTCCGTTTACTAGTGAGTTTCAGAAAGATGGCAGGTTATTTTCCGTGTCTGCGTGTGTGGATTAAACTTCTCATGAAGACACATCCTCTGGACACAGTTTAGTCCACTTTCAGTGTATTGCCAAAAAATACAGTATTTCTTGAACATTTCTGCTTGGACAGATGTTTGGTTTGTAGATTTTTAATTTGGAGTGTCAAGTAGTAACAAACAAGTTCAAGAGTTTTAAGGCCTTCTTGTAATCCATTCGACAAAATTCCTCTTTTAATATTTATTAGGTACAGTTTAAAGGTGCAGACCAGATGTTGACTTAGTGTAAATGTTTTTTCTTTTAAAAAAACAATTCCTTTCCCTCCTAAACCCTGTTTTTTTTAAAACTCAACTTCTTAAAGTCAAAGTAGAGTTTTTATCAAAGCAAGACATATAATCTTATTAACTCTTTTGCTTGATGTTTGCTAAGCATAATTTTTTTTTCTTATGTAGAAATGATTAGTTAATTAATTAGTGAGATAGATACAGGACAGAAGTAAACCTTGGGTGTTGTTCCTCAGGTGTCCTTTTTTTAAAAAAACATTTAATTTAAAAAAATATTATGTGTGTGTCTGAACATGGGTTTGTGTGGGTGCAATGTCAGTGAAGGCTAGAACAGGATGTTGGGTCTCTTGGAGATGGAGTCAGAGATCATTTTGAGCCATCTGATGTGGGTTCTGAGAATTGATCTTGGGTCCTTTGGAAGAGCAACAGGCATTCTTCACCAGGGAGCCATTGCTCCAGTGCCCCCCCACCCCTGTACCCCCCTTTTTTTGAGACGACTCACGGGACTGGGGTTTGCAGGTTTGGCTAGGCTAAAACTGACTAGGAAGCCTAGGGATCTGCCTGTCTCTGCTTCCCACGTAGTGGGATTTGTGTTCTACCATACTGAGTTATTATTATTATTTTTTTAAAAACACTATAATTACTACACTATCATTACATTGATTTTTTTTTTCTAGACAGGGGTTCTCTGTGCAGCCCTGGCTGTCCTGGAACTCGCTATGTAAACCAGAGTGGCCTTTAATTTACAGAGGTCCATCTGCCTCTGCTTCCTCAGTGTTGGGATTAAAGGCGAGCACAACTACCATCTGGCTTCGAGTTTTTTATTTTTGGTGCTGAGGATCAAACTAAAGTCCTCATGCTTACTTACACAGCAAGCACTTCAGAAACGAAGTGATCTCCCCAGCCCCTGAAATGACTTTATTTTTAACCTCTTAAATTACTACATAATATTTGTTGATACTTACTGTAAACTATGGCATGTGTATGCTGTGCTTGCTGTATGTACTGTGATAGTTACTTTTATGTTGCTGTGACAACACTACTTGTCAATAGCAAGGGAGGAGGTCCTCCCTCCCTCCCTCCCTCCCTCCCTCCCTCCCTCCCTCCCTCCCTCCCTCCCTCCTTTTTCTTTCACTTATTACTTATTTTTTGACCCATTTGCTGTGGTTGAGTGTGTGTTGAGGCAGCACAGATTATGTTGGCCAGATGTGTGGTGGAAGCTGTTCATATCATGATGGACAAGGAAGTAGAGATTGTGTGTGTGGAGGTCAGGTATAACCATTAAAGGCCTGCCGCTACTAGCTTATTTTGGTAAGTTAGACAGTACTTCCTAAAGTTTATACAGCCTCCCCAAATAATATCTCCAGCTGGGGAACAAGTTCAAAATATAAGCCTGTCAGATTGGGATAACAGAAGCAATGTGCAGTGTATAATGACCAGGTCAGGTAATTATCATTTCCCTTTCCTCAGACACGGATCATTTCTATGTTTGGGAAACGTTGGGCTCCTATTATTATGAATTATAAATTGGAAGTTCCCCATTTCTGCTGTGCTACTGAATACTAGCTCTGTTTTTTTCTGCCTTTTCTTTGTTATTTGAAGTTGAGTATTTAATATTTAAATCCGTAAGTATCTTTAAAAAATTTAAGCCTGGGCAGAGATGGCACACACCTTTAATTCCAGTACTCAGGAGGCAGAAGCAGGTGGATCTCTGTGAGTTTGAGGCCAGCCTGGTCTATAAAATGAGTTCCAGGACAGCTAGGGCTACATGGAGAAACCACCCTGTCTCAAAAAACCAACCAACCAAACAAACAAACCAAAAATTAAAGAAGATTTATTTATTTTATTACTTTATGTGTATGAGTGTTTTGCCTGCATGTGTGTATGTACACCATATGTGTGCCTGGTATCCATGAGGGTCAGAAGAGGATGTCACATTCTCTGGAACTGGAGGTACAGACCTTCTGAGTTACCATGTAGGTGCTAGCAATCGGACCTGGGTCCTTTGGAAAAGCAGCCAGTGCTTTTAACTGCTGCCAACTCTATAGTTCCTCCTTTTTGTTTTAGTACCCATTTTGCAACCCTTATCTCTCTTCCATTCTTTTTCTCTAGCAATTACTGTTTGTAAGATCATCTTTTTTTGGCTTTCATAAATTAGTGTGAATATGGCTGCATTTGTGTTTCTGTGCTTGGTTTATCGCCTTTAATATAGTTTAATAATCTCCTTTGTTGTTGCAGATGACAGAATTTCAGTTTTGAATGGTGAGATAGCATTCCATAATGTATGTGGATCACATTTTCTTTATCCATCTGCCCTTGTGACTCTTGTGAATAGTGCTGTAATAACCACCAACATGCAGTAACCCTCCCTCCATCCTTTGTGAAACAAGGTCTTGCTCTGTAACTCAGGCTGTGCTAGGAATGTCGGTGTGTGTACCCCATTCCTATTAGCTATAGTGTGTTAAAATGTACCATTTTATCCCATTCTTGTGATTTCCATGTAACTGTGTTCAGTGTCACTGTAATCCTCCGTGTTCTTCTCAGAATGTAAGAACTGCTGCTTCCTGAGAGGAGCAATGTAAAGACATAGCTTTTCTTCAGTAGGATTCTAAGTGAGCAACTGTGCTGTTGTCAGTGGGCGGCATTTCCATGTAGATGCTTTTTGCACAAAATATTTGGTGCTTCCACAGTGTGAAAAATGCGTGTTTGTGTTATTGAGAAAGAAAAGCCCCAATGATCCAAGGGAATTGATGTTTTCCTGGCAATGGTTAAGTATGTGTCCTGTGTCGGGTCCTGCACCCGTGACAACGCCTTACTTAAGCGTCATGATGGCATCTGAAGCATGAGTGTTCTCTTCCTTACAGACGAACAACAACAACAAAAACCCCAAAAACATTGCTGAGAACATGTGTTTTCATTTCTCTTGGGTTTATACCTGCAGGGGAAGTTGTAGATTTATGCCAGGCCTCTGCATTAACCTTTTGAGGAACTGCCAAACTGATTTTCAAAGTGACTGACACCATTGATACAGACTAGTTTCACCTAGGAAGAGAGGGTCTTCCTAGATGAGAAATTGCCTCTATCAAATTGGCCTTTGGGTGTGTCTGTATGGCATTTCTTGGTTAATATTTGATGTGTCCATTTCACTATGGGTGATGCCATTCCTGGGCAGGTGGGCCTGGGCTGCCTAAGAAGCAAGCTGAGTGAGCCATAAAGAGCAAGCCAGTCAGCAGCATCCTCAGTGGTCTCTGCTTTAGTTCCTGCCTTGACTTCCTTAAATGATTAACTATGAATAAAAGCCAAATAAACCAAGCCCCTTTCTCTCTCCCAAGGTTTGGTCGGTGTTTTATTACAACAAAAGGCAAACTGGAACAACCATGCTATAGTTTTGCTGCCAGTGGGCGAGGGTTCCAGTTTCCCTACATCATCTAATGCTTGCTGCCTTCTGTCCTGGTGGGTGTGAGTGGTGTCCTTACTGGAGTTCTGATTTGTTTTCTAATGCTGTTTCAAGTCTGTATTTTCTTGTCCTTATTGGCTTTTGCTATCTTCTTTTGAGAGTTTTAATTTTTTTTTTTTTTTGAGACAAGGTTTCTCTGTAGTTTTGGTGCCTGTCTTGGAACTAGCTCTTGTAGACCAGGCTGGTCTCGAACTCACAGAGATCCGCCTGCCTCTGCTTCCCAAGTGCTGGGATTAAAGGCGTGCGCCGCTCCTGTCCAGCTGAGACTTGATATTTTTAAGAGTACAAATCTGGGTCTGGGGAAGATGGTTCAGAGGTTAAGAGCACTGGCTGCTCTTCCAGAGGTCCTGAGTTCAATTCCCAGCAACCACATGGTGGCTCACAACCATCTGTAATGAGATCTGGTGCCCTCTTCTGGCTAGCAGGCATTCATGCAGGCAGAACTGTATACATAATCAATCAATCAATTAATCAATCTTTAAAAAAATTAAGAGTACAGATTTGATTTTATTATTCATTTGCTAAAATATTGCTTACTTCTTAGCCTGACCAGCTCTTCCTCATTTAACTTTTCAGGCTTCATTTTTGCTGGGGATTGAAAGTGTCCAAGACTGGGCAATGGTGGCGCACGCCATTAATCACAGCTCTTAGGAGGTAGAGGCAGGCGGATCTCCGAGAGATCAAGACCAGCCTGGTCTACAAGAGCTAGTTCTAGGATCCAAAGCTCCAGAGAAACCCTATCTCAAAAAAAAAAAAAAAAAAAAATGGGGCTGGGGAGGTGGCTCAGCAGTTGAGAGTACTGGCTCTTCCAAAGGTCCTGAATTCAATTCCCAGCAACCACATGGTGGCTCACAACCATCTGTAATGAGGTCTGGTGCCCTCTTCTGGCCTGCACCACAGACAGAATATTGTATACATAATAAACAAAAAAAAAAAGTGTCCAAAAAGACTGATGTGTTCAAGATTTGTTCTTTAGCCTGTGATTTTCCTTCTAGGAGCCTTCCTACTCTTCTGCGTCAGTATTGTGCAGCTGGACGCATGACTGACAAAGGAGTACATAGATGACTGGAACTTGCTCTGTAGACCAGGCCGGCCTTGAACTCAGAGAGATCCATCTTCCTCTGCCTCCTGGGTGCTGGGATTAAAGACCGTGCCATCACCGCCTGGCTCTCTGTAGCACAATTAATCAAAACTCAGACAGATACTGGGGTTCAACCTGAAAGTCAGAAAAGCAAAACAGCCAGCCACTGGCTCTTACCTCTATCTCAGTTTGAAATGGCGATCCTGCCTCCAGGAATCTCAAAATGAGACTGTATAAGAGCTGTCTTCTTCCGTTTTATATTCCTCTCTAGGGCTAGGATTAAGGGTGTGCACCGCCCAGCAAGCTAATGTGGCTATTGGGATTAAAGGTGTGTGTCACTACTGCCTGGTCTGTAAGGCTGGTCAGTAGTGTGGCTGTTTTACTCTCTGATCTTTAGGCAAGTTTTATTTATTAAAATGCATATGAAATGTCACTACATTTCTCTTTGTAGACCTGGCCTCAAACTCACAGAGATCTGCCTGCACTTACACTCCGTTGCTGGGTTTGAGGGCGTGGGCTACACTGCCTGGCGAGCCACACATTTTTGTTGCAGAACCTTTCCCCCTAGAGTGGTGGTTCTCAGTCTTCTAAGGCTTCGACCCTTTGATACAGTTCCTCATGTTATGGTGACCCCCAACCATAAAATTATTTTTATTGCTAATTCAAAGCTGTAATTTTGTTACTGTTGCAAATCGTAATTAAATATTTGATCTGCAGCTCCACAAGTTGAGAACTGCTGCCCTAAGACAGGACAGATAAAACTTGTCTGCCCTGTGAGGCCAGGGCTGAGTTCAGAAGGGTACACGAAGGCAGATGTGGGAAAGGGGAGACTGGGAAGGGAGCCTCAGTGTTGGTGAGAAGCTTAGAGCTCTGGGAAACAGGCTCCTAAGATAATCATATCTGGCATCTGGTGGCAGAGGTCTTTTTGACTCAGAGTTTTGCTTGAGAATAAATGTACTCATTTTACTAGTACCTTTTGTTCTCCAATTATAGGTTGGATGCTTAGTGTTGTATAGAAAATATCATGGATGGGTTTCAGGAAGGCCCTCTTTCTTTTGCTTTGTGTGTGTCTGCATATGACACAACAGATGTGTTGATGTCAGATGCCAACTTGTGGGGATCGGTTCTTTCCTTCCACCCAGAGTGTCCTGAAGACTGAGCTTAATTGGTCTGGGGTGGTGGCAGGCTCCTTTACCTGTTGAGCCAGCACACTGTTCTAAGGTCCTCTTATTTCTGACCTGAGAGTAGGTGGCACCCTGTGGTTGGCCTCTTTCCTGAGGTCTGTTTCCTGTGGGTGTCCAGATACAGTTCTTTGTGTGTTTGCTCTCTAAACCTGCTCTGGTTCACAGACAGGAGGTTTTAATCTTTGTTTTATTCAGCTTTCTGAGCTTTTAATTTCTTGACTCTTCTGTGCCTAGGTTTCAGTTAGCTGAAAAATTATGCTAATGTTCTAATGTTTCTTTTTGGGAGGCAAAGGTAACTTTATAAGGTAAAATATGAATTTCCCATGAGTCTGGATCATTGAGACAGTTGGAACTCCTAGTCTTTCTTTATGTAGCCTGATTTCTCCATACCACTATATTAAGGGAGGCAGAAGAGGTGGTTCCACGACAAAGACAACAACATTTGGATGTGTAGTTTCCGTTAAACGAAGCATGTTAAATTGTGCAGCCAGTTTGAATCACGTATACATTATTAGAAGAAAGCCCTCCTGAGCATCCTTCCAGAAGTAGATAGACAAAATGGTGTACATCTGCAGTCCCAGCTACTTATCTTGAGACACAGCGGAATCCTGCCTCAAAAAATAAAAACAAAACAGAACAAAATAACAACTGCCAAGGTTAGCAGAGCTGGTGCCTCAGGGAGGGAAGATGTTCTTGGCTATGGTGAACAGTAGGAGTCCATGTATGTTGGCATTTATGTCAGCGGCAAACAGGTTCTAAAAATCAAGCAAACATTTGAATCTTTGTGTTAAAATACTGTGTCTCAGAGTCGACTTAATCATTTTCATACAGTTATCACATGTTTGGAATACTTTTGTGAACAGTATGTTCTCACCAGTCTGTGAGATACTTAAAGATGAGCCTGACACTGCCTGGTCCTGAGGAGCTCTTCCAGCGGGGAGATGGTGATACTGTGTTCTCCCATCCAGGCTTTCATGATGGGGCGGAAAGAGACTGGGAAGGGCCAGTCGAGGCGTTGCTGTGAAGTTCAGAGGAAAGTTATATAGAGAAGGCAGTTTATCTGAATCATATTTTTTATGTTTTTGAGACAAGGTTTCTTTGTGTAACAGCCCCGACTGTCCTGGAATTTGCTATGTAGATCAGGCTGGCCTCAAACTCACAGATTTGCCTGCCCCTGCCTCCCAAGTGCTGGGAATAAAGATATGTGTCACCACTGCCTGGCTAATCTTAAATTTTTTTTTAAAATTGCATTTACTTATTTTGTGTGTGTGTATATATGTGTGTGTGTGTGTGTGTGTGTGTGTGTGTGTGTGTGTGTGTGTGTGTGCGTGCGCGCGCGCGCGCGTGCGCGTGTGTGTATGTGGACGTGGACACATGTGACATGGCTTATGTGGAGGGCAGAGGAAAACTTATGGGAGTTGGGGGTCCTGGGAAACTGAACTCAGACTTGGAGGTAGCATCTTCACCCAGTAAGCTGTTTCTAGGGCCCTGCTCCCTGCTCTGAATCTTGAAAGTTGATTGTTGGGATAGGTGCTTATATGTGCCTGAGGAAATTGTAGAGCAAAGGGTTGCTTTGTAGGATGTTATCAGAAGTTACGGAGCAGCTGGAGATAACTTAGCAACCAGTTAACAGCACCAGTTGATTTTGCAGAAGTCCTGGGCTTGGTTTCTAGCACCCACCTGGTGGCTCACAATCATCTGTAACTCTAGTTCTAGGGGATCTGCCTCTGTCTTCTTTCTTCCCAGGCCACAAAGCTTGTACGTGATGCACACACATATATTTAGGCAAAACACTCATGTAAATAAGTACATTTAACAAACAAAGGAAAACTAAAGTTGTAGAGACAGGAGACTGGATGAAAGGCCTAACCTTTCACACAGTAGCGGAGTGGAGTCGGGTAGTGGAGGTGAGTTGCAGCAGATAGGAGATTTTATAGAGGTAAAAATCAATTGGATTTGATAGTTGTCAGAGCAATCATTACTCTTGCCTGGAGCCACTGAGCTTGAGTATAAGAAACGCCATTAATAATTTGGGATTGCAAAAAGAGACGTTGGTTTTAAAAAAGAATTATAAGCACAGTTTTTTATCTTTGCATGTATATGTTATATACATGGGCATGAACATGCAAGTGTGTTTCTGTGCATGTCCATGTGGGGGCAAGGAGTCCTTCAGGTGTCTTCTGTCATTCTCTGTGTATTGCTTTGAGACACAGTCTGGCACTGAACTGGAAGCTCACTTAGGCTAGGCTAGCCAGGCAGTGAATTCTTGGGATCTGCGTGTCCAATGCTAGGGCTCCAGGCACATGCAGACTTGCCTGGCTTTTTATGTGTGTAATGGGGATTCACACTTAGGATCTCATGCCTGCACAGTAAGTATTCTTACCCATTAAGGCATCTTTCCAAGCCCAAATAAGAGTTTACATTGTGATATCTGAATGAGTTTGTAATTAGACAGATGGATACATTTAAGTGGCTCTGGAAAGAAGTCAAAGATAGTGAGAATGGAACTGGTTGAATCTTTAAAAACAAAAGTAAATGGTGTGTGTTTGTGAGCAAGAGTTTGTGTACCCTGTGCATACAGGACCACAGGGACGCCAGAAGAGGGCATCAGATTCCTTGGAACTAGGGTTACAGATAATTGCAAGCCACCACATGGGTGCTGGGAACTGAACTTGGAACATCCTCTGCAAGGGTAATAAGTGCTCCTATTTAGTTGCTGAGCCATCTTTCCAGCTCCAATTATTGTCTCTTCTGAGAATGTGATTCCCCAAAACTTTTTTTTCTTTCCTTTTTTGAGGCAGGATTTTTATGTGTAGCTTTGACTGTCCTGTAAACCAGGCTGTCTTCAAAGCCACAGAGGTCAACCTGTCAGCCTCCCAAGTGCTGGGATTGGAGTGGTGTTCCACCACTGCCTGTCTAAAAACCTTCCTTTTTGTGCTGAGTGCATCAGAAGAAAGGATGACATATAGGATTCAAATTCTTTGAGCTTCTTTTTATTTCAGGTTTTTTTCAGTTAGATTCTCATTTTGAGGATATGAAAAAACATAGTACTTTTTTTTCCCCCCGAGACAGGGTTTCTCTAGCTTTTGGAGCCTGTCCTGGAACTAGCTCTTGTAGACGAGGATAGCCTCAAACTCACAGAGATCTGCCTGCCTCTGCCTCCCAAGTGCTGGGATTAAAGGCGTGCGCCACCACCGCCTGGCTACACATAGTACTTTTAAGTATGAGCTCCAGAACAGAAAGATTGGCTTTTAATCCTCGTCTACCAAAAAGCCATCTTGTTCACATGTTTGATCCGTGTGTACCAAAAAGCTATCTTAGTCACATGTTTTTTTCCTTCTTCAGTTGTTTTTCATCTATCAAAGAGATAACGGGTGTCTTCTGGAAACTATAAATTAGTGAGTTAAGACATGGTAGTAATTTAACACATGTTCATAAATTATAGCTGATGTTACCACTTAGGTTCTTGCTGCCTCTACTTCTCTTCTTTTTGGTTTGTGGAGACAGGGTCTGTCAACATAGCTCTGGCTATCCAGTAGAACAAGCTGGCCTTGAACTCACAGTGATCTGCTTGCCTGTGCTTCCTCAGTGATGGGATTAAGGGTATGTGCCACATTGCCATATTTTTCTTTTTTAAATGGAAGTTTATACAGAATATATTTCTTTGTTTCCATTAGTATAACTGAGACTAGCTGGGTTTTCATGAAGAATCCTAGTATTAATATAGACTACAAGGGAGTAATTATTGCTGCTATAAAAACCACTGAAGCAGGATTACTGCATAAATTACTACAGGCATCTATATACATTCAGTTCCATATTTGTGGGCTTCCTGCTGCTCTCCTTGTGACATCTAGCCATCCATACCAAGGCACCATCCCTCACTGTCCTGGCTGTATACTCTATAGATATTGCCAACAATTGTCAGTCCAGGAGCCATTCTTTCTATTCTCTTGAGGTTTTGTTTGACATTCTTCTAAACCAACTTCTAAATTGTGGTGATTGATGCAATAATTGTAAATGATACTTAAGAATGAAAAGGTTTGATGTTTGGTAGTGCTTTTCTTCATGAGCATTACATTGGGATAGTGTTTATTTATTTATGTACTGAGTTTTATCATATTCTCAAGGCTGATCTTGAGCTCTGGGGCTCATCTGCCTGCCTCAGCCACCAAAGCAGCTGGTACTACAGAAGGGATTACAAACTACTGTGCCAGCATTTTCAGGGGGGGGGGGGGATGGAACTCAGGTCCTCATTCTTGCAAGGCAAGCGTTTTATACTCACTTGTTTTCTTTGTTCTTTATTCCCTATGGAAAGGAATAGTCTTGTGTGAGTTTGTGTCAGCAAGGTGCCTGACTCATTTCACTTGTGCCCTTTTGGTCTTTTTTTTGTTATATTCTCCATCCTTGCCTTTGAAAGGGTGCTGCTTCTGCGCTATGTCAGTAAACATAACACATAAAGGGATTCAACTTTTTTTTTAAAAGATTAATTTATTATGTATACAGTATTCTGTCTGCATGTCTGCATGCAGGCTAGGCTGATCTCATTACAAATGTTTCTGAGCCACCATGTGGTAGCTGGGAATTGAACTCAGGACCTCTGGAAGAGCCAGTACTCTCAACTGCTGAGCCACCTCCCCAGGCTCCTTCTTTTAATTAAAAAAAATTTTAAAACCTATTGTGTTTCATCTGGATTTCTTTGTCTGCCACATTTGGAGTTGCATTCTTGGAAATGCTCTAAATCTGTGTTATAGGCTGGGCTTGGTGGCATATGTCTTTGATTCCCTTTTAGGGGAAGTTGAGGCAGGAAGTTAATGAATTTCAGGCCAGCTTGGGTTATATATAAGGAAACTGTCACAATCAAACAAACCAAGAAACCAGACAGACTGTAGCTTTTGTTGTCATTCCCCTACAGGTGTCAGTTATATTGTTAGTCTCATGGTTTGTATTCTTTGTGCCAGGCCCATGTACTATTGGCTGAGTGTTACATTCTCTATTTAAAAAGATTTATTATTTTTATTTTATGAATATGAATGTTTTGCTTACCTGTATATAAGTGTGTGTACCATGTGTGTGCTTGGTGTTATGGAGGGCCAGAGAGGATGTTGAATTTCTTGGAATTGGAGTTCTACAAGGTTGTGAGCTGCTGTGTCGGTACTGGAAATTAAATCCAGGACCTCTGGGAGAGGAGTATGTGCTCTCAATCACTGAGCCACCTTTCCAGTCCTAAATTGCTGCCCCCTCCTTTTTTGAGTCATGATGTTTCTGTATAGTCTTTGCTACCCAGAAACTCAGTATATAGACCAGACTGACTTCAAACTCACAGTGATTTTCCTGCCTCTGCCTCCCCAGTTCTGAGATTAAGGGTGTGCACCACCAAACCCGGCTCCCACATTGCTTTGTAACATTCCGCAGAAGTGAGTGAAGAGAGGGGGGCCCAGTGCAAAGACACCTTCACTTGTATGAACTTCTTGATGTCTTATATATAGGATTTGTGGGATGTTTTTTTCTACCCTTGAGGTATGCACTCCAAATTGTGTAAAAACCAGATTCCACAAAAACCTGCCTTTTCTACAGTTGGAAGAATGTTAGAAAATGAAGAAAAAATATAAATTTTTAGTTTTGTGTTTAAGGTAAAATGGGAATAAAAAAGAATATCGAATGGGTTTGTGTGTAATGTCAGATTTTTTTTAAAATATTTATTTATTTATTATGGACACACTATTCTGTTTGCATATATGTCTGTAGGCCAGAAGGACACCAGACTTCATTACAGATGGTTGTGAGCCACCATGTGGTTGCTGGGAATCGAACTCGGGCCCTTTGGAAGAGCATGCAATGCTCTTAACCACTGAGCCATCTCTCCAGCCCTGTAATGTCAGATTTAATTTATTGTGATAACCATCAGTGGTGCACCAGATGTGTTAACTGTATTTAGCTTCATATTAAATTAAGCACAGCCAGTGGTCTGCAAAGTCCATCTGCACCACTGACAGAGGCAGCTCCGAAACCTTCTTTTATGTTTGTCACCACTGCTGTTTGCTTTTCTTGCCATGTTTGGGCTTTATGTTGCTCATGCAAAGGTGAGTCTTTATATTGAACCCGAAACTATTCTGCAAATCAGCTGTGCTAAATGAAGAGGCTTTTATTTCAGTAGGTAGACAGTTTTTGTCTTTGGTCACTTATAAAGCAATGGAAACAAATCAGATAAATAAGATCAGTTAGGAGCTTATTGAAGCCTGAAATCTAGAGTGAGGGAATTATTACAAACAAGTAAGTACCAGTTAAACACGACGTCTGATAAGATTCTTTTCTTCGTGCTATATGTGTGTATGTGTATATCACAGATACGTGTATGAAAACATTTAACCTATTGATTTTGTCATAGAAATATGTCATAGGTCTAAAAATCCTTTACTTTTATCAAAACCACTCCAAGTCGTTGTAGTGCTTTGTATGGGTGCAAGTTGACTACTTCTTGACCCCACTTTATCAGCATCATCAGGAACCATGGGCTCCTTTCCCTGGGGTTACGGTAAAACATCCTTCTCTGTGTTCTTTGTAAGAGGACCCTTTAAGATGGCAGACCTCGCGCTCACACAGCCTCCTCCCCTGAGTGCTTGTCTTTCCCTAGAACAGCATTTAAACATCTCTGGAATTAGACCTGTAAAGCTTGGTTCCTGCCAGAACAAATATCTTAAAATTTTCATCATAATGTTGCTTTTTTAAGTCCTAAATGTCCTCTATTTAAAATGAAATTCTTTTGTATTAACCTTCTTTCATATGCTAGCTTTCACCAGACTGCAGAATTGCCTGATTTGACTTTCTAATGTCACTGTAATGAATCTTCGGGGAAGCCTAACGATTGAACACACACGCTCTGCAGCTCCATTGTAAAATATTCAGTCAGTACTGTCAGATGTTGCTGATTAAAAAAGAAAAGGAATTGGGGCAGGAGTGCAAAAGGTTTACCCTCCCCCCAACATATATTAAGGCTTAAAACCTAGCATGTTCTCTCGGGGATTCTGGCCTTTTAGACATCATGATGTGTGGTTAAACCTTGATTAGATATCCTCAGAAACACCTCAATAAAAACATTAGGAAGGGGGGGAGGTAGTTTCTGCTTTGGAAAGCTAGAATTAGGGCATGTGATTGCATTCTGCTTTGACACATTTATTCTGAAAATGTGCTTGGGAGAAACAAAACTGGCTCATTTGCACAAGCAGACATATTACTCTGTGTTATGCTTGAGTGCTCAGCAGTGTCAAATACTTGCTCGTCAGTCAATGTGGCACCTACATATAGCAGAGCTCAAATGTTTAATGGTGAGGTCACCGAGACACTTGGGCTCCCATTGAACAGCCAGAGCAGCCAGAGAAGGGCTTTCTACATGTAAGTCATTTCACTAGGTATTTGTAATTGTAGCAGTATGTGTTTGGCTTATCTGTGAGAAAGAAATTGAATACCAAAATTTAATAATTAAGGATTTATTAGTTAAAACCAAATGTTGTAATGAACCAGATGCTGCTGCATTAAAACAGCCATTTTCATTAGCATTTTTAAGTATGAGAGAATTTAAATTTTCAAGTGTCTTAACTTTGACGAGTGAATATTTTAAAATCTTTTAAAATCCACTATGTAAAATGTAGATTTCTTTTAATTTCAGCCAAAAGAACTGTCATATAGAAATACCAGAGTAGGTAAGTGAATTAAAACCTATGACTTGTAAAAGTCTGTATTTCTTGCTTCGAATACTATTAATCTTAACTGGCCCATGAAATCAAATGATTGCAAAAATATGCAGAATATGTAGAATTGATTTTACTTTTGACTGAAAAAGGTGTAAATCACTCAGATAGAGGCAGTGGTGAAGGGGAAGGAGAAAGGAGGGTGTTTTTGTTGTTTTCCCCCTTTTATCACAGGGAGGCGTCCTTAATAATAGTTTGAGTGGTTTGATGAAACAGCGGAAGGAAAGTCCCAGGAGAGGGAGATCATTGTGGAGCACTATCTCCTATGAATCATTTACACAGCCTCTTGTGAAGCACAGCTTGCATTTTTAATGGAAGATGATTGCATTTCATAAACAGACCTTTAAAAATTAAAATAATATTGAGCCTTCTTCATTTAGGCCTATTAAAATAATATGCTATACATCTCTTTCTAACAGCCCAGAACAGATTATTATTTTTAAACAATATACTGTAATAATTTCTAATCAAGTTTCTTTAAATAAGATTTTGAGTAAAATACTTTTGGAAAGTATTTTTTATACTTGTGAAAGTAAAAAATACACAGTGATTTGGTTTGGCATTTTATTTTTTGTGATTTCATTTTTTATGTGAATGCTTGTCTGTCAGTACACATGTATGTGAGTGCCAGAAGATGGTGTTAGAGACCTGGAGCTGGAGTTACAGGCAAGTTGTGAGCCCCCTTAACCTGAGTCCTGGGAACTGAACACAGGTCCTCTGCAAGAGCAGCTGAGCAGTCCACCTCTCCGAGTTTGGTACTTTAAATTATTGTCAGTGTAAACTGTCTGGAATGTTTTTCTTTGTTTCTTTGTTTCCATCAGTTTCCCATAAAGGAAATGGGCTTATTCTTTGAAATATGTGTGGTACAGGACAGGAGATTGAGCAGGTTCAGGAAACTGGTTCACTTACAGCGCTGACTGAGCACCACTTATGTGACCTGTCAGGCTGCCAGTGCTCTTCCCTTCAGAAGTTGTTTGCTTTGCTTTGGACTTTTCTGAATTTCTGCTCTTTAGCTGTGTATCATTTGATGGACTTCTGTCATCCTGAGTAGCTCTTGGAAGGGTCCTGAAAATTATATAATTTAGTTCATGTCTCTCATAATTAGGAGACAATGTGAAATGTTCCTTTTCTTTTTCTTGTTTTCTGTTCCTTGAGCAAAAACTGTGAAAACTTAGGTAGAAAGGATAAAAATAAGGGGCAGGAGAGCTGACTCAGCAGTAAGAACATCGATCTTTCAGAGAACCTGGATTTGAAACAGCATTCACATGACTGCTCACACTTGCTTCTCACTCCAGTTCAAGGGGGTCTGACACTCTCTTCTAACTTCCTCAGATATCAGGCATGTATGTGGTACACAGACATGCATGTAGGCAGAGCACTCACACACATAAAGTAAAATAAAATAAAAAAGAAATGATCCTGTAACTGATGGAAGCAGAGGCACTGTGCTGAGCTCTCGAGTCTCGTGGAAGAAAGGGAGGAGGGATTTTATCAGCCGAGGGGGTCATGATGGGGGAAGTCACAGAGACAGCTGACCTGAGCTGGCGTCGGGGAGCCTGTATGGGACCCACCTAGGCCCTCTGCATGTGTGTGTCAGTCCTGTAGCTTGTTCTCTTAGTAAAGCTTCCAACAGTGAGAGCAGGACCTCTCCCTGGCGCTTTGCTGACTTTGGTAACCCGTTCCCCATGCTGGGTTACCTGGCCCTAAGGGGAGCAGCTTGGTACTGCCTCAATTTGATGTACCATGCTTTGTGCAAGCCACGGGAGCCTGTCTCTTTCTGAATGGAGATGGAGGAGGAGTAGATGGTGGGGGGGTGGTAGATGGGAAAGGGGGTGTGAGAAGGGAGAGAGGGAGAGAAAACTGGTTGGTATGTAAAATAAATGAAGAAAAAATGTTATTTAAATTTTAAAAAAATGAGAGAAAAAAAGAGAAAGCTGCCAAATTTAGATGAAGTTGAAGCAAGAAGTGGGGCAACAAAATGGTTCAGTAAGTAAAAGCATTACATTCTGAGTTCTGTCTCTTGATCCTACATAAAGGTGGAAGGAGCGAGCTGACTCCAGACTTGTCCTCTGACCTCCAGACGCATGTTGTGTTGTTCAAGGTGTTGCCCCACCCCCATCATGTACACACATAAGTTTTGTTTTTTGTTTGTTTTTTAAAGAAAAGGTCAGGCTTCTTGACATTCTGTTACAGTAATGTACCACTGTAACAACACCATGGAGCTAGGTGTGGTGGCACACTCCTTTAATCCCAGTACTTGAGATGCAGAGGCAGTGGATCTCTTGAGTTAGAGGCTTTCCTGCTCTACATAGTAAGTTCTATCCAGGGCAGTCGGGGGCTGCATAGAGAGCCCCTGTGTTAAGAGAACAACAACAACAAACCAGCACCATGAGTGAAGTAAATGCCCTTTTTCATTTAACAGATGAGGAAACCTAGATGGAAATAAGAATTAAAGTAGATATATAGCAGGTAAATGGTAAGGCAGGGATTCTCACTGTGGCTGTTGATAGCCGTAGCCACCTTTCATTGAGTATGGATTTACTTGGCAGAGTTCAGGTAGTTGAGGGGAAATGTCAGGGGTGGGGCCATGTCATTGTTGAGACTGTTACAAGACTATGGAACAGGAAGAGAGGTACAGACGGTTTGTTCTTTTTCTCTTTAGTTTGGCCCACATTGCTTTCTTTCATAGTTGACCTCTGTTTCCATGTTCTTATCCTCCCCATTCTTGTAAGTGTCTGTTTAAGAGTGTTGATTTTGGCCAGCAATGATGGCTCAAAAAGTAAAGCATTTACTGTGCAAGCCCAACAATGTAGATCCTTAGAATCAGTGTTTAACCTGTTTAAAAAAAAAAACAAACAAAAAAACCTCTGCAGTTCCCCCCCAACTTGGTATATATCCACCCCTCACTGACACAGATATCATGCATGCACACACAATAATTAATAAATTAATTTTTTTGAAATAAATGCATTTCAGAGTATAAAAGAAAAAGAAATTTTTGTAGTGACAGCACCAATTTTCTCAATCAGCAATGAAGTATTTAGTTTGTCTTTATCAGAAGCTCTGAAATAGAGCAAGAATCCCCCTCCTACATACAAGCAAGAACATTGCTCAGAAAGCTTCATGCTTATTATTACTTCATGATTTTGATGATTCTTATTACTTGGCACTTCAAAATTACCTTTTCTGCCATTATTGGTGGCCCACGTCTTTAATTCTAGCACTTGGGAGGCAGAGGCAGATGGGTCTCTCCAAGTTCATTGCTTGTCTGGTCTACATATTGAATTCTAGGACAGCCAGAGCTAATAGTGAGACCCTGTCTCAAAAACAACAACAACAACAACAAAAAAAAAAACAACAACAAAAAATCAAATAACTTTGCTCTTTTTCCCCCTCTTCTCCCCCGACTTTCCCCTTCCCCTTTCTCTTCTGTTTTCCTTTTACATCTTACTGTGCAGCCTTGGCTAGCATAGAACGTGCTGTGTAGACCAGGATGGCCTTAAACTTAATATTTTTGCTGTAAGAAATCTTTATTTTAGGATGTCTAGAAATTAGAGCTAGTATTTGTAACTTTTCCAGTTTATATACAAAGAGGGCATTAAAGATCCTGTTAAAAGATAGGTGAAACTGCAGATGTAAATTGATAGTTAGTGTTTAGTATGTTGATTTTAGTTTAGAGAATTTTACACATGTGTGAAATAAAATATATCTGCCCCCCCACTTCTTCCCTCCAACGTCCATCAACACCTCTGTTGCTCCCATTTTTCAATATTATGTTGTCTCTTCCTGACTTACCCCAAACACTAAGTGCAGTTAGTACTGGCCGTAAGTGTATGAATATGGAGCCATTCACTGGAGCTCTGGAAACCTATCAGTTGGCCTGATTCTTTCTACCCAGCAACTGTCAGTGCTGATAGCTCATCGGTATGGGAGACGGTCCAGAGCTCATTTGCTGCTATGCTGGGGGCTGGCTTGATTTTGTGCCAGGTCTTATGCAGACAGTCTTGGTTCCATGAGTTCATGATTGCAGTAGCCATGCAGTAGCCATGTCAAGTTCAGAAGACAATGCTTCAGAGAGGTTTTTCCTCATCCTGAGGCTTTTATATCTTTTCTTTTTTCTTTTCTACTTGGTGATAGTGGTGTTAAAATAGATGTTCCATTTAGAGTTGAATAGAGTTTTTATTCTTATAGTGCTTTGTGTAATTATATACCTCACCGTTGACTGCCCTCCACTGCGGAGAGAACTTACTCTGACTAAGGCTGAGTGCAGCCCAGTTGCAGGTAATATAAATCTTAGTAGGCACCTTAGAACAGAGATGTGGGAAGAACTGTCCTCAGAAGACACACATGTCATTTCTGTAGTCGAATTTGTGTTCTGTTATCATTTAAAATGTTTGCTCTTTCTTCTCTGTCAACTTTTTCCTTTCTCCTCCTGTGCTACTCCTGTTTTTCTGGATAAACATTTTTACAAACCACCTTCATCAAGAACCAAAAGATTTAGTGTAACATTTACTTAATTATATAATGCATGTACTAGGGGACGAAAACATGTATATGCATGTATTAATCAGAAACATTTAAATTCATTTTTGAGAAATACTGATTAAATTCTTCTTTTTGGGAAAATGTCTGTATAGTGGGCAGTCCTTGTTGATAATTAGTACGGCATTTTCTTAGTGTGTTTTCTGTCTTCTCTGTGTGGGTTCTGACACTCACAGAAGATCCAGAGAATCCAGCCCTCTCAGCAGTTCCTGGGGCCTGATGTTGATGCACAGTGGTTGCTACAGTTAGAGTGTTCTGTGCAGAAGGAAGCTGGGGCACTGAGCTCTGTCCCACTAGGCCTACAGCTTGCACACTTCTCCTTTCCTTGGCAGTTTATAAAAGGAATTCTTGGATAGTTGCTGTCTGCAGTACTTAAGCTGCCATGCTAGAAGAAAGCAGTGTCCCAGGATTCCATTTCTAAATAGTAGCATCTTAAGGCACTGGTGTGATCCCATCAATAGGCGAAACTACATTTTTGTTCTAATTCTGGTTTTAGAGGCACTGTTGGTATGTGTTAAAAAATATGTAATTTTTGTTCAAACCTTTAACTTCAATCTGAGTGGGCTAGAAGGTGCTGAAAGAGCTTAAGTAAATTCTACTTGACTCTTCTAAAATGCCTTGGTTTTTGACATTCAGTAGCTCTACTGATTAGAGGCAGCAACTTAAATACACTGTACCACTTTGACCTTTAACTTCTCTAGCAGCTTCCATTTCTTCAGCAAATCCCTATTGACCATTGTTTTTTTTAAATTTTTTTAAAAAAAGATTTATTTAGTATGTATACAGTATTCTGTCTGCATGCAGGCCAGAAGATGGCACTAAATCTCATTACAGATGTCGTGAGTCACCATCTGGTTGCTCAAAATTGAACTCAGGACCTCCAGAATGTTGGAGGAGGGAGAGCTGCTTGTTGGTTCCCAGCCACCCGGCTAGCTTAGACCTCAAATAATCACACAAACTGTATTAGTTAAATCACTTCTTGGGCCATTAGCTCTAGCTTCTTATTGGCTAACTCTTATATTAATTCAACACATTTCTTTTAATCTGTATATCGCCACGTGGCTGTGGCTTACCGGGTAAAGTACCAGTGTCTGCCTCTGGTGGGGCTACAAAGCATCTCTCTAACTCCACCCTTCTTTCTTCCAGCATAGAATCTAGCTTTCCCTACCTAGTTATGTTCCCCTATAGCTCTGCTATAGGCCCAAAGCAGTTTCTTTATTCATTAATGGTAATCACAGTATACAGAGGGAAATCCCACATCACCAGAAGAGCAATGCTCTTAGCCTGTGAGCCATCTCTTCAGCATCTTGACCACTGTCTTTGTCTTGCACAGTTCTAGAAGTGTAGGTGTAGGTTCCTCCACTTAACTGGTGGGTTTTTTTTTTTTTTCTGTTATTCTGTAACCTGTTTTTAGTGGGGTGGAGGGTGTGTGAGTGTTTTAGAACAATAGCTCACACCATTCTCTTAGGTCCTTTGTTTCTCATTCAATTTGTAGCACAATTTAGATTTCTTTTTGTTTTCTTTTTAAAAGATTTATTTATTGATTTATTTTGTTTGCAGTGTTCTGTCTGCATGTATGCCTGCAGGCCAGAAGAGGGCACCAGATTTCATTACAGATGGCTGTGAGCCACCACGTGGTTGCTGGGAATTGAACTCAGGACCTCTGGAAGAGCAGTTAGTGCTCTTAACCACTGAGCCATCTCTCCAGCCCTAGATTTCTTGATAAGGCCACAAACCAGCACTGGCTCATCTGCATGTTTTACAGACTCTCTGGCCAGTGCCCACCTTCCTCCCTCAGCTGCAGTAGCATTGACGTATCTGTTCTGTT
The DNA here is from genome assembly GCF_037038515.1 of Microtus pennsylvanicus. Taxonomy (NCBI): domain Eukaryota; kingdom Metazoa; phylum Chordata; class Mammalia; order Rodentia; family Cricetidae; genus Microtus; species Microtus pennsylvanicus. The sequence goes on from NC_134591.1 coordinate 77,997,700, forward strand.
GTTTGAGGAACTGACAAACCAAAGCTCTCTTCATTTCACTGCTTTTATTGTAGCTTTCTTCTTGGAGTCCTTCATCATTGGGCTCTTGATTTGGCTTTTCTGTCTCACGATTTTATTTCAGTCTTAGTCTGCAGGAAAGCTCTCCCAGGCCACAATCTAAAGAGAAACTGTCGAAGCTGTCAGCCTGTCTTACTGTGTCTATTTTATCTTTTTCAATTCTATTACTTGTTCATCTAAGCGAATATTCTATTAAATATTAGCTACAGTTGAATTCTGGTAGCAGGAAACATAATAAGTTCCCAAGAAAAACCTGAATAAACTGGCAGTGATGCTATGTAATTCTGTTACAGTCAGCTGCAATAGCAAAATTGTTAATGGGAAGTGGTTTGGAGCTCAGGGTCTGGGCTTTTAATCCTGACATACGACTTGCTATGTGACTTTTGTTGTGTTTCTTCAATCCCAGCACAGAGGCAGGTGGATCTCTGTTAGTTCGAGGCCAGCCTGGTGTACAGAGCAAATTCCAGGACAGGCATCTGTCTCGAAAAACCAAAAAAAAAAAAAAGATTAGAAAGAGGCGAAGAAGGGAATTGAATAAACTAGTTTTTTCTTCCCCTTCCCTTTCAGAATTTGAAGGTAGTATGTTACTGAAAAGTGTGTCGTTAGCGGTTGTCTTTTTTTTTTTAAAATATTTATTTATTATGTTTACAATATTCCGTCTGTGTGTATGCCTGCAGGCCAGAAGAGGGCACCAGACCCCATTACAGATGGTTGTGAGCCATCATGTGGTTGCCGGGAATTGAACCCAGGACCTTTGGAAGAGCAGGCAATGCTCCCAACCTCTGAGCCATCTCTCCAGCCCCTAGCGGTTGTCTTGGAATTAATGCATGCATATCCATATGGAAAGCTGAAAACATTAGCTCCACATTTTGAGCTGTTGCTCTGAAGTTTTCAGACTTGTGTTTGAATTGGAGCATGGAGCCTGTTTAGCAATGGAGGGTGCGTCTGTTAGTGCCTTGGAGATAGAATGGGGGCAGGGCACAGTACTCTGGGCTCTAAACTGAGACTGTGGTGGGGACCAATACCAGAAACAGGAAGCTTTCAAAAAAAGGCAGTGATGGTGTTAAAACGAATAACTGTGTGGTGAGAGAAGAACTTGAGTGACCAGGAGAATTAGGAGCACAGGACACTCGGCTTCACATTTCCCAGCAGAATGTTTTCTGACAAATAGCTTCACCTTTTTGAGTTGTGTTCATTGCCTAAAATTAGTCAACATAAATGATGGCGTTTTTCTCAAAGAACTGTTTTCAGCTTTTGACGGGATTGTGTGTAGTTGTGCATTGAAGTGTTGGTAAATATGCTTTACATCTTACTATCTCTAGTAACACTCAAGAGGGAGCAGTCAGGTGAAGGACAAAGAAGAGTTGAGTCTGTTGGAAGCCTGCCTAAAATCCAAGTACAGGGGGAAGGTTGAGGCAGGAGGATTGCTGTGAGACAAGGCTAAGCTGGGGTACAAGAGGAGTTCTAAATCAGCCTGGGCTTTATATAGTACAACCCTGTCTCACAAAACAAAAGGACTAGTGGGGGAATAGTCTGAGGGTTAAGTGTATGTGGAATATTGTTGGAGAATTCTAGTTTGCTGTTACTTGCCTTGAATGTAGGAAGGAGTTTTTGGACTAGAGACGGTGATAATTTAGTCAGTTGTGTTTCCCCTTGTCTTAATGACTTAAAGGAATAGCAAAGACTACATAGTGAGACTCTTGTTTAAAAAGGAGGGAAAAGGGTTGAAAAAGCAGTTGTATGACTTACCAGCCTAGACTTTGATTGGCCATTGAAAGACAAAATTGTCACTGTGATTTGGTTAAGTATCTTGGAACGGCTTTAACTTTATATGTCAATCAGTTACTATTCCATATAGCCCTAGGAAAGATAGGGGTGGGAGAAACGAGTTTGGGGTGGGGGGAGCAGAGCAAGGGAGGAGGAGAGGGAGGGAAAGAGAAGGGTTGGGGAATTGATTGCCTTTGGAGTAGGTGTCAGGGACAGTCTAGCTTTGGTTCTAGAGATCTTCAGAGTGCTAGAGAAAACAGTTTTCTTTGCACAGTGAGTGATTCTAGGCAGTGGTTGGGTAAACAAAATATGGAAAACAAATATATTGATTTCTATTGTAGAAGCATGACTGATCTAGAATGTCATTGTTATGATATTTGCTTTTTGTTAATTGGATGTAAATAAACTGAATCCTGTAATGCATATGCAACATTAGGCTGGCACTCTTCACCTTGAAAATATTTTTTTCTTAATACAATATAATTAATTTTATATTAAAGTCTGGTTGAGTTTTCGTTTCCTTTGAGAAATGGGGCACGGTATGTTTTACTAACTTGTTAGGCATGAGGTACGGGCACTTGCTCTTTTTCTTTGGAACAAAGTATGTATGATTGCTTCATTGCACGCATACTGATCAACAGGTTAAATGTATTGGCAGAACCAAAGTCTGTCCTTTAGTTGCCTTTTTAATGCACTTCGTGAAATCTCCAAACTTAGCGTTTAGGACTGACCTGATAGCTAATATCAGAGTCTAACTTGTTCCAGAAGTCTTGATAATTCTTTGGGGTTTAATGATGGAGAAGAGACTTTTCTTCTCTTCATAGAGGTAGATGTATGGAGCATGAGGTAAAGTGATCCTGTATCATGTGGTATTCTCAAGTGGGGAAGAACAGGGTCTGTTAGGTGACTCACAGCAGAGAGAGCTTAGTTGAGACCCAAAGGATGAGTAAGATGGTGGCTAATGTTTGTTGTCAACTTGACCACATCTGGAATCAACTAAACCCTAGCAGCTGGGCACACCTATGAGGGACTTTATTTATGCATCATTTGGGGTAAGAAGGCTCACCCGAAGTCTTGACCACACCTCTGGTTGCTACCTACATGGAAGGACTTGGAAGAAGGAAGCTTTTGCTTTTTGCCTGCTTGCCCTCACTCTCCCTGGCAAGTCCAACTGTCCTGCTCCTGAGGCAATCCTTCCTTTCCTGGTACTAGATCCTGCTCTTTAGGGATCCCAGCATAGAATGAAGAGAAGCAGTTCTCTAGGGAATCTCTGGAACTCCAGCTCCAGACCCCGAGACTTACACAGCCTGTAAGCCGCTCTAACAGACATCCTTTATGTAAAAGTTATAATTATTCATTCTGTGAGTTCTGTTCTTTTAGAGAACCCTGACTAAAAGCACTAACTGAAAAGTGGGTGTGACTGTGGGGAAGATGGAAGTCTACTTTGGGCAGAGGGAACCCATGTATGGTGGTTCAGAGGCAGAACAAAACAGAAAAATAGGACAAATAGACATCATTACACATGCCAGATGATAGAACCCCCTAATGTATGCATCAAAGGTGTGAGAAGGGAGGTACCGAGTAGCATCCACTCCTAAACCTGAGCTTTGTTCTGTGCTGCTTTCTCTAAAATTATAACGCACGTATAGACTTTAAAAATGTTATGCTATAGCTGGGCGGTGGTGGCGCACGCCTTTAATCCCAGCAGAGACAGGCGGATCTCTGAGTTCGAGGCCAGCCTGGTCTACAAGAGCTAGTTCTAGAACAGGAACCAAAAGCTATGGAGAAACCCTGTCTCGAAAATTAAAAAAAAAATATTATGCTACTTGTGGTGGCGTCCGCTTGTGATTCCAGCATTAACAGCCTAGCCTAGGCTACCTAGAAAGATCTTATCTATAAAAGAAAAGAAAGCAGCAAAAGCAGTTAACAATTTAGAACTATTTGAAACTTTTTTTTTAAATGTTAACATTTTGCTTAAGCTTTGAACATAATATTTGAGCACTGTAGTTTGGAATTTTCTCAAAGGAGCCAAACTGCACTGTGCTCTGTGCCACTTTCTTGGGCCTCATCTCTGGACACGGGAACACTCAACAGTTTGATATTGTTCATATCAAGTCTCTTCCACTTACAGTTCTTTTGAAAATATCCAGCAACTGAAAAAAGCAGGAACTGCTTAAATTTCTGTGCCGATTTTCCTGAAAAACTCTGATTTTTACACCGAGGAAATAGAATGTTGTAAATGTGTCTAGTTTGCTAGGCTCTTTCTTTTTCTGTTTTATTTTGTTTTTATTTGAGACAGGATCTCACTGCGTAGCTCTGGCTGGCCAGGAACTCTTTGTAGACCAGGCTGGCCTTGAACTCAGATCTGCCTGCCTCTACCTCTGAGATGCTGGGATTAAAGGCTCACCGCCAGTACCTGACATAAAAAAAAATTTTGAAAAAAAAAAACACTTTTATACATGTGAATGTTTTGCTTGCATGTATGTCTGTACATCACATGTGTGCAATGCCCATGTATGTCAGGAGAGGGTGTTGAATCTCTGGGAACTGGAGTTACAGGTAGATAACTTTAAGCCACCATGTGGGTGTTGGGAACTGAGTCTCGGTTCTCTGGAAGAGCAACAAGTGCTCCTAACCATTGAACCATTCCCCAAGCCCCTGAAATAATAAAAATTTAAAAAGAAAAGAAGAAAAAGAAAGGATTGGACTTGTCTATTCAGACAAGTCTTGAAAAGCCTAACTTGAGTAATCCTATTGAATGATTCTGTTGCATCTGTCAGTTCTTCCTTTCTATGACTCCGTGTAATTTCATTTCTGTGAGTTTTAGTATGTAGTGGAGATAGAGCTCATAAACACGACATTCTTCTTGTATCTGTCTAGGGAAGTCTGGGGTCTTGCTCTGGTGCAGGTGTTGACAGATCTGTAAGTGCCAGCTACAGCAGATGTCTTTTTTAGGCTGTGCAGGGTGGTACAGTCTCAATTCCATCATTGTGGGAAAGCAGCCATGTATAGACACGTGTATGAGGCTGAACTCCAATAAAATTTATTTTATAAAGCCAGGCTGTGATCTCTTGACCCATGGCCCAAGTTTACTAGCTCCTTTCCTTGGCTTTTCTCATTTCCACTTCTACAACTCTTCTACTGGATTGAGCCTCAGGATTACTTTCGTTAGGCTCCCTCCCTCCCTCCCTCCCTCCCTCCCTCCCTCCCTCCCTCCCTCCCTCCCTCCCTCCCTCCCTCCCTCCCTCCCTCCCTGCCACATGGCGTGCACTTAAATCATAGGGGTCGGGAGTGACAGAAGCTGTCTCTGAGCACACTGTGGAAAATGAGGCAATGGTTCCTCTGCTTTCCTTCATCTTCATTTCTACCCAATCATCATGTGAGCATAATTATTTCTGCTGGAAAACATCCAAAACATCGGATTCTTTCTTTCTTCCTTTCGTTTTGTTTACTTGTTTTTGTTTATTCGGGAAAGGATTTCTCTGTGTAGCTCTGGGTGTCTTGGCACTCACTTCATAAACCAGGCTGGCCTTGAACTCACAGAGGTCTGCCTTCCTCTGCCTCCCAAGTTCTGGGATTAAAGGCAAGTAAGGCAAGCACCACCAACACCCAGCTCCAGCAGATTCTTGGTAACTAATAAAAATTTTTTCTCTTCAGCACAGAAACTAACAAGAGTAAGTAACTTAAAAATTTATAAAATTAGTTGGAAAGTGGGGCACACACCTTTAATCCTAGCACTTGGGAGGCAGATTTCTGTGAGTTCAAGGCCAGCAGGTCTATAAGAGCTAGTTCCAGGCAACAAAACTACAGAGAAACCTTGTCTCGAAAAAAACCAAAAAAAGAAAAAGAAAGGGGTGGTGGTGGCATATGCTGCACCACTGCCCGGCAAGGCTACTTTCAAAAGTAATAATAGACCTTTAGGTGTAAGAAATTGGTTTAGTTCTCTGTTTGAAATATGTGCTTTTGGACATTGAATGTAAAGGTCTGGCCCCATGATTTGATTTTCTTTTTAATTTTTTTTTCCTTTTCCAAAATATTGTATTTGGTATACTGGCAAGAGCATCAGTTGGCTGTGTTGTAATATGAGCGGCAGGGCTGCGTCCCCAGCACCCCGGCTGCCTGGCTAGCTTATGCCCAAAATAACAACACACAAACTGTATTCATTTAAACACTGCTTGGCCCATTTCTATCTAGCCTCTTCTAGGTTAATTCTCGCACCTGGACTAGCCCATTTCTAATTATCTGTGTAGCCCACGAGGTGGCTTACCAGGGAGATTCTAGCCTACATCCATCCTGGGTCCATCCTGGGTCGGAGCTTCATCACGCGTGCCTCAGAGAGCAGAGCTATCCCCGCGTCCGCCCAGGAGAGGGGAGCATGGCGTCTCTGCAGCAGAGCTGTCAAGTCTGAGCTCACTTCCTCTTCCTCCCAGCATTCTGTTCTGTTTACTCCTCCCACCTATGTTTTCACCTATCAGGGCCAAGCAGTTTCTTTATTGCTTAACCAATGAAATCCACAGATTGATATATGACACTCCCACATCATGGCTGTTTAGTAATAACAAGAACACTGCCAGTAGCAGTGATGAATTTTTAAAAAAATTGTTTTATGAAGGGGGTGTGACAAATGTAGATTAAAACAAACCTTGTTTGCATACTGTGACAGGCAAAGCAGCAGGACTGCTGTGGTGCACATTAAAGAATATCTTTGATAAGCTCTTCAGGAATACAATTCTCAGACACTCGGTTGCATCTGCTATAGAGTTACTAGGCTTATCCCGTGAGTGCAGTTCTCTTGCTTTCAGTCCTTACCTGGCTGATTATTGCCTGTGCAGGGAGAGTGGGTATTTGAGTCTGGGCTTTAACACAGGCCTTGGTTGCCATGGGTTCTTATTAGTTCCTTAAGATCCCTGTGGAACTCTGGTTGCCTGGCAGGAAGAAAAGCAAGAGCTGTGAGGAGCTGCAAGGTTAGACAGGAGCTGCTGAAGTTTTCCTTGGGGAGCACTGCCTATTGGCTAAGGTTTGCGAACGTGCGTCTCAGTGTTTGCTAGGCAGAATTCCTGGCCCTGTGAGTTAATTAATATGTGTTCCGAGTGGGCTTCGTTTTATGGATATCTTCAGTTTGAGCTCTTCTAAAAAATTTTTAAAGAAATGCAAATTAGGAAATTTTGTTTTGGGTGCAGTCCTTTCTCTTTTGGGAAGTAGTTTTGACCTTTAATAATAGTGAGTAATTGAAATATTGTAAGCTTAATAACAACTACTTCTAATCCATTAAAAAGGTCAGCCTACAATATTAGAATACTGAACACTTGTGTAATTAGAAGAGTTTTATAATTAGGATTTAATTGTTTCATGGCTAAGAGTATCTAAAAGAGCATCAGGAGGAGACTCTAGAGGGCAGTGCAGCTCAGCATGTTCCTTTTCTTGGCTCTTAAAAAGTAAAGTAAAGTAATCCAAGTATTTGCTTTGGAAAAACAACCTAGATGTTCTAAATTCTTCCCTCCCACATGGTTTTCCAGTTTTGTAGAAATGTGAGTTTTGGAAAGAAGTGATTTGGTTTGGCTTTAGAAAGGTTTGCTAGATAATACATCATAATTATTTGACCCTAGGGAATATTTTTGCTTAATTTAAAACATACAGGCTTATAAAAACTGGAATTGTTATTGATTCAACTAAGTTGACCAAGTTTGCTTTTCAGGCATTTGTGGAACAGTAAGTAGAAGGAAGGGAAGAGCCTGTGTTTGCAAACCTTTGTAGGTAGGAGCTGAATATCCCTTCCTCCACTAAATACTTAGGAAAGTTTTCAACAACCATAAGCAGAAATGGCTGAAACCAGATGCTTGATGGATTGATATCTGCCAGTGCTGAGTGTTCCAGGACTTCTCCTTTATATGTCCACTGCATCTAGCGGTGCTCCAAGGGTGAGACACTAATCACTTCCCCATCTAATTTATTTGCCTTTAGAGTCTTAGAGGTTGAGCTAAAGGTCTCACTCATTTGCATAGTTGTCTTGGTCTTGGACTTGGGATCCTTCTTCCTCAGCCTCCTGCATACCCGGAATTTCATATGTGTGCTGCCTAGGCCTGGCCTTTCCCCTTCAACACCCCTCTCCTCCCCCCAAAGACAGGGTTTCTCTGTGTAACGGTCCTGGTGGTCCTGGATCTTGCTTTGTAGACCAGGCTGGCCTTGAACTCACTGAGATCCGCCTGCCTCTGGCTCCCCCTCAAATTCTTATTTCAAATTCAGGAAAATCCAATCCATATGTTATTGTTTTTGTTAGTATTCTCATTATTATCAGCAGTATTAGGCATTGCATCCGGGGCCTTGCAGCATGGTAGGTACATGTTTGAAGCACTGAACTATGTACTTAACCATTTACAAATTTTATTTTTGGACAGTTTTGCTAAACTGCTCAAGCTGACTTTAATCTTAGCTTGTAGTCTAGGTTGGTCTCAAACTTGTGGTCCTGCTTCCTCAGTATTGACTCAGGTATTTTTGACTGATTTATGAGTAAGCTATCAAGTCTGCCTGAACACATCCCCTCCCTCCCTCCCTCCCTCCCTCCCTCCCTCCCTCCCTCCCTCCCTCCCTCCCAGTATATATATGACTTCCAAAGAAATAGTTATAACTCTTTTAGGTCTAATAACTAATCTAAGCACAGGTAGAAAGCAATGGGGGATTGTGTATCCACAGCGTACATGTGGAAGTCAGAAGACACCTTGTGGAAGTCAGTTCTCTCTTCTTAAACCAAGATCCAAGGGATTTAGCTTAGGTCATCAGACTTGGTGGCAAGTGCCTTTACCGACTGAGCCATCTTGTCTTCCCCAAATGAGCTTTTATTTTTAAGATATATTTTTCTCTTTATGTATATGCGTGTATGCAGCATATATGTAGGTGTCCGTGTTGAACCTTCTGCAGCTAGAGTTACAGGCTCTTGTGATCTGCCTTGACATGGGTGCTTGGAACCAAACTTAGGTCTTTTGGGTGAGCAGAAATTGCTCTAACCACTGAACCAACCCTCTAGACCTGTATAGTTTAGTTCTTTGGGAAAGAATTTTAGATAGCCTTGGCTGGCTTTGAACTCTTAATCCTTCTGTCTCTATCTCCCAAGTTCTGGGACTGTAGACATGCACCGCTATGCCTAGCTAAAACGAAGATATTAAATTGTTTTTATTTGCTTTATCTAATTCAAGTTTATCAGCTGTGCCAGAAAATCTGTTAAAGCATATTAATATTCCTGGACAGAAAATTCTTGCACAAGTGCAAATAGGAAAATATGGTAAACAGAGTCTGCTTCTGGGTATTCACAGGGAGTTAAACTGAGCAAGTTGTGTCTGTGTATTTCCTTCCTTCCTTCCTTCCTTCCTTCCTTCCTTCCTTCCTTCCTTCCTTCCTTCCTTCCTTCCTTCCTTCCTTCCTTCCTTTTTCTTTCTTCTTCTGGGTTTTCAAGACAGGGTTTCTTTGTGTAACAGCCCTAGCTGTCCTGGAACTCTCTCTGTAGACAAGGCTGACCTCAGACTCAGATATCTGCCTGCTTCTGCCTCCTGAGTGTTGGGATTAAAGATGTGTACCACCACCGCCTGGTCTGTGGCTTTTTGTTTTGTCCATTCATGTAAGAGACTGGTCCTATTGCACCATCATTTTCTACCTGTGGTTGAATTAAATAGTTATTAGATCTAAAACAGTTACAACCATTTCTTTGAAACCAGTCAGGAGTTAAAAAGATAATCCTGTGTGGGGCTGGAGAGATGTCAGCGTTTAAGAGCTCTGTCTGCTCTTCCAGAGGACCCGGGTTCAATTCCCAGCACCAACATGGCAACTCAAAAGTGTTTGAACCTTCAGTTCTAGGGGACTTGGCACACTCACACAGACATACATACAAACAAAAAAAAATCATAAAAAGATAATCCTGTGTTTTAGCTTTGGTTTTGGTTATTGGATAGCAGCTTCAGGAACTTTAGGACTACTGGTGTGTTTGTCTTTTCCCTACATCTTAAACTTAGAAAGTACAGGAAGTAACTTTCCATTATTCCTCCTCCTTTCTCTTCCTCTCTCCCTTTTGTTTTTTTTTTGTGTGTGTCCCCCTCTTGCTCTTTTAATTTTCCCTATTCATATTTTTCTTGGGGTGAAAAATAAAGTTAATTGAAGACTTTTAGAGAAAAGTTGAATTTCATTACATAATGTCTACAAATAGAAAACCTTTCATATAAAGGGATATATAGTAAATATCTTGGGCTTTGTAGGCTCTGTTGCTGTCTACATTTCAGTTTTCTAACTTCTCTGTTTTATTTTTAAGAAAATAATTTATGTGTATGAGTGTTTTGCCTGTATGTATCTATCTCTACCATGAACATGCCTGGTAACCGAAGAGGTTAGAAGAAGACATCATAATTCCTACAATGGGAGTTAAAAGAATGGTTGTGAGCTACCTTGTGGGTGCTCAGAACCAAATACATTCAAGTGCTCATAACTGCTAAGCCTTCTCTCCAGCCCCTTCAACCTTGTCTTTAACATGCAAAAGCTGCCAGGCAACTAAATCAATGCATAGGTAAGAACATGCTTAGTAAAAGTTTACCTGCAACCACCAACGTTTGAGTTTCCTGTACCACAAGGTATTTGTTGTTCTTTTAATCCCCTTTCCCAGCCATTTGTAGATACAGAAACCATCCTAATTTATAGGCTGTGCAGAAGGCAATGGGCTGACTTTGAGCTATGAACTGTATTTTGCCAACTTCAGAGATTTTTTTTAATCCCAAAATGACCTCAGGTTATGCATATAAATATGGTTGTTTTTGTTATTATAAAGAATAAATGTACTTGTTAGTATGATAGATGATATAAATGTTATGATTTCTTATTTGTGTGGTGCTCAGGATCAAACTCAGAGCCTTTTGATTGGTATGTCTGTTCTGTCACTGAGTGTACCTCATGCTATGAACAGTTTCTATGGTAACTTCAGGGTTCACACACAGAATAACAAGATTAAAACTGGTTTTCCTGGGACTTGAGAGATGACTTAGTTGGTTAAGATCACTGTCTGTTCTTCTAGAGGACCCTGCTTCTGTTCCCCACACTCATATGGTTGTTCACAACTATCTGTAAATGTAGTTCTATAGGATCTGACATCATCTTCTGGCCTTCACAGGCACCAGGCATGCAATTCATAGAAATATATTTAGTCAAAACATCCGTACATACTGCAAAGTAATAAAAAAAAGAAAGAAAAAATTAATGAAACATAAAGCTGCTTTTCTGTGTCAAATTGGAAATTTGGCAGGAGTTTAGAGCAGACTCTTTGATTTGCAAAGCTGTGTCAGTTGATTGCATTAGCACCCCATTACAGGGAAGATGGCTGGCTATGGTTTTGTTTCAGTGTGTTTTGTCCTGGCTGTTTATGCAGGGTAACAGTGGTCCTCAGAGCTAGAAAACAGCTTGTCTCGAGTTTTCATGTGTTTTCAGCAACAGACCCTTTTTATCTGAAAGAGCCAAACTTTCTTATTATACACAAGGGTTACTTTCCTTCCTGTGTTTAAGCTTAAAACACAGCCTACTTGTTAGAGTTTGTTGGCACTAAGTACCTCACAACAACACATTGCCTCTACTTAGTAGTAGGCAGTTGCTTTACCTAAATAACTGCTCCTCCTGTTGACCCTGGCTATGATAAAAATCAGTTCCTATAGTATAGTCTGAATTAATGGGGCTTGAAGTCATTAGGCTATGAAAGTAGTTTAATCAAAGGTGAACTCTTAAGGCCTTATTAGGTAGTAACATGAAACAGACCTAAGTGGGGGGGAGGCTTGTTGTACTTAAAAGTGCTTCTTCCCTGTACTTCTTTTTCTATTCCTAATTTCGAAAGCTCCCCTTCCTCCCTCCTTAGGTTGTTTCTGTGTTCCCCTTAGGAAGGGGTGAGGGGCCACTAAGTCTGTAGACTTTATAATGAGCTGCAGGCAGCATCATTGCCACCCCTTTCTTGGGAAAAGCTCTTTCAGACCCTTATTTCTAGCCCAAGGGCATGTTGTGGCTAGGTTGGTAAGTTTTCTTCCTCAAGTTCTTTTTGCAATTTTATTTACTGCTTTCCTCCATTTTGATAATGGAAAGCTAATTTAATGTTGTGGGGCTTTCAGGATTTGATAGCCCTAAGTGCAGATCAGCATTCCCTATTCAGCTCTTGGTCTTTTTGCTAATGAAAGGTCTGATTGGTTTGTGATAGGCAGGTCAAAGAAGGAAGCCTATATTGACCGATTAGTTGAATTATCATGGCAGATAGCCCTTTGTATTGGCATGCAGAGCCAGTTGTGCAGTTACAGTGGCCTTACTGAATAGATGCTGTTTGACGCCATTGTCTCTTGGATTGCTCACTTACAAAATGAATATAATGAGAGTACCTATCTATAGGGGTATTGTTCTGTTTGTAAAATTCTTTAAAGAATTATTTAATATTTGTGTATATATACAAGTGCCTCCTTCCATGAATTTCTGTGCACCATGTTTGTACAGGTGCCAGCAATAAGCAAGAGGATGTTGAATTCCTGGAACTGGATTTACAGGTGGTTGCCAGCTGCCATGTGGGTGCTGGGTGCCAACCCAGGTCCTCTTGCAAGAGCAGCAAGTGTTCTTAACCAATCCATTCCCTATATGTAATTTTCTTAGATATCAATCTTTTTTTTCTTAAAAAATATTTATTTATTATGTATACAATATTCTGTCTGTGTGTATGCCTAAAGGCCAGAAGAGGGCACCAGACCTCATTACAGATGCTTGTGAGCCACCATGTGGTTGCTAGGAATTGAACTCAGGACCTTTGGAAGAGCAGGCATCTCTCCAACCCCCTCAATATCTTCTTTATGGGTCACTGTTGTGTTGTTTCCTCTAATGTACATCTCTGTCCTTATCTCCCCTTCTGTACAATGTCATCTTGTGGTCCTCCTGCCCATCACCCCCAGTATATGTGTGCCAGTTGTTCAGGACTGCAGTGAAAGGCTTATGGTGAGCTCACAGAATCTCTTGGAAAGGAGAGAGGAAATAAGTTTTAATGTTGGATCACATCTCTCCTCCTCTAACAGAATTTCTTATAGTTGTGGGAGGCTTTGACCCTCCCTCCCTCCCTCCCTCCCTCCCTCCCTCCCTCCCTCCCTCCCTCCCTCCCTCCCTCTCCCCCTCCCTCTCCCTCCCTCCCTGCCTCCCTCCCCCGTGTGTGTGTGTGTGTGTGTGTGTGTGTGTGTGTACACCTGTCGAAATCACATCTCAACCTGTTTGAGACATGATGTCTATACCAGGTACATATGAAGCCAGATCCTTCTTGAGCTGGCTGGAGTCAGTCTGTTGTACTGCCTGACACAGATGTTTGGAAAAGGAATGATACTGGCTAGCTATATGTCAACTTGATACCAGTTAGAGTCATCAGAGATGGAAGGAGCCTCTACAGAGAAAATGTTTCATATGGTCGCTGTGGATAAGCCTGTAGGACATCTTCTTAGTTGATTGATAGGGGAGGAACCAGCCTTTTGTGGGTGGGGTCATCTCTGGGCTGGTAGAAAGGAGGCCGAACAAACCAGTAAGCAGCATTCTTCATGGCTTCTGCATCAGCTCCTGCATCCAGGTTCCTGGACTGCTTAAGTTCCTTCAATGATAAACAGTGATGGGGAACCATGAGAGCACCTCTCCCCTCCACAAGTTGCTTTGGTAGTGGTATTTTATTGTAGCAGTAGTAACCCTAACCAAGACATGAACCAACCAGTAAGAGCAATACATTGCAGCACAAATACTAAAAACCCAGAGACAGATATTGGGGTTCAAGCTGAAGATCAGAAAAGCAAAGCAGCCAACCACTAGAAAAGTCTTCCCTCTACCAAGATTGGGTGATTGCAAACTGAGCCCTTGAGCCTCTGTCTCCTCCTGTTTTATAGTCCCTCTAGTACTGGGATTAAAGGTGTGAGTCACCACCACTAGGAATTGTTTCTGTGTTCAACAAGCCCAGGGTGGCCTTGAACTCACAGAGATCCACCTGCATCTGTCTCCCAAATCCTGGGACTAAAGTGTGTGACACCACTGCCTGGCCTCTAGTGACCTAATTTTACTGTCTGATCTTCAGGCAAGTTTTATTTATTAAAGCATAAATAAGATATCACTATAGTATGTATTTTTAATCATAGAGCAGTCTCTTCTGTGCCAGGATTTCCCCCCCTTCTTTTGTAATGGAGATTGAACCTGGGACCTAATGCACAATAAAGAAATGTGATATCACTCAACTACATCCCAGCCCCGCCCCCCCTTGAGACAGGATCTTACAATGAAGTTTAGTTGTTCTGTAACTCGCTGTGTAGCCCACGATGACCTTAAAATTTATGGCAGTAAATTGCCTCAGACTTCAGTGTGCTGGGATTTCAGGCAAGACCCATCATGTTTAGTTTAATAACTCAATTGTAATGCAGACTTATTAAATAATATGCAAACATATGCCAACATATTTGCATTTTGGGTAGCACCAAGTCCTTGAAGGTAGCAAGGTTGAAAATATTTTTGAAGGAGTTGATGATTTACATATCATTTGTAGAATTTGCTTTATTCTAGGCATTCTCAAGAAGAGAAGATGAGAGCTTTTACTGCAGGAAAGTTTTTGATTTTCATTGGAGTTGTTAGGTTATTAATATACATTGACTTTAGCTAGTTAATAAGTATATACTAAAATGCTTTGGAGCTGACTAGTGTCATAGAAAAATTCTTTCAGTAGGAAGAAGGCAGATGCAGATGTGACACCAAGTCACCAAAGCCTGGTGGCCTTGGTCTGGGTCTCTTATACCTCAAGAGCTTTTAAGAGTATTTTGGGTAGAGAACTCCCAAGCATCTTGTAGTGTCCCCCCCCCCCCCCCCCATATCTTTGTTCTTGTCCTCAGTCCTGCAGGGAAGGCCTGCTGTCAGACAGTGCAAAAGCAAGGCAGACTTCTCTACTGCTCTTGTCTGGATGCAGTGTTAACCACCCAAGTATGCAAAATGGTGCTTCTCTGTAGTGACTCACTGCTGTGCAAGACGTTGTAATTTTATTTTTAAAAATGCAGTATTTTAGTTATTTGAGCATTTCATAATGTATGCATTGCTTTTTATAAATTATAAAATTTATAATTTTCTACTCTTCCCTGTAACTACTTCTAAGCACACCTGCCACCTTGAAACTTAATTTTAAATTTTTTTACATCTCATATTTTATGCATTAGTGTACACATCCTTCTTGTCTGCCCTTGAGACCATGTAGTTATTCTGTAGAAACACTCCTACAGTAGCCTGTAAAGTACTCAGACCCTTTTTTAGGTGTTGTGTTGCTAGGGATCACATCCAGGGCTTTTGTATATTCTAGACAAACACTGTATACTGAGCTGCATCCCCTTCTCTTCTTTTCCCTCACCTCCCCTCTTCTCTTTCTTCCCTACCTCTCTCTCTCTTTGTGTATGACTATTTTATTGCATGAATGAACACTGTATGCATTATAGTTCCTATAGAAGCCAGAAGAGGGTGCTAGATTCTCTGCAGTTATAGTTATAGGTGGTTGTAAGCTGCCATGTTGGTGCTGGGAACCAAACCTGAGTCCCCTGAAAAAACAACAGTTGTTTTTAAACCTTGAGCTAATTCTCTGTCCTTCTCAATGTTTCTCTCTCTCTCTCTCTCTCTCTCTCTCTCTCTCTCTCTCTCTCTCTCTCTCTCTCTCTCTCTCTCTCTCTCTCGTTTGAGTGCATGTGTGTGCGCGCGTTTTGAGACAAGGTTTCTCCATGTAGTCCTGGCTTTCCTGGAACTCACTATATTAGACCACAGTGGTCTGGAAACTCACAGAGATCTGTCTCCTGAATGCTTGAATTAAAGACATGAGTCACCACCAGGCTGGGCTCGCGTTCTCTCTCTCTGTGTCTCTCTCTGTCTCTGTCTCTCTCTGTCTCTCTCTCTGTCTCTCTCTCTCTCTCTCACACACACACAGAGAGAGAGAGAGAGAGAGAGAGAGAGAGAGAGATTTATTTCTTTATACAGTGCTCTGTCTGTATGCCAGAAGAGTGCACCAGATCTCCTTACAGATGGTTGTGAGCACCATGTGAGTGGTGGGAATTGAACCCAGGGACCTCTGGAAGAGCTCCAAGAGCAGCAGTGCTCTTAACCTCTGAGCCATCTCTTCAGCTCTTTTCTTCTTCATCTTTTTTTTTTCTTTTCCTTCTTCCCCAGTTTGGTTTTTTGAGACATGGTTTCTCTGTGTAGCCCTGGCTGGCTGTCCCTCTGTAGACCAGGCTGGCCTTGAACTCATAGAGATCCACCTGCCTCCCTCTGTGCTGGGATTAAAGGCATGCCATCACCACCCAGCTTTTTTCTGTTTATTATATAATAGACAGCCTTTTGCTGGTGGTTTCTTCTGCCTGTAATGCCCTTCCTCAGTGATAGATTTTATGGGCTTGTTAGTTTCCCCACCTTCTTATGGGGCTTGCTCAAGTTTTATTTCTCAGTGGTTCCTTCTTTGATAACCTGATCATATTGTAGGAGCACTCTACTTTTTGTATAGTCTTAATCTTCTCATGCTGGTATATATCCTCTTGATCTCCACTTGAACACTTAATGGTTTCGGGTATGCTACAGAATGAAGTGTTGTTGTTGTTGGCATTACTTATTTTCTCTCTGCTGAACACAAGGTCGGAATACTTTGTTTTGTTCACAGTCATATTGAATGTTTAAACCGGTCCTTTGCTCACATTTTTTTTTTTTTTTTTTTTTGGTTTTTCGAGATAGGGTTTCTCTGTGGTTTTGGAGCCTGTCCTGGAACTAGCTCTTGTAGACCAGGCTAGTCTCGAACTCACTGAGATCCGCCTGCCTCTGCCTCCCAAGTGCTGGGATTAAAGGCGTGCGCCACCACCGCCCGGCCTTTGCTCACATTTTTATACACTGAATCAGTCTTCTAGTACATAGTAGGTTTAATAACTTTACTTAGTGAATGACTCTATTTATGAAGTTTGAGAATACAAAAATGAATAATGCTGGATATGGTGGCTTGTATCTTCAAGCGCTCCCAGCACAGTGAAGGCTGAGGAGGAAAAACTGCCAGCGTAACTCCCGTCTGAGCTTTTCACCACCAGGCTCAGTTGCTAATGAATGACAAAGCTTAGATGGGGATGCTTGCTGTACGGGCATTGAACAGGAGGGCATAATCCATCACTTAAACGCCCAGAAAAATACAGAAATAAAGTTAAATGGCAGTCTTAGTCTCTGCAATTAATTCAGTCAATGAATGGATTCAAATGACTCCTGTGTTGTTGAGGTCAGATCCACTGAGCATCTTTGCTGTGAAATGGTAGACATATCTGCTTTTGTCTGTGCAGCTTTTTTTTTTTTTAATAATTCCTCTGCAGACTCCCTCAGCTCAGTAGGAACTTAAAAATAATAGGAGAAGAGACTAGATTCCCATTTGACTCTTTTATTAAAGAAACCTGCTAAGTTCTAGACAGGGTTTTTCTGTGTATCCCTGGCTGTCCTGGAACTCACTCTGTAGCCCAGGCTGGCCTCGAACTCACAGAAATTCGTCTGCCTTTGCCTCCCAAGTGCTGGGATAAAAGGCGTGTGCCACCACCACCTGGTTTAGAATTTATAATTTTAGGAATGTATGAGTGGCCCATTATCCCCTGAGGTTAACTGTTCTTGCTTCTGTAACTTTCTCTGCTCAGAGACCTGGAGGATATAGCCAAGATTGTACTCTTGGTAAAAATGATGTTTCTTTCTTGAATTGTTGGCACATTCTGTTCTGTATATAATGATGTCAAGCAACTACGCATAGTTGGCATAATAGTTTCTGTGTGAATTACTGTGCTCTTTTGTGGCTTTTAATGCTGGAAACAGGATCTATTCTGGTTACCTTCCAGTCCTCTGATGGAAATCTAGTACTGTCTGTTTGTCTTCTGTCAAAGTTTATACTGATAGCTCCTGCTGGTCATTGTAAACTCATTCATATGAAGCCTAACAGATTGCAGTATGATAGAGGCCCAGTGTTTGCCCTGCTGCTGTCTAGTGATACCTGTCTAAGCCATTGAAGTGTTTCTACATCTTAATTTGCATATTTAGTTTGAGCATACCAGAACTAAAACAAAATTTGTTTTGTGAGAAACTGCAAGGGCAAACACGTTTCACTGACAAAACAACAGGATTAAAATTCAGCAGTATTTTCAAAGCAAGCCATTGTGCTGGAGAGATATTCAAACTATCATTATTGGCCTAATGATCAGCTTGTATTTTAAGTATCCTTAACATTTTCTTTTTTTATTCATTGTTCTGTCTGTGTATCTGTCTGACCGTCTGTATGCATATCTTATTCTCTTAGAAACTTAACTGAGTATGGAACATAATTGAATAAACAAATGAGTAAACCTAATTTAAAAGCATCCATGTTGACCATAGCTATAGTGACACACATCTGTAATCTCAGCACCTAGGAGACTGGGCCAGAGGTATCTGTAAATTTAAGTCCTTCCTGGGTTACTTACAACCCCCCCCCCCCAAAAAAAAATCAAACCAAACAGACAAAGACAAAATTTATGTGAATTTCTTGAAGCCATCCCGGTGATGTGGTTGCTTTTTCTTATAGTTTAGTATATTTTTAAAGCTGTTAACTTCTTTAGTAATAGTTCTTATTTATGCCTGCTAAAGCTAGCTATAGTGACTAAGTTCAGTTGTTATTATTACTTAGGTTTCTATTTTTTGAGGGGGGTGGTGAGGGGAGGGATCATTACAGCTGTAGAGAGTCTTGCTTCAGGCAGCACAACATAAGATAATCTGCTCTGTGAAGCAAAACAGATACAGGTGATCAAGGACACCGTAGACTGCTCAGGGATTGAATGCTTGCACTGTCTGTTGGCCAGGCTGAACTCAGGAATCTATGTTGTGTATCCGCCTAGTAATGGACTTACAGCACACTTCCTTTCTGTGTGAGTGCTGGGGTTCTGAACTCACAGGCTCTTCACTGGCTGCTTCAAAGCTCGACCCTCGCAGTAAAATTGTCGCAATGTAGTTTCTGTTTTTCTTAAAAACAATTTTGTCATACTTGTGTATGAATCCCTCTAGTATTGTGGTTGTAACCTGGGGATCAATGCATATATCCAAGCATCTACTAGTCAACTGTATACTGACCCCTCAGTAATTTATTGTTTTTCGAAGTAGATAATATTTTAATTTTTTTTGTTTTTGTTTTTGGAAACAGGGTTTCACACTGTAACCTTGGCTGTCGTGGAAACTATAGACCAGGCAGACCTAGCAGAACTTAGGGACCCACCTGCCTCTGCCTCCTGAATATTGGGATTAAAGGCGTGTGCCACCACTGCCCAGCTTAATTTTGTTATTTTTAAATTTAGTAATGTGTATAGACTAAGAATCATGCCATGTTGGAATTAGAGGAATGGCTCACTTATTAAGAACAGCAGCTCTTCTTGCAGAGGATTTGAGTTCAATTCTGATCACCCTCATGGCGGCTTTTACAACCATGCATATTTTTCAGGAAATCCAACCCTTTATTCTATGAACTCTTCAAGCACCGGACACAACCTGTTGTTTACATGTACACATGCAAGCAAGATACTCTTACACATAAATAAATCTAAAGAGAAAAAATTTAAAATAATCCCATACCGTTGAAAGATTTATTCCTGATCCAGACCTCCCATTCCTGGGCTCACTTCGTAGAAACAACTCATTTTAGCTTTTATTTAGTGGAGGTGGTGGAGAGGATAGTATTGGTAAACAATGTTGTACAGGTCAGCAATCCTCCTGCCTCAGTAGCCTGAAACTCTGTGATCGGTGGGCTACACCATTCCTGTCTTCTGTTTTAACTTCAGTCAATTAATTTATGTATATGGCTGTTCTGTTCATGTATATGTCTGTGTACCATTTACATACCTACAGAGGCCAGAAGAGGGTGTCAGATCCCTTGGAACTGCAGTTAATGTGGGTCCTGTGTTGATCCTGATCCTCTGGAAGAATAATAGCCAGTGCTTGTATCCTGGGGCATCTCTCCAGCTTCTTGCATTAACTTTGAAAACTATTTTTTTTTTTTTGCTTATTTCAGTATTATTAAAGGACACTCTTACGTTTTTATTTCTAATTACATATTTGTTTTCTATTACTTGTTGAGTTCATTCAATGAGAGATGTAGTTTTTTTTCTCTTCTTTCTTCCCAGTATCGTTTATGAACACTTTGAGATTAATCAGTATTGAATATTTATGTTGTTAGCAGGATGTACGTGTTGCCATAATGGAAACACACACTGCATTTTGGTTTAACTTTATTTCTTCAAGATTAGATAGAAGGCTCAGTGGTTAAGGGCAGTAGTCCCTCTCCAGTGGACCTAGGTTGATTTCCAGCACCCATTTGGTGACTCAGAACATCTCTAACTCTAGTTTCTGTGGATTCGAGGCCTTTGGCTTTTGCAGGCATGCATGTGGTACATAGATATACACGCAGGCAAAACACCTATATACAAAAAATAAAAATTAATTCTGTCTCTTCTAGAGCTTGTTCATCACCCCAGCATATACCGTGGAGCTTTTCTCGTTCCTTTGTCTAGTTTTGTCTGCCGCTGTCTTTAAATGAGCCTTGTATTCTCCAACAGAGCTCTAGAAAATGTCCTCAGTGTGGTGGAAACTGTCAGATGATTTGGATCACTCTGGGGGTTTCTGCCTAGAAGCCCTTGCTTCGCCCTAACTCAGCACTGTGAGGGAGCGTTTCCCTTTGGGCCGTTTTACACATCCCTGTAGGAGCCATGCTTTGATTGTTCTCGTTTGTGAAGTGTCTTCTTCAGAAGTGAACTTGAGAAGTAAATTTTTTAAGTTGTGTGTGACTGGAATGTTTTTATTTTCATTTTTAGATTTTTTATTTTTTGTATTATTTAAAAAATTTAGCCATGTACATATAACATAGTTTGGTGGCTTCTTCTTTTCCAGCTGGGCCTGTGAGCCATGCATTTCAGATGCAGAAGGCTGTCTCCCCAGTGACAACTGTACTATTGTGATTGGTCCTGATGACTTTTAGCATTTTGCCAGGGGTGCTCTTCCTGAACCTTCTTTCTTTTTGACATCTTGCTTGGCTGCAGGAGAGAGAGGTGTATTTATCTTGTAGGGGATAGGATTTCCTTTGCTCCCTGTGATGTTGAATCTTGTAAATAGTACTCATTTAATTTTTTGAAACATTTAATAAGTAATTTTCCCCAAAAAAGATGAATCTGATTTTATTTTAAAAGAGTTGAGTTTATTAGAGGCACAGCACTAGAAACACCACAATCAGAGTAACAGTAAAAAGGCCAAGCAGTGTTTCAGGTTTGTATATGTGACTTTAATTTTACAAATATCTAGTTAATATTTTCAGTTCCTGGTGTGTGAATTCTGGCTGTGGTTTTGTATTGTCTTAAGCTTACTTTAAATAAACTCATCAGGATCTCCCACTGAGACACTTGAGGGTCTCCACTCTAACATATCAGTGAAGTGCCCTGGCCCTTAGTGTGTACCCCCAATCTCATGTTGGCTGCATTTTGTCTTTACAGTTTCTTCATTGAAACTAAAGTTTAATTTGCTATACATTGATTGAGATCCTTAGTGAGTTTTAGAATGAAAAATGTCCTCCAGTCCTGAAGACATGGCTGTTAGGAAGTCTTTTGAAGCTGCTGTAGGACTTTCTTTGCCCCGGTCTACGAGATGGCACACTTATGAAATCTGTGCTTCTGGCCTGAGCTTTGCTCACATTTACTTCTTCCTTTTTGTAAATAGATAAGGTGATAATAAGCCTAAGGTCTATGTGTTCCCCTGGAATATATTTTAGTAATGTTGATGCTTTTTAAAATTTCCTGATGTAATATTTTTTAAAATTTAGTAAAATATTGTTTCATAAGTCTGTTGTCTAGATTGAAGTAATATTTATCTAATTTTAAATCTATTCATAAGTTTTGTTTGCTGAATGCAAAAGTAATTATTAAAATGTTGGCATTCAAGTTTACCTTCTTTTCTCTTTTGTGGCAGGTATGTTCATGGTTCTCTGTGTGTGTAATTATTACCAGTGTAGTTGATTTAATCTTTATATCTCTGCTGTTTAGCCCCTTTACTTACCAAGGAGCATGTGTGAGCAGATCATTATGTGCTGCCTGTATGGAGAAATCTTGATAAATGAATGCACAGGTCACCAGGAAGCTTCTTTGGGAATTAATGCTGGCTGGTGCCTGACCTTCCTTTGTTTTTAATGCTTTGGAGCAATGGCATGGGAGAGGGTTGCTCTCAGAATAGAGTCATGTGAACCATTCAGAAGTGCTGAAAGCTAAAGAACTGTTTTATATTTAATATGTTGATTGTTTTTGTTTCTGTTTTTTTTAAAAGACAGTGTCTCATGTATTTTTAGGCTTGCATGGAGAACTTGCTATGTAGAAAACAAACAAAAAGCCTATTAATTTTACATGTACTTTAGAATAATAAGTTTTTTTCTCTCCTTTTTTTCTCTTTCTTTTGGAAGCAGGCTCTTACTATGTAGCCTGGACTTTCCTGAAATTCACTATTGTAGTCCAGGCTGGCTTTGAACTCAAGAGATCCACCTGCCTTTGCCTCACAAATGCTGGGAATAAAGGTGTGTGCTACCGTGTCAAACCAAGGATTTCCTTTGACAAAGGAAGAATGTGATGTGAACTGTGGAACCTTGTGGGAGGAACTAGGACCTATGGGGCATTTCGTTTGGGTTGGGATGATTTGTGGATATCCATAGCACTGCAGCACTCGTATTCGGGGTCTGCTGCCAAGAAGAAACCTCAGCTGGAAAAATAGAATTTTGGAATTTAACACTAAAGTGGCTTCCTAGTGAAGTTTTTCACTCATAAGAGATGCCAGAATGTGTTCAGGAAAGATTGGGCATGTCTAGGACTCATCAAAAGACACCCTCAGAAGGGAGCTGGCAGGTGTGTGCCAACAGTGCCCTCTGTGGCTGGCCCAGCCTTCTGGAGGGCTGGTCAAAGCTCTGACTAGCAGGGTGGACTAGCAGTGCTCCACTGTAGGGGTACAGTTGCACCCCAAACAAGACTTCTCATGAAAGTTTGTTGTAACAGCATTTATAACAGAGAAAAGCAAACCAGAGCCCCCTGTGTCCACAGCCTCTGAGAGGAATTTCCTGAGTCCTGTGCTCCCATACTGTAGAATTCTGTGCAAAGACTAGAGAAACGAGTTTCTTTGAGCAGTAGGATTTAATTTCTTTGAAGTAAAAGTCAGCAGAATGAACCAGGAAATAAATGGGCATGCGTGGTCTTAGGCATGTATGTAAATGTGCATACACAAGGAAGCCTGGAGAGACTTTAAGGCATCCATTGAATAGAGCTATTTGGATTTTTTTAAATAGGAAGACAGAACATTTTAAAATAAAATCTAAAAGAGCTTCAAAAAATGCAGTTTTATGTTTTCTTTTGTATGGGAAACTGTTAAGACATATTTCCTGGTGACATTTTCATGGATTGGAAAGGAGAAAGATAATTTACATAATCTTACATATAAGACCATATAGTAGAAAAACAACTTTTATTTTTATAAGATATATACAACTTTTCTAGGTTATAAAAAAACCTCATGGTATTAAGAACACTTGCTGCTCTTGTCAAGGACCCAGTTGATTCCTAGCACCAGTGTTGGATAGCTCACAGCTGCGGGGTCCCTAGCTTCAGAGGGAGCTGATGGGCGCTTGGGCACACAGACCCGTATACATATATGTGATTAAACATTAAAATAAAAAGATCATAATCTAGAAAAATATTAACGCTAAATAATCAATTCTCCCTTTAAAATTAGTTCATTAATTAGCTAATTAGTCAATTAATTTGAGACGTCTCACCTAGTAGCACACGCTGGTCTTGAACTTGTAGAATTCCTCCTGCCTCTTCCTCCAAAGTATTGGGACATGTGTCATTATTCGTGGCTCCTTTATTTTTCCTTTCTGTTATTTTTTGTTCGTTTGTTTGTGTTTTGAGACAGAATTTCTCTGTGTAACAGGTCCGACTGGCTGGAACTCGCTCTATATTAGGCTCGCCTTAAACTCACAGAGATCCACGTGCCTCTGCCTTCTGAGTGCTGGGATTGAAGATGTGTACTGCCACAGCCTGGCACGTTTTTATTAATTTTTAAAGTTAGCACCATTAAGTCCATATTCTTGATTTTTCTTCCTTCCTTATAAAGTTTTTAGGGTATGGTTTCTTTATGTATCCCTTGCTGTTTTGGAACTTGCTATGTACACCAGGCTGCCCTGAAACTCACAGAGATCTTCCTGCCTTTGTCTCCTGAGCGCTGAAATTAGAGGCTTATGCACCATATCTGACAGTAAGTCCATATTTATTATACTAATATAAAACACAAATCCCTGGGCTGGAGAGATGGTACAGTGGTTAAGAACACTGACTGCTCTTCCATAGGTCTCAGGTTCAATTCCCAGCACCCACATGGCAGTTAACAACTGTCTGTAACTCTAATATCTGGCAACCTCACACAGACATGCATGAAGGGGAAACAATAATGTACATAAAATAAATAATTTTTAAAAAAAATCCCACAAATCCCTTACTTCCTAGTATTTATAGAACTGATTGATTACTGTGTGCTTGACTTGGGTATTTTGGTTTTTTGAGACAGGATTTTACGAAGCTCAGATTAGCCTTGAACTTGCCCCCACCTTCCAAGTGCTGGGATAACAGACTTTCATTCACTACTGTGACTGGAACTATTACTGTAGGAGTCATTGTTTAAAATATCTCGTTAAAAAAATAGAATCTTTGTCAATTTGTGATAGAAACTCACGTCTCTAATCTCATTATTCCTGAGGCAGAAGCAGACAAATCTCTGAGTTTGAGGCCAGCCTTGTCTACAGAATGAGCGCCAGGACAGCCAGGACTACACAGGGAATCCCTTTCTCAAAAACAAAAACAAAACAACAAAACCCTAAAAAGGATGACTTTCCTTCTTCCTTCAGTGGCTTTGAGGAGCCCAAGGCTCCCATCTTTCTGAGGTGCTGCTAAGATTCTCCTTTGCAGGGCAGAGACAGAGTGACAAGCACATAGCAGCAGTTTCATGGTTTGCTTGTGGGAAATTCATGACCATCGCTTTAATGTTGGTTTACTAGACTTCTGATTTAATTGTAACCCAGGGTAAAGTCAGCTCGCTTATCCGCATGCTGAGGCCTGTAGAGTGTGTAGTGCCTGTCTCCTAACTGCAGGTGTTGTCTTCTCTCACTCTCTGTTAATGGTATTCAACTTGACAGGGTTGTTTGGAGAAATGAAGCTTGTCAGGAAACCTGGAGCCAGACATTATGTGGAATGGAGCTTAGGGCAAAAGGAAGAGATACCTGAGGCTGCCAGGAAGAGATCCTGTAGAAACCAGGTGCTGCCGTGTGCCTTACAGTACTTATGTAGACAAGTTTGGGGTGAGGCTGGGCATGCCTGTCATTGTTTCAGTCACTCCAGGAAACTGGTCTGGTCTTCGTGTGCAAAACTGCTGAAAAAAATGTGTACTCTTGTTATATTAACTTTTATTTCTCTCTGCAGATCCCTTAATTACAAACTCCTATCAATAAGGTTTAAGGCAAAGTCTTTGTGGAGATGGGTTTGAAATGGTCTGTGGCCAGCACTGGAAGTTCTTAGTCGGAGAGTCCTTGGACAGATTTCCATGCCAGGGAAAATAGAGGCTTGTTGCTTGTTTGTATAATTTATTTCATTTGCTTTGGTGTTTTGCCTACATGTATATGTGAAGGTGTCAGATCTTGAAGTTACAAACAGTTTTTGTGAGCAGTCATGTGGTGGTGGGACTTGAACCCAGGTCCTCTGTAAGAGCATCAGTGCTCTTAACCACTGAACAATCTTTCCAGCCCTGTTTGTTTTAAAGAGAAGAAAAAAAAGGGGGAAATTAAGTTCATTGTGTGCCTCTTTCTTTGAGCAGAATTTGTAACACTTTCATGTTCTGTTTACCTTCTCTGTGTGGGTACTTATTGCCTCAGTGTCAGAAGTAGGAAGAGTTGGGCTTGAATTGGTACATGGTGTCTTTTGGCCCTCATTAGCTGTTTGGTTTTTGTTTAGTTTTTTTTTTTTTAAAGATATGGTTTCACTAAGTAGCTCTAACTGGTGTGGAATTTACTATGTAGACTAGGTTTCCTGCCTGTCCCTGCCTTCCTAATGCTGGAGTTAAAATCATGTGCTACCACACCCATTTCCTCATTAACTCTTTGTAATGAGGTTTCTCTGTAGCTTTGGTGCCTGTCCTGGAACTAGTTCTGTAGAACAGGCTGGCCTCGAATTCAGAGATCTGTCTCTGGGATTAAAGGTGTGCACCACCACCGCCTGGCTTCCTCATTAACTCTTAAAGATCTGTAACTTGCAAGTAGGACACTAGTTGGGTTTCAGAGTTTGTTTAAATCATCTTAGAAACAATGTTTGCATCTTTATAACATGGATAGAAAAATCTTGCCTTCTATTATTAGGTTTCTCCTTCTCTAACATCTTACTCTGTGTATGCAAACATTTGTGCCATATGTATACCTGTGAGGGTCAGAAGACAACTTGAACGAGTTCTCTTCTGTTTGTTCCAAGCATTGAACTCAGGTGGTCAACCTTGGTGTGCAAGTGCTCTTAGCCCCCGAGCTAGCTCATCAGCACCTTTATTAGACGTTTATAGGCTGATAGAAGATATAATATTTATTTGCACAGAAGCTAGTTATTTGAGATGCTAGTCTACATGTGAAGGGGGCATCTGGAAGATTTCAGCTACAGTGGAAGAAGCAGTGCTAGGCTTATGGTAGGAATCCTGATTCCTAGGAAAATGGAAAGACTGGTGTACCTGGAAGGTCATGCTTTGGGTGTTGGTGGAGAGGCTGTGAAGGGAGAGCTAAATATTTGTCTCATCTAATTCTGTAAAAGGCCAGCAAGATGACTCAGTGAGTTGAGGTTCTTGCCAAACCCTGGGCCCACACGATGAAGAAAAGAGCCAACTCCTACCAAGCTGTCCCGACCTTCCTATATGTGCGTGTGCACCCCTCCCCATGTAATAACAATCTAAAATAACATGCTATCAAAGCATTTAGAACTGGTAGAGGCTAGTGTGGCATGAGCTCAGAATGTAACTGGTTTTTCTTTTGGAACCTGTCCTGGAAGCAGCTTTTGTAGACTAGGCTGGCCTGGAAGTAACAGAGATCCGGCTGCCTCTGCCTCCCAAGTGCTGGGATTAAAGGCGTGCGCCACCACCGCCTGGCCTGGTTATTCTTATTAGTGTTTTCTAACTCACTGTGAACCAACCTTCTAGACAATGGTCTGTCAGAAAACTTTGTTTGCCCTTCATCATACTTGGTGCTAAGCACACAAATGTCTGCTGTGGATATTTGATTCTTGGGCAGTGACTCTATTTCCTCATTTTGTATATTCTCTGAAATTTCTTGGCACAGAAAAGCTTAATCTCAGTTGTCTGTGTGTCGGTGGGGGGGGGGGTATGAGGAACAGAGCCTCTATAGGCTCTGCTGTGTGTCTGGATTTAGCTGACTAGAAAATGGAAGCATGTCTAAGTCTAGGAGTAGCTTCGGTAGTTAGGCTTTGCGAGTGATTGATCTCTCTGACATGTATGGAGCAATCTCAGAGACACTTAGTTAGGAAGCAGATTTTCAGACCTCAGGTTGGTCTCACTGAGGAATGGTGTTTAGGAGAGCTGACAGAGGTAGATTTACACTGCAAAGGCCTCCAGTTTGTAGGGATCACCGTACAGTGAGTGTGGCAGAGACATAGTGCTTCATCAGTTCTCAGGACAATTCAGTTTCTTGTAGCAGGATTTTCCCTTTAAAGAAAGATGGTCTTTTTTTTCTTTTTTCCTCAGGATGTTTTTACAATTTATTTTTATTTTTTTTATTCATTGCTGTTTTTTCTGCATATATGTCTGTATAAAGGTGTTGGATCCCCTGGAATGGTAGTTACAGATAATTGGGAGCTGTAATGTGGGTGCGGTCCTCTGGAAGAGCAGTCAGTGCTCTCAACCCCTGAGCCGTCTTTCCAGCCCCCCTAAAAATTTTAGCCTTTATTTTTTATTTTATGTGTATGTGTGTTTTGCCTCTATGTATGTCTGTGTAACCTTTGCATGTAGTGGCCGCAGAGAACAGAAGGTGTCAGATCTGCTGGGACTGGAGTTACAGTCAGGTAGGAGCTGCCATGTGGGTGGTGGGAATCAAACTTAGGTCCTTTGCAAGAGAAATCAGTTCTCTTAACTGCTGAGCTATTTCTTCAGCCCCAAGTATGGTCTTTCAGTATATACGTCAGCTTAATAGTTTGTTCCAAAAAGACAGGACCCATGGGTTCTACCGCAACCTTCCTTTGGTTTAGATGTTTTGAAGAAAAAAAAAATTCACTTTAATATTCTCCAGATTTCTCTGCCTAAGAAGATACCCAGTAAATCAGTTTACTCTACCTTCTAAGTCTAATTAACATTTATAAAACCAACTGAGGAAACTTGCCTGCAGGTGAAAGGTACTCTTGTCTAGGCACCAAAAGCAATCATGTAATTGTTGAGCCTGCAGCGTTGGCCAGTACCACGTTTAGTACATTACATTCATACTCTCTCAGGGGTTCTTAAAAATTTCTAGAATGTTTTATTTTTTTTAAAAAACAATTTTTGCTACTGCTACTACTACTACTAAGAAATGCATGATATAAAGTTTAATTTCATTTTAATAAAATTTATTAAGTTGATATATTTTGACCATACTTCATCAGGAGGTGGGGAAGAAACCCAATTTGAGATTACTAGTTGATATTTCTCTTCAGATAAACTGACAGATTGAGTTAATGATGAAGTTGTTATCTAGCTGATGAGTTAACGTTTGTTTAAAGCCACATGACAAAGAATATGCATTTTATTCGCCTTATTAGGTGGATTTTATTTAGCTTAACCTACATTTTGTATGACAGATGTATCTTTATTTTCTTCTGGAGATGGTTGGGAGAGATTTAATCAAGTCACTTACAGAAATTCTTAAATTATAAGGAAAATTGGGGTAAGAAATGTTTTACACTAAACTCTGATGCTCCCCTGCCGTCTTTGAAAGCAGGTCTTCGGTTTTCTGTGGTCCTTGTTTGTGTCATCTGCATTTGTTAGACGTCAGAGGCGGTTAAGCATTAGTATTCCTGGCTGAAGCAGAGGCAGCTCTAGGATGTGTGAACTGCTGATCACAGTCAGGGATGCCCTGCCTCCCTAATATCTTGCTTGCAGATGTATTTTCTAGCTGACCATGCTATTAAGAGCTGCCATCAATCACGCAGCCTCGCAGTTCCTGCTGGTGGGAACGGTGGGAGGATTCGGGGGATGAGGGTGCCAGGTCAAAGAAGAAGCTACAGTTGTGGCAGGCTTTGTGTGTGCTAGCCCCTTGGTGGCGGCCTGGGCACGCGTGGAGCCGGCCTTGTTCCAGCCCGGGTTTTGTTGGCCGCCGCCACGGGCAGGCTGTTCTTTCTCTTTAGTCTGGGTCACAGGCACGTGGCAGTGCTGGCCGGGCCGCTGGGGCCGAAGGAGTTCGAGCGAGCGCTGTGGCGGTGGGCCCAGTGCATTCCCAGCCGAGGGCCGGCTGCTGCAGCGGGGACCCACCCACACGGCCGGCGCCCGGCCTCCTTTTGTTTGGAGGTGCAATTCACCGCCCAGCCCTGCCCTGCTCCGCCTGCCCAGCCCTTGCCCTGGAGTTTGCGGTACCCAGCGGCCCCAGGAGGAGGACTTGCCCCTCCGGGCAGGGAAGTGGCCAGCGGCCTTGAGCTGTGAGGGAGGACGCAGGGCTTGGAAGTTGGACAAGTGGTGTGAGGGCTTCTGGAGATAGATGTGTGAACTGGTGAGTGTTAGGAATGGGGAGTTGGTATTTGAAGTGTCCCATTACAGTCCGGTTGGAATTGTTTCTTATGTTATGATAGTTCGCAGCATTGAAAATTTTAATTAAAATAAACAGAATAAGAAACATATTTGGGGGATCGAAAGGACAGCTTTACAGTAATTTGTTGGGTATGTTTGTGTTTTCCTTGTGAAAGTAAAGCTTGTTTAAAGATGAGCAGCATATAATGCAAAAGTAGCGAGCCGTTTGATCTGAAACTTACTGCTTACTGGGGAGTACATTTAAGTTGACAAATAAAATGGATTTGGTAATAGAAAGAATGCTGATCACCTTTGATTTGACTCTTGACCAGAATAGCTGAAGTACAGGGTTAATCTTGACAATGATTACATTTAGCTTAAATTGCCCTGTGTGTGTATGTGGGGTGCAAGTGAGTGTGTGGGTGTGTGGTGGTGGCTTTCCCACTACGTTGTCCTCATCTATTCAGATACCCTCCGCTCTGAGACCTGCTTGACCACTTTGTTTGCTGAGAGCGAAAATGCCTATAACAGGCTACTTTGTCTTACTCTTAGCCTTTAAGAGTTCCTGGCACACACGTGGCACTGGCTTGGGGGCATTATTTGGATGAAGGCCTCTCAGCCATATGGCCAATCTTAAGAAATGGTATAAACGGAGTAAATGAGATTACGTTTTCCCTTTGAAATTGTGCTCCTGTATGCTTTCAGGATTGAGACATTTGAGGAAAAGCTGTGGACAGAGTTGACAAAGACCTTCAACTCTGCCCAGTGTGGTACTGAGTTCTTGACCTTCTTCCCAGGGAACTCCAGATTTAAAGTAGACATGATTGAAAACCTTCCTCACACATGGGGACAATATCCTATCCATTCTGTGGGAAATTACTTCCAGAAGCACAGCCAGCTCTCATTTTTAAGTGTGTGTAGACTCAGGCCGAAAAAGACGGTTGTCTTCCTGGATGTTTACATTGCCTGGGAAAATAACAGGAGGCAGGTGTGCAGATGCCTAATAGACTCCACAGTAGTGCGGGGCTCAGTTAGGGCTGGGTTTGTTTTTGCCAACTCTGTAATTTAGTAGTGTTGAAACTATTTTGTAAAGATCTCTGGGGCCAGTGGATGATGCTTTTCAGTCCACAGTCTTTGAGTGCTCACTGTGCTCTGGCAGGCGCTCGTGCTTGGCAGGCTGCTCTTGAAATGTTATTTGATCTCCTTGCATGATAAAATTGACTAAGATTACACTTTTCCCCTCCCCTTGGCTTTTGAAAGTAATGCATCAATGAGACTCGTTCAATAACATATTTAAAGACTTAACCCACCATTCATTCACCCTAAGGTTTCCAGAAAAAGGCTTTTTAGATTTTTGCCTTGTTCTGTGGTTTTGCATTTATGAATTGAGGCGAGAGCTGATGTAATGTGGTTCTTCCTTTGTGTACTGTTTTTATATCCACAGAATATGCTGCAGTCTGTATGACTGCAATAATTTTTGAAATGCTTGAGTAGGAGGGAGTGGTTTGTGTGCGTGTGTATATGTGTGTGAGTGACCATTTAGGCACCTTTAGCTATGTGCTGATTTATTTTCTAAATTGTAGGCAGGACAGGGGAGAGTGCCTGTGATCCGTGGTCAACCATGACAATTTGCCAGTTCTGGATTGTCTGTGTGCTGTGCAGGCCAGTTTTTCATTTGCAAGTGTGTATAGGTTAGCGTTAGGGCAGACAGCACTGGCTGTTCCTGTAGGGTAGTTTTACCTTATATTAGAGGTTTTGTAAATTTGCCTGGCTTTTTCTTAGTTCCTTGCCATTGCCACTGTGTTTTGATTTTCAGCAAATGATATAACAAAACCAGCTTTTGTTTATTCATGTAATAGTATACTGGTGAGAAGTTTATTTTTTGTTTTGAGGAAACTGGTAAACCACATAACATTAATGTGTATTATATTTATCTTGATTACCCAAGGTCAAAGGGTTTTTGCTTGCTATTGTGTAGTCTAAGAAATCAGTGGAAGCATGATTTTATAATAGGAAGCCACTTTATTGTTTAAAAAAGAGGGAGGAAGGGAGTCTTTGTTCTTTAGTCTAAGGTTAGTTTGTGGAACTCAGACAAATGACAGTATCACTGGCCTTGACAGGAGTGTCCCTCTTTGTCTTTTATCTCCTCTCACACTGTCCCAAAGCACTGAGAAGTGCCTTGGCCTGGGATGAATGATTGATGAAGGGTTGAAAACAGTCCTGTTGAGGGGCGTGTGCTCACTGCCATGCATGCAGACTTATGTCACGGCTGTCGCGTTACTAGAAAGTATTTACTCAAGATTGGCTGTAGGCCTCTGACAAAGTCAGGATCTGAAGACCAAGGAACAGATTGTAGTTAGACTGGTCCCCCTTTCCTGCCCATGGTGACAAGAGAGGACTGTGCAGCACAATTATCACTGATGTGGGCTTCTGAAACTGTGCCTAGAACAGTGGCCACAGAGCTAAACCTGGTAGGCATGTATCGACAGAGTGAGTGTGGGGTCTTCTTCCTGGGGGAGTGCTGTTGGGATTGCTGTGGTCAGGCGGAAAAGATGGTCTCAGGTAGACTTCTTTTTCAAGTGATCTGAGAAGTGGATTCTTAGAATAACTCGGGATGAGGAACTACAGTGACTTTCCAGAAAATCTTATAATGTATCTGATTAAGAATATTGAAAGATTTATGTCGAGAGCAAGAGACTGCTGTGTTAAGATGGAAAGCGAGTAGAGGTGTGTCCGAGGTGCAGGCTGAACAGAGAGAGCGTTTCACAAGTTCTCTGTTAGCTGTTTGTCATTGCTGACACAAGGCCTTTGACTCTAAACATTGAAGGTGAGTAGAGTCTTAGGCTTGTCCTTTAAAGAACAACATCTATGACATAGGTGACAGACACATTTGTAATGAAAAGCATTCAAAACAGTAATGCAGACATTTAATTATCAGGAACCTCAACAGACTTAATCAGTTCCAGTGTGGGAATAGTGAGTCTACCTAAAGGGTGTGTATTGTATCTTGGTCTGCTTCTGTTGCTACAGATACCACAGATTGAATAATTTGCTTATTTTTTAAAAAAAATTTAATGTATGTAGGTGTTTTGCCCAGATGTGCCTGTACACTACATGTGTGCCTAGTGCAAAGGCCAGAAGGAGGGTATTGGATCATCTGGTACTGGAGTTACAGATAGGGGTCACTGTGTGGGTGTTGGAAATTGAACCAGCTCCTCTGTAATAGCAGCCAGTGCTCTTAATCAATGATCCCTACTCCAGTTCCAGTTTATTTTTTACTTTTTTTTTTTTTTTTGGTTTTTTGAGACGGGATTTTTCTGTGTAGGCCCAGCTGTCCTGGAGCTCACTCTGTAGATCTGGCTTGCCTGGAACTCAGAGAGCCACCTGCCTGATGTGGGATTCCCCTCTGTATGCTGTGAATATGTTTTATTGCCTTTGGTTAATGAATAAAACTGTTTTGGCCAATGGCTTAGCAGAGCAGAACCAGGCAGGAAGTCCGAACAGAGATATAGAGAATAGGTGAAGTCAAAGAGATGCCATGTAGCTGCCAAAGGAGACAGATGCTGGATGGAACCTTACCAGTAGGCTACAGCCTCGTGACAATACATAGATTAATAGAAATGGGTTCATTGAAGATGTAAGAACTAGCAAGGAATATGACTAAGCTATTGGCCAAATAGTAATGTAATTGATATAGTTTCTGTGTGATTATTCTGATCTGGGCAGCTGGAAAATGAACGAGCACTCTCTGCCTACACCTGCCTCTGCCTCTGGAGTACTGGGATTAAAGGTGTGGGGCACCACCACCTGACCCCAATATATTTTTTAGTTAATTATTACTAGTTTTGAACCAGAGTCCCATGAAGTGCAGGCTGGCTCAGAATTCCTGATCTTTCTCCACCTCTAAGGGCTGGCATTATATGTGTGTGCCATGGTGCCTAACTTAGGCTGGGTAATTTAGAACAATTAGAAGTTTCTCTGGTTCATGATCCTGATAACAACTTTGTTCTGTAGCCGAACCAAAGGGCTAGGAAGCAAATGTGAGTGAGCAGGAGTGGGGTGATTTTGAGGACTCGTGTCTGTTTCACATCAGCCCCATTCATGCATAACTCAGCTACTTCCTGCTAGACCCTTCCAGCGCTGTAGCACTGGGGAGTAAGGTTCTAATATAGAGCTGTATTCAAACTGTAGTGCTCTATGGAAGTGCTCAGGGTAAATTTGGCTTTTATTATTTAGTGCAGTGAGGACTAATTATGTACCGGCAGTCCACAAGTCCCTGTCTTTACCACTTACACTCCAGTGGAAGAAGAAGAAAAGAGAGTATACTGACTCACTGACTGGTGATGGTGACTTATACTTGTAATTTCAGTATTTGGGAGAGGGAGAAAGGAGGCTTCTGAGTAGTTTGAGGCCAACCTGAGATATATAGTGAGATCCAGGCTAGAGTCAGCAAAAACAACAACAAATTCCAGGCTAGAGTAAAAAAAAGAGTCAATGAGCAAACAGTAACAACAAAAAAAAGTTAACCCATGGGTGGGCATGCCAGTGTTTTGTTTTGAAATATAACACAAAGTAAATATTACGTAAGTGATCTGCCTTTCTTTGTGTGATAAAAGGCATTTCTCATGTCAGCGGGAGAATTTAATATCCACTGCCGACACACTTTGACTCATCTCTTGAATAAAGAAGGGGAAAAAGACCTTAAGTAAATGTAGTGATTTGTCAGCTCTAAGCATCTGGTATTAGAAAGGGAAAGTTTGAGCCATGGCCTGTCTAGGCAAGGAAGAGTGCAGTTGTCTAAATCATTAGAACTCTCAAGATGGTGTGAAGACCCAAGTTCAAGCCCCAGTATCCACATAAAAGCTGAATGCGTGTCCATAACCCTGGCACTGGGACACCAGATACAGGAAGGAGCTTGCCCACCACCCAGTCTAACTAAATCCTTGAGAATTGCAGGCTCATTAAGAGAGATCCTAACAAAAGAGACACACACACACAGAGACAGATAGAGAGACAGAGAAAGATAAAAGTGGAGAGTGATAGAGGAAAATACCCCAACATCAACCTCTGACCTCCAGTGCACATGAACATAACAGATGTGCACATTCCTTCTCTATTGTAGTATAAGAGCTGGGGATATAGTTCTGTGATTGAGTACATACATATATAGGGAGGGAAGGGAAGGGAAAAAAAGGGAAGGGGGGGATTAAGATGGCGTTTTTTTTCCTATGTGGATAAACAGTAGCTGTTTAACTTCATGCATTACAATCTCAGCATCACAGCAGTGTTTACTCAGCAGAGATTAAGAGGCCAGAAATCAGTACAGCAGAAGTGGTTGTTTCCTTTCTCTAGCCAATAGGGTTATAGATAATTCCATTTTTTTATGTTGTTCCTTCTTCCCATGAATTATTTAGTCATGGTAGGTATAAGACAGATCTAGTTCAAAGTGGAGGCATCAAGAGGTTGAATAATTTGGCTAGGATTCTAAGCCCAATCTTCATCTTCTGTCTTTTTTTTTTAAGTTAACGTTTATTTTATTAATCAATTAGTTTTATTTAGTGTGTGTTTGTTTATTCATCAACGCATGTGGTGGTCAGAAGACAACTTAGGGAAATTAGTTTTAACCTTCCACCGTGTAATTCCTGAGGATCGAACTGAGATTTTCAGTCTTGACTGCAAGCACTCTAGCTGCTGCGCCTGTCTCCGTGGCACCCCATCTCTGTTGATGTACACTCTGATGGCAGCATTTTTGTAGTTGTACCAATGCGGAGAGGACTTAAGAGATAGATCTAGTTCACCAACCATTCCTTCCTTTTTTTTTTGTGCGCAGGTATGAAATTGTCGGTTCCTGATGTTGTTTCATTGAAAGTTCTATTGATGAGACATTTAGGCATATTAGGTTTCCATGAAGACATCTAATGTTAGAGAAAAATCAGATAACATTTGCATTAAATATTTAAAGCATTCCTGCCGGGCAGAGATGACACACACCTTTAATCCCAGCACTCCGGAGGCAGAGGCAGGCGGGTCTTTGAGTTCGAGGCCAGCCTGGTCTACAAGAGCTAGTTCCAGGACAGGCTCCAAAGCTACAGAGAAACCCTGTCTTGAAAAACCAAATCAATCATTCAATCAATCAATCCTCCAGGTAGAACGAAGATGAATAGTTTTTTACAATTCCTTTAAAAAATTTTCATATGTGCCTATGCTTGTGCACGCGCATGGGTGTGTATATGTGTTGCACACGTCACAGAGCATGTGTCAGAGAACAACTTTCAGGAGTTCTTTCTACACTGGGTTTGAAAGATGGAACTCGGGTCATCAGGCTTAGTGCCAGGGCACCTTTATCTGCTGAGCCATCTTGCTGGCCCTTATCCCCATTCTTTTTCAACTTGATGCTTGTAGTTAATAAAGTAAAGGGTAGCTGGTGAGGAATGTGTAGAAGTGAGAGGTTTGGCATTGGAGGAGGAACAAAAGAATGATAGGAAGGGATACTGCTTCCCTGTTAGTGCATTAGAAGGTCATGTAGGGGGCTGGAGAGATGGCTCAGTGGTTAAGAGCATTGCCTGCTCTTCCAGAGGTCCTGAGTTCAATTCCCAGCAACCACATGGTGGCTCACAACCATCTGTAATGAGGTCTGGTGCCCTCTTCTGGCCTGCAGGCATACACACAGACAGAACATTGCACATATAATAAATAAATAAATAAATAAATAAATAAATAAATAAATATTAAAAAAAAAAGAAGGTCGTGTAGGTTAGAGGTCAGCTGTGTTTGGGTTTGGTGGGTAAAATGAAGCAGTCGTTTTTAATTTTAAAATTAGTTGTAGGTTTTGTGTGAATATTTTAAAGAATGTGGGTGTGTTTAGGATATCTTTATGTGAAAGTAAAGCATTCATGCCTTTAACATTTGAACTAATTGCTCAGTCCTCAGCAAACCTATCTGTTTCCCATGTTCTGTTTTTTCAAAGCCAGTGAGCTCCTAGAGCTCTGGTTTTTTAAAAGGGACAGTTTTATGTGTGACTGCTGAACTTCAGAAGAACAGAATAGAGCACACGCTCACTGTGCATTTGAGACATTGCTGAAGTCAAGCCCCCGGTGTGTGCTGCTCTGTTCACAGAGTCCACCAGATTATCTATTAATAATTTAAAAATAGATGAGTGGAAACAGGTCTCTGCTGGGCTTGATCAGCAGCTGCAGCAGTGAAATATGTGCCTTTGAATAAAATAACAATTGAAATTATGCCCTCTAGCATGGCTTTCAGGAGTCCTCAGACTGATTTATGTGCAGAAAGAATGGAATAGTTTCTCTTCCTGTTGCTGTGATAAAGTACTTGGTCAAAATAATTTAAGGAAGTGAGGGTTTATTTTGGTTCACAGTTCCAGGTCTGTCATGGTGGGGAAGTCAGGGTAGCAGAAACCCAAGGTAGTCCTATAGTTTTGTTTTCTTGTTTTTGGCGGTTTTCTTTTTTTTTTGAGACAGGGTTTCTTTGTGTAACAACCCTGGCCTTCCTGAAACTCACTCTGTAGACCAAGCTGGCCTTGAACCCACAGATCCACCTGCCTCTGCTTCTGGGGTGCTGGGATTAAAGGCATGCTCCACCTCCTTGTTGAGCTAGTCCTATTGTGACCTCAGTCACAAAGCAAAGGAAGACCAAGGCAAGCAGCTGCTTGGCTCTCTTTCTCCAGTTACACGGTCCTGGATCTCAGCCAAGGAATGGTGCCTCCCATTGCCATCCACATAATGCCCCTTCATACTCAGATGATCTTTGCCATCCAGACAGTCCCCCACAGCCATGTTCAGATGATCATTGCCCTCCAGATACCCCTCCCCCACAGGCATGCTCAGATTGCCACCTCCCAGGTGATTCTGATAGTCAAGTTGATAGTTAACACTATTACAGTGTCCAAATCGGTTCTTCAGAATGAGTGCCTTTTCTCCCCTATTGTGAAGATTTAAAAGAAGTATTTTTGGGTGGAGGGCTCAAATTACAAAATTAAATTTTTTTAAAAAATGTCAGTTTTAAAAAAAAAGATTTATTTATTTATTATGTATACAACATTCTGCCTTCATGTTTGCCCGCACGCCAGAGGAGGGCACCAGATCTCAGTACAAGATGGTTGTGAGCCACCATGTGGTTGCTGGGAATTGAACTCAGGACCTCTGGAAGAGCAGCCAGTGCTCTTAACCTCTGAGCCATCTCTCCAGCCCCTACAAAATATTTTTTTTATTGCATGTATTATTATAAGCTTAGTAAAAAGAACAGTTTAGGGCCAGGTGTGGTGGTGTACAACTTTAGATACTAGTATTTGTGAGGCAGAAACAGGCAAATCTCTTTGTGTGGTTTAAGGCCAGCCTGGTTTAGCCTGGACTAGCAGTAAATCAATGGAGGAAAATGAAAGAATAGACCCAGTTTGCTCTTACCATTTTGTTTCTTCTGTTTCTTCCAGCTCTCCAACAGGTACTTTGTATGGGAAATGGATAGAGCTAACACTAGAAGGGGCAGGCTTTGGGGACCCTGGTTTTGTGATGAAGAGTGAGGTGGGTCTTTGAAATCCTGGGTTTTTGTTGTTGTTGTTTTTCGAGACAGGGTTTCTCTGTAGCTTTGGAGCCTGTCCTGGAACTAGCTCTTGTAGACCAGTCTGGTCTCGAACTCCCAGAGATCCGCCTGCCTCCGCCTGCCGAGTGCTGGGATTAAAGGTGTGCGCCACCACCGCCTGGCCAGGAATTTTATTTTACTAATTGACTATCGTGGCTATTTTTCTGTTGTTGAGACACTGACCAAGGCAATTTACAAAATAAAGTTTGTTCTGGGATTACCATTCCAGAGAGTTAAGAGTTCATTACAGGCAAGCAGAGTAGCAGACAAGTAGCAGGAGTCACATCTCTAAACTCAAGCATTAAGTGGAGAGTGAGACTTTGAAGTGGTGCTAGTTTTTAAGCTCTCAAAACCTGCCCTCCAGTGGCACACCTCCTCTCTCAACAGTGCCAACAAGTAGGAACAAGACTAGAGGGACAGCTTAAATGCTTAAATTCAAATCACCACATCAAAACAACACTGTCCCCCTTTTCTGGGGATGGGGCACAGGGTGTTCAAGGAATTTTAAATATGTGTGGGTACTGGATTTAGTGCTGTGTGCCTTTAATCCCAGCAGTACTCAAAGAAGAGGCAAGTCGAACTTGTTTGAGGCCAGCCTATTTGTTATACTCACTGATACCCTGTGTGTG
This sequence comes from Microtus pennsylvanicus, assembly GCF_037038515.1. Classification (NCBI taxonomy): domain Eukaryota; kingdom Metazoa; phylum Chordata; class Mammalia; order Rodentia; family Cricetidae; genus Microtus; species Microtus pennsylvanicus. The sequence goes on from NC_134591.1 coordinate 78,036,615, forward strand.
TGTTTGGATTGAAGATTAATTAAATCTGTAGTTAATGACTTCCCCTTTTAAAAGAGAAAGATATTTAATTATCAGGGAAATTACACAAGAATATTTACTTTAAGAAAATATTCTTTTTTGGTGTGGCAGAGTTGGGATTTGGATTTAGGACCTCTTTGATGAGAGGCACTCTGTCCATGAGCTACATCCCTGGCTTATGATGTGACTGCCTGTCTGCCTGGTCACTTTTCTTCCCTAGACTGTGGCATGTCCATGGAGTCCACATGCTATGCCCACATTCAGTGCATTCAATAATGAAATGTTTGCCCTTCCTAGAATAGTTGGTTTAGGGTATAGATTTAAAGAATTACATCATTTTCCCTCCTTCCCTCCCTCCCTCCGTCCGTCTGCCCGTCCCTCCCAGTATGTAATTGACTTCCAAAGAAATAGTTATAACTGCTCTTTGTTTTCTTTTTGGGGCAAGGTCTCCTATAGTCTGAGCTGGTCCAGCACTGGCTGTGTTGTTGAGGATTGCCTTGAACTCACTCTGCTTCTGTCTCCCACACCAGTTCAGAGCTTTGTCTGGCTTTGCTTATTTAAAGCAATTTGGCTCTGTGCTGTCATGTAATGTAATGTTAAATGCTGGTATTTGTCAGTACCAGCATTTAACATTACCTTCTGTGTGTTCTGTTAGTTCTTAGAGCCATGGCTTCTTTATTTCTGCTTTTATGTGCTTGCTTTTTTTGAGGCAGGGTCTTGCTGTGTAGTTCTGGTTGGCCTGGAACTCTCTATGATGACCAAGCTGTCTTTAAACATGTGATCCCTCTGACTGTATCTTCCTAACACTAGATTATAGGCTGTACCCAGCCTTACTTGTGCGTGTGTGCTCTCGTTCATTTCTCCTCTTCTCTCCTCTCCCTCTGCTTCTCCCCATTTCCCTCCCCTCACCCTCACCCTGGATGACCTAAGTTCCTTCTCCAGAAGCACATGGTGGAAAGGAGAGGACACAGCTTTCACAGATTATCCCCTGACTCTATGTGTGCATGTACGTGTACAGACATAAACAGAAACAGAAATGTAATAAGAAAAATAAAAGAAGATGAAATCCAGGTCTAGAGAGGTACATTAATTGGATTTCCCAAATGTATCATTTATCATTTGAAAATGGCTAAACTCCTCTAGGTGTGCTTTCTGACTTTTCTATTCCTTGCTCCTTCCATGGATGACTCTATATTTTTCAGTCTTCTAATTTCTGTGCCTAGAGGAACACAGCATTTATTTTTTAGCCATTGTAACTGTCCTCCTATTCAGGGTGGAGAAATCTTTAGTGGCTTACATTCCATATGGAGAGGAACCTTTAGTAATGGAGATACTGGATTTATTGTTCTTGGAAAAGATAAGAACTGAAACTCTTTGATCTGATAGTTAGATTTGAAATGTAAAGATTCCTGAGGTGTCATAATTGCCAGAAATGTGATATTTGAATTAGACTCCAGACGCTTGATCATTTTATTTTGGCCCAGGTGTTCAGTATTGGTGATGAGTGGTGGGATGTAGGGATGTTTGTGTTGCTACATGGTTGCTGTTCATTTAGTCAAGGTGATTTAAAGACATTTCTCAAATGGATAAAACAGGAACATTAGAAGACAGAAAATTTAAGCAGTTGTAGAGGAGGAAAAATTCCTACAACCAAAAAACAAAACCCCCGGTAACCAATCTTGATTTTGCTGTTCGTTCTGAAGAGAATTTGGGTCTCTCCACAGTTTGTCAGCCACCAGGACATGCTACATTTGCTGTTTCCATTGAAATGCTAACAAAGTAACCAGGAACTAGATATTATTTGTGATCATAAAAGTTATTTCTTTGAGATTTAAAGCCTAACTTTTTTCCTTAATAAGATTTATTGGGAATTAAATTCCCACACCAGGCAATTAATTTATTTTAAAACCATACAGTAATGAATGTGTTTAGAAAGCATAGCCACGGAGTTGTATAATTAGCATAGTGTAGTTAAGATTAGTTTTTTTTTTTAAAATTAGGCAGGGTTTTTCAATGTTTCTCTGGCCATCCTGGAACCCTGCAGACCAGGCTGTACTCCAAACAGAGACCCACCTTCCTCTGCTAAGATTAAAGGTATGCGCCATTAATTTCCTACTAAGAATAGATTTTTTTTTATTTTTTTGTTTTATTTTCTCTGTAGCTTTGGAGTCTGCATGCCTCTGCTTCCTGAGTGCTGGGTGATGCACTACCACCGCCTGGCCTCGTTTTTGTGTTTTAAGACAGTGTTTCTCTGTGTAGTCTTGGCTGCCCTGGAACTCTACCTGTAGGTTGTCCTGGCCTTGAAATCAGGGATACACCTTCCTCTGCCTCCCAAGTGCAATATCCTTTTATTTAAAGGTGGAGAAAATGAGGTAAATGACACATTGATAAATGAAACCCAGCTTGTAATGAGAATTTCTGGGTTTCCTCAGAAATTGCTGGGATTGAAGGTGTGAGCCATCACGGCCCAGCTAAAAGAATACTTTTAAGGCGGTGGTAGTACATGCCTTTAATCCCAGCACTCGGGAGCCAGAGGCAAGGAGATCTTTGTGAGTTTGAGGCCAGCCAGGTATACAAGAGTTAGTTCCAGGACAGGCTCCAAAAGCTACAGAGAAACCCTGTCTGGGGAACCCCCTCCCCCCAAAAAACAAAAAAAGATTATGTTTTATTCTTTGTATATGTGTATACAATATATCCCAATTATATCCACCCCTAATTTCTCCAGTCACTCCTGCCAGACACCCCCCAGCATGTCCCGTTTCCACTTTCATGGTCTCTCGTTATTTTCTTTAAAGATTTATTTAATCTATCTATCTAATCTATCTATCGATCTATCTATTCCTGTATAGGAATGCTCTATCTGTATGTATGACTTTATGCAAGGACACCAGATCCCATTATAGATGGTTGTGAACCACCTTGTGATTGCTGGGAATTGAACTCAGAACTTCTCGAAGAGCAGCCAGTGCTCTTAACCTCTGAGCCATCTCTCCAGTTCCCCTCTCTTTATTTTTTAATTTTTATTTATGTATTTATCTGTGTAACCCATGGGGTCCAGTTAGTTGAAATGGTGACTGATCTTGTGCAGCTAATCATAGCTTTGTCGAGTTAATGAGTGCAGTGGAGTGTTCAGACATGATGTGCGTTTTCGAAAGACAGCATTTTATAGCATCTTTCCCCATCAGTGCCCCAGCTCTGACATTCTTTCTACCTCCTTTTCTGAGATGTTCCTTAAGCCGTTTGGGGAACTGGGGTTGTAGATGTTCTTGATGCGGGTCGAACATTCACAAGGCACTTATTCTCAGTGCACTGACTGGTTCTAAGTCTCTGCCTTAACTGCTGCTCATTTGCAGAAAGCCTTTAGGCTATGGGGAGAGCAGCACAGTCTGTGTGCCTAAACGTGTACAAGGCCGCTTGACAAACACGTTCATGTAGCAAACACAAGTAGGTTCTCTCTAGGACCTGTGACCTCCCCAGACTCTTGTACTAGGCATCATGTTTATAGTAGTAGGCATGAATTCAGTCTCTTGAAGCAAACCTCAAATTCAGTCAGAAAGTAGTTGGTTATCCCATTATTGTGCCATTATTGCACAACATCTTTTATTTTCTTTAATGAGAAATCTTTTCTTTGTGCATGATGGTTGGTGAAACTGGATTTTGTAGCAGAATTGATGTTTTTATATGTCTTACCTATTTAGTGCAGTGATTCATTGAAAATGTAGTTGGTTATTAAAATATTCTGGAACAAATTCTTTCGGTAACCTTTGAATCATGACAGATTTAGGATTGTGCGGGTAAGGTGGTAGATAATCATTGCTAGAGTCTCTTCCAGGACCAGGTGGTGGCGCAAGCCTTTAATCCCAGCACTTGGACAGAGGCAGATGGATCTTTGGGTTCAAGGCCAGCGTGATCTATATAGAGAGCTGGTTCCAGGGCTACACAAAGAAACCCTGTCTAATAAAAGAAAACTAAACAAAAAAGAATCTCTTCTAGTGTGATACTGTAAGGTCAGTGCTGAAAATCAGTGTTGTTAGCTTATCTTTGAAAGAGGACCTGGTGTGGTAAGATTGTTTCCAAACTAAGATTATTATGGTATTGGTGTTTTTGGAAATATCCAAGTGAGGCTGGAGAGTTGGCTCTGGTTAAAAGCTTGCTTTTCTAACAGAGGACCCAGGTTTAGTTCCCATTACTCTAGCTCCAGCGGATCCCAATATCTTTTTCTGGCCATGTGGGCACCTGTACACTTGTGGTGCACATAAGCTTACACAGATATACCCATAAAAAATGTTAAGAGAAACATGAAAGTCATAAACATATATTTTAAAATTTTCTTCCATAATGAAGTTTTGTCTGTTTTGGATCTTTATTTGTATTTTGTAAAATATGACACCTTTCAGTCTGGGGTATTATGTGTCCTTCTCTACCTGAGGCAACCTGTAGCAAATAGTTTGTGAGGTTTTCTAGTCTCGGAGGAGCTTTATAGAAGAGGGATTTTCTTTCTTGTCTTCAGCAGTGTCTAGCAATTATGTTTCTTTAGTCCTTTAGTAGAGTTATTACGTCTAAGTCATAGTGCCCTTTGGTGCTCCTCTCTGAGATAGGGAAAATAAGAACAGGCATAGAGTGGAATGAGATGAGAAGAGAAACAAGGAGGAAAGGGCCTTGGTGTCATTGAACTGTGCAGTAGCTTCAGTGTGTCTGCCTTTTCCTTTTGCTTGAACATCCTTTCTAGAGTTCTCTGTCTGTTTCTGTCCGTCTGTCCGTACCTCCTCCTGTCGTTGTCTCTTATTTTTTTGCCTTGCCAGGGCTCAAATTTAGAGCACTTGTGCCAGGTGCAAGTTCATTACCACAGAACTATACCCCAGTCTTTAAGTTTTTATTGACTGTTTTGTTTGCTGGTTCACACGTGCTGAGGGGGCATGTGTATCACAGCATGCTTATGAAAGTTGGAGGACAACTTTGTGAAAATAGTTTTCTCCTCTCACTTACCTATGCATGGGTTCTGGGGATTGAATTTGGATCACTACACTTTCTCAGCAAACACCTTTTATTTCATGAGCCATCCTCTGGGCTCACTCTCTCTATACCCACTCTTGTTTATTTATTTATTTTTTCTTAATATGTTTTTTAGACAGGGGCTCCCAGTGTAGCCTGGCTGGTATGGAGCTCACTTTGTAGACTTGCTTACTTTGAACTCACAGGATTCACTTGCCTCTGCCTCCTGAATATGGTATCTCTTTATTTAAAGGTGGAAAAAATGAGGTAAATATCAAGTTGGTAAGCAAAACCCAGTTTGTGATATGAATTTCTGGGCTTCCCCAGTTTTCCGCTTCAAAAATCTTTGTATTAAGTGGTTTCATTTCTTTCTGTTTACTGTGTTATCTTCCTAAGTCTCGGGGGTTTGTATTTTGGATCGAATTAAGCCATGTGAAAGACCTTAGAACGCATGAATGTGGCTGGTGTGCCTGAGTAAGGTGCGTTCCCTGCTGTCTAACTGTACTGGAGTTACGTCTCCAGAGCCTGTTCTTCCCTGCTGGGCTTTTGAGATGACATTCGTTCCACAGCCTGGTTTTGAAATCCCAAAGAAGGGTGACCATGATTCTGGATCATCCTGTCTCCAACTCCTAAGATCCTATCTTGCCCAGCAGAGAGTCACTATTCCTAAGCAGTTATTACAGACCTTCAATTCTGTGTAGAGAGTCGTTAGTGGGATTAGTTGAGTTATTTTTATTTTGTAGATAACAGTTTTGTCACCCGCACACCTGAAGTCTAAATTAGTGAACATTTCTATCTTGAACCAGGAAACACATTTGTAAAATGATAGTGATTGCAGTCATTTTCTCTGAGGAACTCAACTAGATTGGTTATTAAAGTTGATACAAGGACAGTTTTTTATAGTCCCTTAGAAGAGAAACTGATTGTGTATGTAGGTTGAGCAACTCCAAATGCTGTGCTTGTTAGCATAATTTATATTGAATTGAGAAGAACTTATTCTGTCATAGTACGTAAATTACTAGTCAGGAAATTATGAGGAACATATCTACTGGCCAGGCACACACTGCCTGTACTCTTAAGTAAGGAAAGGAGCAAGTCCTTGCCACACAGACTTTAATCTCAAGTTATGACAGAGCTTCTGTTCAGGGCAAAGCCTGTGGTTAACAAAGGCGGAAATCCCTGTCTGTCAGTGTGGGCTGCTGGCAGCATAGCTGCATGTGTTGAAATCTGCCATCTTAGTGGACCTTTCAGGGTCGCAGTGAAGCAAGAGCGTGTGGAGATCTGTTCTGCTGTGGAGAGGATTGTATTTAAACCTAAACCAAGGTGAACGATTGTGGTTGCTCTAATCTTCCAATATGGATGAGCATTTGTTCTCCTCCATTCTGGTCCTGTTTCCCTGATGGTGGCCTACAGTAGAACTCCAATCCAAGATGGTCTTCTGTCTTTGGACTGAGACCTGTGAATGTCCAGGGATAGTGCAGCTGACAGTGTGGTTCAGTGATACAGCCTGTGGTCTAGGTGTGAGATCTTGTCGATCCTTAACAAAAACAGTATCACACATACACAGCATGTAAAAAAACCTATAGTAGTTATTTGAGTTGACTATCTTTTAAAAATCCCTGTGTGCTGTTAGAGTATTTAAAAATATCATTTGATTATTTTGATTTAGTAAAAGGGCTATGGTATATAGACTGGTTACCCTTATAAATTTAAAAGCATATTTTAATCTCTGACCAAATTTAGGCATGAATTTTAGGTTTCACCTTACATTGTGTATTTATAGGGGAAATAGAATAATATATAATGATTAAGTCAAGTAAATATTTGCCCTTTTGCCATAATGCTAGATGTTCTAAAGTTAAATATTTACTATGGAAATTAAAACCTACTTAAACCAAAGATCCAAACTATCTTATTTTTCAAAATGAGTAGGTAAACAGTGGCTTCTGAAACCCTAGATTCAAGGCACTTGACAAAAATATTAATGTAAATATTCCCTGGTTATTACAAATAATTTAGTATCTGAATAGTTGCCCATGAGATTCCAGTAATTTATTTCTTTTGTGTAGTCTTCCTGCATGGTTGTGGTGCCTGCCCACTGCAAGGCGTTGTCTGCAGCTTCCTGCTGTTGTTGCTCTCTCTCCTGCTTTATTTTTCTTTCTGAGTGGTTTATCTTCCTCTTATGTGAAGGTTGGGAAAGACAAATGGTTTTAAAAGCTTAGGAAATCTATTTCTTGGGACTGTCCCATTTTTACTATTTCTTTCTGTTAGTGCTTATAATTAGTTTATGAAGTGTTTTCAGATTTTTATTTTGTTTCTGTTCTGTTTTATATTTTCTCAGTTCCCTTCTTTGATTTCCCATGCAGATGGTTAAGCCTTTGAAAAATTTGACCTGTATTTGAGCATTTGTACAGTATTTGCTTTAAAACAAACAAACAAACAAACAAACATGTGTCAGTGCAGAATATGGGACTTTCTGGCTCCTAATAGTGAGACGTGATATGCGAGTGCGTGTGTGTGCGTGTGTGTGCGTGTGTGTGTGTGTGTGTGTGTGTGTGCGCGTGTGTGTGCGCGCGCGCACGCGTGTATACGCACACGCACATGCACACATGCTACTTCACATGCCCACTCTTTTTGTGGATTTTAATCTTAGTTTGCAGTTTCCAACCTGGGCTGGAGGTGAGTGGTGAATAACCGTGCTCTTACTACTAAATCAGTACTTGGCTTCACCCTCCTGGGGGAGCGGTTTAATTCTTTCTTTTCCTTTCATCCTGGCTGAGTCCATGTCTCCCCCCATCCCCACCCCTTTAAACAGCTGTTACATTTTACAGACTCTATTTCCATTTGCCTTGAGCCCACAGTTCTGGTTTCCTGACTACTCAGCTTGACAACAAAGACTTCTTCCTCTTTTTTTTTTTTTTTTAAAGATCCATATGCCTTTCTGTCTTGTTCTTAAATCATTCCTTCCTGCTTGTGAAAGTCTTACCCAATTCTTTGAAGTCAAGCTAGCTAGAATTCCCCAGGGAAATTTTGTTTGCACACCATCATTCTCAGTTTTGCGTATTTTCTCAGAGTCATAAGTTTCTTTTTGGCTAGAAGGGAACAGCTGTTCATGCATTGTCTTCTTCTGGTGACAGGTAACTGGCCTTTCTGCTCAGTGACCATCAATGTCTGGGACTTGAAGGCAAAAAGAAGTAAGTGTGCCAGAGAAATACAGTGCAGACACTCAAAGTGTTTTCTGCTTGTAATAAAATAATAATCCAAAAAGTCAGAATAGTAATCACCAAACAAAAACAAGTTTATCTTGCTTCCTGAGCTCCCCACTGGCTGTCTCCTTCTTCGAGAGGTCTTCCATAGACACTTCCTTTCTTATGTTCCTCAAAACTCTACTTAGGTTCTTGTTTTAAAATCTCTACCGTTGTATTACGTTATGAAAACTTTATTGTTCAAGTTCTTTAGTTTGTTTTTTTTGAGACAGGAGTTCTTTATAGACTTTGTTGACCTGGGTCTAGCTATATACACCAGGTTGGCTTTGAACTCGTCGAGATCTACCTACTCTGACTCCCTGAGTGTTGGGTTAAAGGTGTGCACCACCACTCCTGGCTCTTGTTCAGACATGTGAAGGCATGTGAATTCTGAGTCACGGGTCCTTCTGCTGGCTTCCTTCCTGTGCATGAGGCCCCTGTGATACTCAAACAATGAAAGGTCAGGCTGGTGTAATTCTCACAGAGTGCTTTGCAGTGTTGTTACATTCTTGAAAAAAAAGCAAAGGAAAACATATATCCCTAAATGCTCAGTCTTACAGAAAAATAGCTCTGCCTATCATTCTGTGTTGTAAATGCAGAGGTAACTTACTGACTTCGCAGAAATCAAGGCTTTGTTTTTATGATGAAGGAAAGGCAGTCTCCTGCACACCCACAGGACTATTGTACAGGGGATCACAGGAGCCCTGAGAGTGGATAAACTCATGAGTTTTTCAGACTGTCATTGTATACAGTCTGTCTGCCAGAGACTGTGTCAGCTCTGTTGTGAATGATAGGATAATACATTGAGGGAGTCAGGGGCACTTGATACGGAAAGGAGAATTTACGAAGAGAATGTTGACCATATAAGACAGTGTAACTTGTGATCAACACCCGGCAAGTGTGGCTGTATTGAACAAGCTATAGTGGGGAAATGTTCTTTTTTCCTCAGGTCAAGTTGTGTAAATTGCTGAAAGAATAGAAGACAGAGATTCAGATTGCTGTGTGACTCCTGCTCTCTTTTCTCAGAATTATGATGTATTGCCTTTGTGAGAGACAAAAACTAAGTCCCATGGTTTACCAGAAGCAATTTAGGGTGGATTAGAAGAGAGAGCTTTACTGATGAAATAGGATTCTTAATATTTTTTTTTATCTACGCATATTCACCTTTAGATCAGTGGAAATGGACTTTCTGTGGTGACAGACATGTTTTGTCTCTGATATAGTAGCTGCTGGACACACATACTTGATTTGAAATCACTTAAAACGTGAGGAATGTGATCAAGGAACTGGCTTTTAACTTTTGTTTAATTAACTCCGTAGACATTTTGCAGCTAGCAGCCAGCTATTTGCCTTCACTGCCCGAGAGCAGTCTTAATTGAGTGTTGTGACCTTGTATCAGTAACAACTGGGACAGTGTTAGCTACATTTGATTTTTGTATTTATTTTCTTTTAGCGATATTTGGGGTGAATGGGGAGCATAAAGGTATTATTATGTGTAAGATAAGAGCTTCTGTTTACTTAAGATAAAGCCTCTAGTAGCCTTTTAAACAAGTATTTTAAAAAGGAGGCCAGGTAGTTGTGGCTCATGCCTTTAATCCCAGTACCAGGACAGGCTCCAAAGCTACACAGAGAAACCCTGTCTCGAATTCTTCCCACCCCCCCAAAAAGGGAAGGAGGGCTAGAGATAGCTCAGTTAGTAGTGTGCTTGTGTGGAGGAAGTAGGGCTGGAGATAGCTCAGTTAGTAGAGTGCTTGTGTAGCCGGTGCAAAACCCTGGGTCTCTTCCCCATTACTGCATAAACTGAATGTGAATCCTCAACCCTAGCCCTTGGAAGGTAGAAAGAGGAGAGGAGGGTCCCAAGTTTGAGGCCAGCCTCAATCATGTTGTGATCTCAATGTCAGCAGAACTATGCAGGGAGACTGTCTTAAAAGGTAAGAATTCTTGATGTTCTTGCACAGGACCTAGGTTTGGTTCCCAGTACCCACATCTGGAACCTCATAATTCTCTGTAACTCCAGTTCCAGGGGATCTGAAGCTCTATGGGACTCCCTTGCACATAGCATATACAGACAACAAGCACACAAATGTGCTTATAAACAGTTTTTTTTAAAAAAGCAAAAGACAAAATCAGCATCAAAAAGCTACCAATGAGAACCATATCAGCCTGCCTTCAGAATCTGTGCTCTTCAGTTATGAAAGAAGAAAACTTGTTAGTGGCTAATGAAAAATGAAGTCAAATAGATTGTGCTCATCAAACGTTTGAGTCCTTTCAGGGTAAATATAGCCTACTGCCTACTCTTGTGGGTTCTTTAGGCTGAGGAAGTTGACTGACTTGGACCTGGGAGGGTCTTTTAGAGGAGCTAAGGCAAGCTTCTCGTTAGCAAAGCATATGTTCGCTGGAGACCCTTGGCTGCTGGTTCTATCACCAGTGATAACTAGTATTTGCTGAGTACTGTATGTATGGATTGGTGCTTTACGTAGATTGTCTTCTCACAGGCCTATGGTGTTTGTTTTTATCACCATTTTGTCTTATTAGGAAGGGGCAAGCCCAAGCACAGCATGTCCCCATGGAAGGCTTGTATTGATGAGTTGGGAAGGAAGGATGACCAGAGTAGCCCTTTTCTGAAAGAAGAGATAGTATTTATTTTATATACAGGCTCTGAATTGAAAATATTAAAACTTAAGACAAAAGATTAGGTAGTCGGGGGGCTGGAGAGATGGCTCAGCGGTTAAGAGCATTGCCTGCTCTTCCAAAGGTCCTGAGTTCAATTCCCAGCAACCACATGGTGGCTCACAACCATCTGTAATAGGGTCTGGTGCTCTCTTCTGGCCTTCAGACATGCACACAGAAAGAATATTGTATACATAATAAATAAATATTTATTTAAAAAAAAAGATTAGGTAGTCTTTGTATTTATGAAGTGTAAGATTTGGGGCCCAAGATAAGTGAAAGGACTAAAAATTCATAGAGCTTCTCTTTACATTTTCTTCCAGTTTGTTCCGAGAGAGGAAGCAGCTAATGGTCACTTGCATGCTGTCCTGACAGTCCTTTGGTTATTTGGAAGTAGGTTCTGCCTTTTGCACTGGTGAGGAGCCTAGATGAAAGGGACACTGAAGCAGAGGTCCCTGAGGGTGGTGTTAGGATGAAGACTTTCTCCCTAGGATTCTTGTTTACTGCTTATGTATTTACTTAGTTCCTGGGGATGGGGTTTGAAGCCAGGGCTCATCACATGCTAGGCAAGCTTTTTACATGGAGAAAGCTTTTGGTAGCTTTCTCTTACTTTTGGTCTTTTTGAGACAGACTTTTTTTTTTTTTTTTTAAATGTAGCTCAGGTTAACTTCAAACATGGTATCTCCTGAATGTGGTATGTGCCACCATACCCAGCTCTCCTTTATTTTTTGTAAAAGATACTGGGCTCTCAATTTAGGAGGTTTTTTTTTTTTGAAAGGGCTGTCTTCACATGGTTGTTTGACCTGATCCAGGAACATGGTAACAGGGGTCACTTGACCCTGTTTCTTATCTTTTCAAATCAGCACAGTAGTCAGTCATATGCTGACTTGGTAGGTATCGGAAATCAGATTCCTACCAAAAATTCTTAGGACTGGTTAAATTGAGCTATATTCTTGTTTTTTTCATGTCCTTATTTCCTCCCCTTTCCCCTTCTTCTTTGGGGTAGGAATTGGCATTGGCCATTTGTAAGTTTTGTAATGATACAATTTGCACTGGAATTTACTGCATTTCTGTAGGTTTTGATTTTATCGATGACCAACTTGATCAGTGTTCTCACCTGTGGACTTTTGGGACTTTTAGACGATAACAGATTAAATATTAGGAATATTTATAAAACAACGTGTCCCACACTCACTTTGCAGGATTTTTGTTTGTTTGGTTGGTTTTTGATTATTTATAAATAGGCTCTCACTGCTTATTCCTGACTGTCCTGGAACTCACAGAGTATTGGGATTTAAGGTGTGTGCCTGCTGTATACAGCTACACAGAAATTTTAGTAATAATAATGTGCTTGTTGATTTGGGGCTACCTGTCAGAAGGTCTCCGAACAGTCTGTGTCTTCATCTCATGCCCTCTCAGCTTGTCACATTCATTCCTTTGACTTTATTTCTCCTGTTCTCCTGTTTTCTGGAGTCAGATTGTTTTTCCTGCTGTCTGGTAATTAGTTCCATGAAGAGCTTGACACAGGCAGTACCTACACAGCCAGCACTTTCTCAAACTAAAATCTCTTGGCTGCTCCTCAGGTCCCCAACCCACACTTCCACCCTTTTTCTGTTTCTTACCTCATTGCACTTCTGACGTTACCTTGCTTGCATGCAACGTTTCAAATTCCAGACAGATGTGGTTTTCATCCCATCAGGTTGTTGGCCAAGCCTCCTGTGTGTAGGAAGTGTTTATAGTGCAGAGACTACAGGACCTTATTGGTGATCACAGTGGAGAGGAGAGCTCATCTAGATCTAGGGGATGGGGTGGGACTCTCAGAATGCTTTAAAAATCTTTTTTTTTTTTTTAAAAATTATTTATTTATTATGTATACAGTATTCTGTCTGCATGTATGCCTGCAGGCCAGAAGAGGGCACCAGACCTCATTACAGATGGTTATGAGCCACCATGTGGTTGCTGGGATTTGAACTCAGGACCTTGGGAAGAGCAGGCAATGCTTTTAACCACTGAGCCATCTCTCCAGCACCTAAAAATCTTTTACCAGTGATGATTTCTGTGCTTTTTTTGCAGATGAAATCTGCCCTTTAATATTATTGGATCTTTTCCATAAGTCTGTAGTTTTATATATTTTGAAGTGATTCTTACATCGTTTGTGTCTTGTCATTTTGTTTAAGATATTAGAAGTGACACACACCTATAGGAAAGACACAGCACACATCATATTCAACTGGTTAAAAAATACCATGAATTGCTGATTGCTACAATACAGTGTCTAGGTGGTTAATCATGCTGTCCCTTTGGAATTTGCAAGGTAAGTTAGGGGGAGAGCAAGGAAAGAAGTCTGCATTTCTCCAGGTCTCATAGATGTGGTCAGATTAACTAGAACCAAAAGTGACAGTTTTTCCATTGAAAGCTTTCCCTAAGAAGTTTGGTTTGCTGGTGTGTATGAGAGAATTATTCTTGAGTGTTGCTGCAACTCTGTTCCTGTTACATTTCAGCCCCCCACTTCAGGTTACTTGCCAGTTGTTTAGGCAGTTTATGTTCTGAAGTGTTGCTTGCATTTTCCAGGAAACTTTTAAGGTAACCAGAGCCTAGAGTTCTTTGTATGTCTTTACTTTGGGCAATAAACTGAGCATCTGGTATTTTTGTGGTTGGTTGTAGTGTATGGAATGAGCATTTCGTTATAGGTTTAATTTTTCCTTGACTACAAAATTGAGGAAATTGATCAAGGGGACTTAGCTTTGAACAGTTGGGATCCAGGCTGTATTTAATTAACATATCTGTCCATTGCTGTACTGTCTTTTTATCTTGCACTATATGAGATCAAAGCTTAGGGGGAAAAAATAGCTGTGTGGTATTGATTAAGCCTGTCAGCACGTGACCTTTGCCAATTTTGATGGGCGATCTGCTTGCCTATGGAGGAAGTTCAGTCTCTGTGGCCTGCACTTGGGCTCAGTGTCACCAGTTACTATTCAACAGTGATCTGTCTGTTCTGCTCTAGCTTTCTGTAGAACTGAGGCTACTCCTTTTCCTGCCTTCTGCTTCCTTGCCTAGTTACTCAGGTCTCCTCCTCCTCTACCATCCAATAGTATTTATGTGGTTTAGACTGAAAAACTGCTGCTGCTTTTTCTTTTTTTAACCTTAAAAAAATTTAAATAAAATTTCTTTTAATGATAATGTTCAGTTCTATAAATCAAGGGGTTATCTCTTAACCTAGTGATACTTACAGCCTGTGTTAATAATTTATAAATGTCAGGATGAAGCCTTGCTTAAGCTGGTGGTTTATTGAGAAGCTGTACCTTTGTAGATGTTATTAAACTAAAGCTGACATTTAAGATCATATTCTATCAATTTAATTTAAGCATACTTTCAATATAAAAGTATTTATAGCATTAACCTTTCTTATCTCATTCTTTAAAGAAACATAATATTTTTCTTTTTTGGCACTTATCTTTTGGAGTCCTTTGTCTTACAAATTAATGGTTTTTAAAGTAATGACCTTTTCTTCCCAAGATCTGAACAGACTACTATAGGGAGGTGTTACATTTCTGTAGGAAACTGATGATGTGCTCTTGTACTGGTTCCTTTAAATCTTGGGTGGTGTGCTCGGAATAGGGGCCAAACGAGCTTTTCACTGGAGACGTGCTGTGTAGGGCTGGGGTCTGCTCTCTGTGAAGGCGTTTTATTATCCTATAAAGCTGGTTGTCACAAACAAATTACTACTGTAATGTGAAGGGTGGGTTTATTCTTGGACTCAAGGGTAGACATTTAAAAATTATTCCGAGTCTATACTTGCTGCCTCCCTAATTCTACATACCATTGATTACATATCTCAAGTTCCTTTATTCCTTGTTTTTGGCATGTAGAATTAATATTTTACTTTCAAGTAATATTAAAGATTGCTGTTGTAAATACCTGATCTAAGGGTGCTGCCATGTTTCTTATGTTAGATTTGTTAGTGACGTTTATTTTGAGTATTTCCTTCTAAGATCTTGTAGTCAAAGGGGTGGGGGACTACCCAGCAGGAGGCAGATGATAGTCTGCAGGATCTCTACTCCTGAGGTATTTTTCCTCATTAACCACTTTACTCTTTGAAAACTTGCATGTGGACATCTAACCTCTCCACCCATCTCTGTCTGGCACATCCTCCTCCAGGGTCTAGCTGGATTGTTCTGCCCGCCCCCTCATCCTCCCCAAGTGCTGGGATTTATAGCCATTTGTCACCATGCCTGGTTTATCTAGTGCTGGGGAGTTTACCCAGGGCTTCAGGGATATTATACAAGCACTTTACCAACTGAACTGTGCCCCTGGCTGTAAGTCATTTTTAGCCTTTCCTGTTTAATAAATAACTTCTACTGTTAAATAATTTGCACATAGATCTTTTTAAAAAAGAAAATCTAATTAAGCCTACTTATCAGATATTTAAAAACCTGTTTTCATAAAAAAATATGTCATGTTTGCCTATTTCACTTAATCCTCTCAGATTCAGCTTGTGATACCTACTTTGTATTGCTGGTGAAACCTCTCACCACCTCTCACTTTGTTCCCTGTGGTTGAAATTTCACCCGTGTGTGCCTAAGTGTACACATGTGTATGCGGAGGCTTGAAGGCGGCCGTGGGCACTGTTTGGTAGTGATGCCCACTCTTTTTCTTTACTTACTGTTGTTTGCACATGTATAGTGCATATGTGTGTATATTTTGTGTGTGTGGATGCTCATAGCACATACGCAGAGCTCAGAGGACAGCAGTTACTTTATTTTCTCCTACCATGTAGGTTCCAGGCATCAAGTTCAGGTCGTCAGATTTTGTGGTAAGTACTTTTACCAATCAATTGCCCTGGCCATTTCTCTTTGAGACAGTCTTTCACTGCCTGGGATTAAAAGTATATGGTATTCTACCTTCAGGGGTGAATCCTAACTTCTTAGGCATTCAAAGCAAGTGCTTTTACCTATTGGGCCATCTTCCCAGCCCAAAATTTTGTTTTTTCACTTGTGTGCTTACCATATTAAGTGAATCTTAAAATGTTAGAAAGCCGTTTTTGCAGTTTTGTAAAGCTGTTCATTAATTTGTAGTGTGAGAATCATTTGAACAATTTTTCTTCCTTTATTTTTCTAGCTTGGCAAAAGTTTTCATTTGGGCAGCTGTTGTATTTCCCTGAGAAACAGCAGGGGGAAGTGTTTCCATCTGATGTATCTTCCTCCAGTGGGAACCAGCCAGGACTGGAGCTGCTTAGATTTTATTAAATGTAGCATTTGGTAGTAGCATTGATGTTGAATTTGTCTATAGTCACTTGTTAAGTCTGAGAGTTTCTCTGTGAATAGATGTGTGTATTGTTTCCATGTAAGAGTTTCCAATGACATCCTCACACAGCTCCTCCACCTCCTTCACAAACTTACTGGCTTGTCCATAATACCCTATTTATTTCAGTTTTTCTTTTTTCTCTTTTCCCCACACCACTCCTTGTGTTCCTCCTATACCTCTCAAGTGCTGTGCCACCATACATACCTGGTGTATGTAAGTAAGCAGTGTGTCTGGCAGGGGATCCAGCCTCCGTGTGTTCTTTTCTACCTTGACTCTTATTACAAATGGTTCATTTTGATACCACCCTGTGTCGTGGTTGTTGTCTTGTTTCTGTGCTGCTAGATTTAAATGTAAGCCAGAGCTTTCTGACCTTTTAACCCATGCCTGTATTTTATCTGCAAGGCAGCTCAGACCTAACACATTCTAAATTCCTTTTTTCTTTTTTTTTCTCCTATATGGGTCGGTGGAGACTCTTCCTTTCTAAGTGTGAGCCTAATCCTACTGCCTTCTTGACTCTCTCGTTTCCTTTCATGCCTAGTCTCTTGCCATACACAGATGATTGTAGAGTGCATCTTAAACCAAACCACTGCTTTGCCTAACAGTTAACTGTTTCCTAACCTCAGGAGTTTAGACCAGGGGTCTGATAACATGTTGCTCAGATTTTTTTCCAGATTTCTGAAGACAAATCCTGCTCCAGGCTTTCTCTGCTTTGGACAGATGCTACCCAGCTGCCCCTCCATCTCTCTAATCCTTCTTTGTCCTCAGCCTCTTCAGCACCTTGACATTTTACAAGGGGGTTCCTGTCTTAGGCCTTTGAATTTGCCTGTTTCTCATCTCAGAATGCCACCTTCTTCACGATTCTTTACTCCATGGCAAATGACTTCTTGCTAGTGATTGCCTTAAATAAATTAATAACCTCCTCATCACTGTACCTACCCTTTCTTTCGTAGTGTTTATCTTAATTAAAATACTGTTTATTACAGCATTTTGCTGTCTTCCCTTTTCTACTAGATTGTGGGTTGGTTCTATGGGTTTAGAGATTATGGGATTCTATGTATTTAGAGTTTCTTGGGCAGTGCTGAAATGAGGGAGAAATAGACAGAAAAATCTGCTCTAGAGATGTTATTCGATGGTGGGTCTTATAGCTTCTGTATTTTTAAGTGCTGTCTCCCAGCTTCTGGAAATTCTACAAGCCTTCTCCTCCCTGGTCAACCAGCAGTTGCTGGGATCTGAAAAGGAATAGTTCTAGTGGCTTTTCTGCCTAGTCTTTGAATCACACAGGCTCACTAAGATTTCTAGGTCAGTAAGTCTGGCCAACCTTAGAAAGAATTACAACCACTTAGAATGACTTGGACATAGAAAACAGCAGATTGAGGTTCCACTTAGGCTTCTGCCTTCCCAGACCTTTCACCTGACAATGTGTGAAGTGTGTAAGTGGTCCTGCTCCAGTGCGTCTCATGCTTCCATCTTCCTTTGATATGATTTGTCCCCGTGAATTAGAAATCTTATGTGTGTATGAAGTGTAATCGTGTTGGTATAAAATTTGCCCTGTTATTTCCTTCATCAGACATTAAGAGCTTATGTACCATGACTGCTTCTGGCTTGGGGGTCTTAGAGCCTTGTTTACCTTATTCTCTAAGTGTGTGATACAGAGGGAGTAAGACTGACCTGGCTTCTTGCTTGTTGAAGGTTGCTACAGTCCAGATGGCCTTTTCACGATCAGCATTTCATGATTAGAACTTTATGTGCTTGACTGTTTTTACATCCCGAAGTGCGGCTTTCCTCATTCACAGAGGTGCAGCTCGTCCTTGTGAATTTCACAGACTGATGCATCTTTGCTGGTGCAGAGCCCGAGCTTCTCTTACACAGCTATAATGTTTCTGCTTTTATATAATGTACTTGCCTTATAACTTACCTACTTCAAGTATATTCACAGATATTGACAACTATCACTGTAATTTTAGAACATTTCCACCATGCCCAAGGAAATATTACATCCTCAGCAGAAAATCGTTTTCTCTTCCCTGAAGTCCTAGGCAACCAGCAGTCTGCTTTCTGTTTTTCTTTCTGCACTTGTCACATAAAGGAATCCTACAATGCGTGTTCTTGTGTGGCTGACTTCAGATACTTGTGCATGTGAGGGCCAGAGGATAACCTTGGGTTTCATCCTCAGCAAGTCCATCTACTTCCTTTTTGGAGAAAGTCTTGCATTGGCATGTTTACTAATTAGGCTAGGCTAGCTGGCCAGTGAGCCAAAGGAATCCTCCCATCATTTCTTCAACAGTGCTGCTGGGATTACAAATACACACCATCCTGCTTGGCATTTTCATGTGAGTTCTGGGGAAGTCGGTTCCTGATGCTCGTAGGGCCAGCACTTCACCAATTGAGCCACTTCTGCAGCCTCTTGCTTTGTCCTTAAAGTTTTATTTTCCTTTCTTAGTTTTCTATTTACAGTTGTGCTATGGGAAAGCAAGCTTCAAAATTCTTTCCTCCATTTAGACCAGGTACTTGGTTGATAGGCATTTGATTTCTCTGGTTTTGGCTTCTCATTTTCTCTTGAGTTGCGCAATGACTAAAGCCCCTTCCTGTCCCCAGGAGCAGAACTGGTCACCAGAGAGTGATTGCTCCTAACAGTCTTCAGATTCTCAGTATATTTGCTTCTGTTTTCCTAATTCAGCCTGAGACATCTATGTAATTACTGTTTCAGGCAGTTCAGTTTATTTTAGAGAACACATTAGAGCATTTGTAATGCTATTGCCCCT
Organism: Microtus pennsylvanicus; assembly: GCF_037038515.1. Lineage (NCBI taxonomy): Eukaryota > Metazoa > Chordata > Mammalia > Rodentia > Cricetidae > Microtus > Microtus pennsylvanicus. The sequence continues at coordinate 78,055,606 of NC_134591.1, forward strand.
CCCCCATAGCTAGCTGGACAAGAAAGTAATAATATTAGTTCTGTGGATTTCATGTTAGTCTGGCATAATTTTTAAGAAAACAAAAATAGGTATTTTGAAGAAAGCAAAATAGGTGTTTGGTTTTCGGTTGTGGGCAAATTTGTTTTACAGAGGCTATGTGGCAATATCTGAAGAGATTTTTCTTTTTTAGAGGTCTCATTAGAACTTGGAGTTGTGCTAGCAGAATCCACTTGGTTAAGGACCTGGACTGCTGCTAAGCATCCTGTCATGCATACAGCACAGCCTCCCCCCCCCCCCCCCCCCCCCGCAAAGAACTCTCTAGCTCCAGTTGTTGAGAGTATCACTGAAGAGAAGCCTTTGTTAGAGTGAACTGGGGATTTTTCTTCTTAGGCTGAATAGAATAAACAGCTATGAGCCATGTACAAGGCACAACAGTTCTGCGTGTGATGAGCAAAGGCTTCACATTTGACAGTGTAGGCAAGCAAAAGCTGAGGAGGTAAAGGTGGTGCCTGCTGCGTTAAGCACAAGGGCCTGATTTTGAATTAACTGCCCTCATGTAAGAAGCCAGATGTGGCAGCACACATCTGTAACCCTAGCTCTGGGGAACAGATGGGTTTTTAAGTTTACTGGCTTGTTGGTCTTGCTGTGTTGATGGAGCAAGAGATTTAGGTAGAGAGCAACTGAAGAAGGTACTTAATGTCAATGTCTGGTCTCTATCCATAAGTGTACTGACATCACATGCTCTCACACATGTGCATGCACATGTACACACAACCCTCAAGGTTCTAAATATTTTATTGGAAATATCCTGGGGCATCTCATCTGTGGATATTTCTGCTTCAGATTATAATGATAAAATAGTTTTTTTGTTTTAATTTTTTTATGTGTATGCGTATTTTGTCTGCATGTATGTCTGTGCACCATGTTTGTATGCCTTGTACCCAAGGAAGCCTTCATCTGATTCCCTGTAACTGAAGTTACAGACAAGTAGGGGCTGGCGTGTGGAGCTGGAGAGATGGCTCAGCGATTAAGAGGACTGCCTGCTCTTCCAAAGGTCCTGAGTTCAATTCCCAGCAACCACATGGGTGTTGACAGAGGTTTCCACCCTGTCCTATAGCCATTCAATCCCAAAGAAATCACACAGAGGTCTACATTAATTATGCCCCGATTGGCTTAGTAGCTCAGGCTTCTTATTAACTCTTGTAACTTATATTAGCCCATAATACTTGTCTGTGTTAGCCAGTCACATCTTGCTTGCTCTGTGTCTGATTTCGTCTGTGTCTGGGTGACAATTGCAGACTGACTCTCTTCCCAGAATTCTCCTGGTGTCCTTGCCCTGCCTCTACTTCTTGCCCTACTATTGGCCAATTAGCGTTTATTTAAAATACAAGTGACAGGGTACATACCATTGTCCCACAGAACATGGGGACTCATAACCATCTGAAATGAGATATGGTGACCTCTTGAGGAAGAGACCTGATCAGTCCTCATCAACTTAGACAACTTAGACCCAATATGGACAAGTTCAGCAAAACCGCCATATGTGGGTTGCCCATGCATGCTTCAGCATTGCCAATTATATTACAGCCTGCCATGTGGGTGTTAGAAACTAATCCTGGGTCCACTTTTACCCTCAGAGCCCCTAAAATACAGTTCTTAACGTTTTAGCTGAGATGTTAACTGTTTGCTAAGGTTTTGCTGTTTTGAGTACTTTCTTATCCTCTATGTTGTTTCTGGGTACTTTTTACTATCTCTTTTGGGAGGAAATTCAGTGTTTTAATTGGTGTTCCATTAATCTTAGTTCTCCCAGTTTTTTCCCCAAAGCTTATTTAAGGAAGTGCCGCTCAGCATCTAGCCTTCCTTGTATGTGAAAGCAAAAGCATTTGCCTTGGCTTCCTGCTTCTTACTTCAAAGACTGCGTTCTGCATTTGACCCCCTTGTTTTTTCAGTAAGCTCTGAATTCTGAGAACACATATACAGACTCCAGAGGTATTGATTGTGATCGTAGTTACTGACCACGCAGGTAGTGAACTGTTCTGGGGGCTTGTCCCACTTGGATGGTTAGGCTTGGCCAGGCGGGCCCGCTTTACACCATGGAAAAGCTACTGTCTGTGTCACATCAGTTTCAGATGAGAAGGTTTTATCTCTCCCTGACTTACAGATCTGCTGATGCCATGTTTCAGTGTCACCTTGCAGCTTTGTCAGTAACTCCTGACATGTGTTGAGGCAGTCTCCGCAGCAGGTGGCTATGTATGAGAATACCTGATTTCTCACACCATGAATACAAGTGTCAGAATGACACTTCCTTTTCTAGAGCGAAGTCATTACATTTTCTCTCCTAGACATGTTGATATGAAAGAGAACAGGTAAAGAAAATTGATTTCCCTTTGAAAGGGAGCCACCAGCAGTAGTAGCCGACCTCTGAAGCTTTCTGTTGCATCCAGGCTGCAACTGCTTTTCTTGGAAGGAAGACCCATGCTGCTCACTGAGGGCTTTTTGTTGTTTTGAGATAGGGTCTCTCTGTGTAGTTCTGGTTGGCCTCCAATTCAGAGGTCTGCTTGCCTGCTACCTTTCAAGTGCTGGGATTAAAGGCATACACCACCACACCTGGCTCATTTTTTCCTTAAATGGGAATGCTAAAACAGTTTCTAACATTTTTGTTATACTTAATTATGTATAGGTGTGTGTTTGTGTCTGTATGTGAATATGAATGCAGGTACATATAGAGGCATCAGATCTCCTGGAGCGAGAGTTACATGTGGGTGCTGGGAACCAAACTCTGGCTACGTTATCTCTAAGAACAGTGTGTACTTGAAACTGCTGAACCATCTCTCTAGGCCGACCCCATATTAGTTTGATGCTTCCAGTGTGCATTCTGCCCTCTTTTAAAACATAAGAACTCCTTCTGCTTCTCCTGCCATGGTTGCCATTAAGGGAAGCTGTTTAATTGGATACCCTTTAAATTATTAAAGTCCTCTCGCCTACAGTGCTGTTCTGGTTGCTTCTTACCATGGTGTTTATGGCTTAGACAGCTCAAGTACTGCTTCAGTTATTCCCAAGGCAATCTTATAATGGCCTCTTTATAGATCCCACTTATGTAAGAGAGTGAGAAGGAAGAAATAATTATTCATCCCTCGTCTTCATGTGCCAGGAGTGAATCAGGAGTTTAAAATAAGTATTTTAAGGAACGTCCAGCTTGAAGGTGAAGACAAAAGTTAATAAATGTAAAATTCTAGTTGAGTAAAGTGTTGTGAAGAAATTAAATCTTAAAATTCTGGACAGTCCATCATGTTGTGAGGTAGTTTCTATTGAGCTATAAACTAAAGGGCAGGAGAGGGGCAAGGCAACAGAAGGAAGAGCTTCACAGAGGAGGCTAAGTTGGCAGATCTTCAAAGGTGTACAGAGGCAGGGCTGTGTACCCCAAGGACCAAATATGAATGTCAGTATGCAAAAGAGGTGTAAGATGAAGCCAGGGAAAGACAGAAATCCCGTAGAATATGCTGCAGCTATAGTGTGTTTTTTTTAACTAGGGACACTGAAATATTGAAGGTGGGATTAACATGATGTTATTAGCTCTTTAAAAAGGAGACCCTGGCTATAGTGTAGAAAAGAATTATAGCCTGGTGGTGGTGGTGGTGCATACCTTTAATCCCAGTTCTCGGGAGGTAGAGGCAGGTGGATCTCTGAGATTGAGGTCAGCCTGGTCTACAGAGAAAGTTCCAGGACTGGCTCCAAAGCTACACACAAAAAAATGTTGTCTGAAAACAACAACAAAACAAAAATAAGCCCCCCTCCCCACAAAAGAGTACAGTGGGATCTGAAGGGCTGGATTTGAAGAAACCTACCAGGAAAGCCATGCTAGTTGCTTAAATGAATCAGATGAGAGAAGTTTATAAGTTACACTGACAGAATTTATTGATGTTAGCATTTGAGAATGAAGGAAAAGCATTAAAGAGATCAGCTTGTATTACTAGTTGGCATGGGCAAAGGTCAGAGGTAGACTGTCCTGGAGAGGTCATTTCTCTGGGGCTAGCAGGTTGGCTTAGTTTGGATGTGTTTAGGAAAGACATTGAGAGGAGATGGTCTTCATGCTCAGTGATCAGTGGAAGGAGCAGCTGGGTACACAGGCAGAAAGACTTTGTGGGTCCCCTGAGTGACCAGGAATCTAAGGGAAAAGAGACTTCTCAGAAAGCACTGGTGATATTCCTGTCAGCTGGTGTTACAGAGCGTTAGTAGACAGAAAGGAGGATTTGAGGAGAGCAATCCTTTAGAGGAATTTGTGTTACAGCATCCATATTGGTAGACTTTGCAGTTACTGGGAGAGTGATACAAGTCAGTCAGTCACTAGTAACAACAGTGAGATTTGTGAAAACCCATTTCATGGGCAGAGTGGTTCAGCATGAGAGGCTGGACTTCGAGTTTTTTTTTTTTGTTTTTTGTTTTTGTTTTTTTAGTTTTTCGAGACAGTTTCTATGTAGCTTTGGAGCCTGTCCTGGCACTAGCTCTTGTAGACCAGGCTGGCCTCGAACTCACAGAGATTTACCTGCCTCTGCCTCCCGAGTGCTGGAATTAAAGGCGTGCGCCACCATTGCTTGGCGAGGCTGGACTTCGAAAGAGCCTCGGAGGAATCCTGGATTTGGAGGGCCAAAAACTGTGGGTGAGTAGAAGTTAGACTATGGGCAGGGGAAGACTATTCATAGTCAAGTGGCTTCCAGGGACAGGACAGGGTTTTGAGGCAGCCAGAGCCCACCATAGAGGGTGGAGGTGGGAGCAGGCGGAGAGAGATGAGACTGGAGAAATGGAGGAGCAGTTAGGACTTGCTGGGTTTTGTAATCTTTCAAAGGGAATGGTGCAAATGGGATTGTGCACTTGAGACAGGGTCAGTTGTGGAGTGAGAGAGATAGTTCATCATTTGAGAGCACTCACCGCTGTTAGGACCTGAGCTAACACATGTTAGGATCTGCACACATGTGCACATATAACCATACAAAGATACATACATATAATTAAAAATACCCAGTCAATTGTATGATACATGAATTGCATTTCAGTTACATTATTCTATGTAGACTGTGAAAAACATCGACCAGCTGCATCAGAGAGGCCACTCCAGTCCACCACCACCAAAAAAAAAAAAAAATCCTGTTTTTGTAGTTTCAGAGAGAATAGTGAGAACAGGTGATGGAGCAGTAAGTTACAGAGATACAGAATACGTTTGGTAAGCCACAAAACCTGAGAATACCTTTTGTGTGATTGAACATATGAGAAATACAGATTTGTGTGTGTGTGTGTGTGTGTGTGTGTGTGTGTGTGTGTGTGTGTGTGGTTGAACGAGAAAGAATTAATTAGATTTCTCTGAGTGCTTTGGAGACTGGCTTGAGCAACTGAGATGATTAAAGCTCAGGGACTGAACTTGGAAGCATCAGGCTTTCTTGCATAAGTAAATACATGATTCAAGAGAAAATATTTTTGTGTTTTACTTCATTATGTGATTAACTTTAATTATTTTGTGCTTTAAGTTTTTCATATTTTATTGAGGTTGATTCCTGCAGCCCCCATTGGTATATTTTCCTGTTCAGTCCTATCCTGTATTCCACTCTTTTGCAAAAGCAAACCTTACACTGGAGTTGATATTTTATGTTTTCCTGTTTAAAATACTATAGCTGTTAGTTCAGAACAGAAACCAAGCCTCTTTCTCTGTGAAATACTTTCTGTCAGAATGCATGGCCCTTATCGCACCAGAGATGGTGTGTGTCTGTATGTCTTTGTGTCTGCACTCAATAGGCTGGAGGAGGAAGGGCATTGCATGCCCCCCCCCCCCCTTTAAAATCATCTTTAACCTTAATTCCTTTGAGATGGGATCTCTCAGCGAGCCTGATGTGAGGCTTTCTTAAATGACGCCTGGACCCTGATCATAGCTGGAATTCTGGCCCCCTTTGAATTTGTCCTGAGAAGCAGGGTGAGGTGTTGCCTGTGCTTTGTGCTGTGGAGGGTGAAGTAGCAGAGTGGTTTGTGTCATTGGCTTTGATTAGATAAAACGAGACTCAGCCTGCTTACTAAATTTTGTTATTGATCAGAAAACTGCAAAGAAAAGAACTGACTATTTGCTGAATCTTAAGAGCACTGATTTGGGAAGTGTGTTGTGTTTTATATGTCCATCACTCAGGCCTGAGAAATAAGTGTTTCTGTGAAGCTGGCATTTCTGTCAAAATGTTTTCATTTACTTCCTCAATGGCCTCCTTTAGTTTCATGCTTTATTAACCAAATTGAAACACAAATTTATTTTTTAAAAGATTTATTAATTTTTTATTTTATGTGTATGAATCTTTTACCTGTATGTATATCTGTATACCATTTATGTATTGCCTATGGAGGTCAGAAGAGGGAGCTCCAGATCATTGAGAACTAGAATCCTGTATGAGTGTCCTGTCCCCCCACAGTGCTGAGGTTGAACAACAGAACCATGTGTTCTCCCACTGTGCTGGAAGATCTCAGACAACTGTAGCTTCATTTATCAGCTGTTCAAGCCAGATTCCTTACCATTGTTGTGACTTCATTGTCACCGCTAGTGTATCATTACATCCTGTTTACTTTTGTTTTAAAAATACCTGGAAAGCTGGCCTAGTTGTACACAAGTAAGCAAAATCATAGAAAAGATTTGAAAAGCCCATAGAAGTCAGACATTTTCCATTTTCTACCGCTACCATCTTGGCCATCCTATCTACCATGGCGAGCTGCAGCCAGAAAGCCTCCTCCCTTACCAGGCTTTGTGCAGTCAGCCCTTGTGACTTCTTCAGGTTTTTCTTTTTTGTGAGGAGGGTTTGTTAGTGGTTTTGTTTGTTTGTTTATTGTTCTGAGCCAGGATTTCATTGTATAGCTCTGGCGGGCCTGGAACTCACTATGTAGACAGACCAGTCTCAAACTCACAGAGATTTGCCTTGCCTCTGTCTCTTGTGTGCATGGATCAAAGGTGTGCACCACCACACCTGACATGATTTTTTCTTTAAAAAATTTTTTAAAATTGCTTATTTGTTTGCATGTCTTCCCCCTTAGAAGAGGGTGTTAGGTTCTTTACAGCCTGCAGTTGCAGGCAAGTGTGAGACATCTGATATGGGTGCTGGGAGCTCGACTCGGGTCCATTGGAAGAGCAGCCATTTTTTGTTTTTGTTTTGTTTTGAGACGGGTTTTCTACGTACCTTTGGCTGTCCTGGAACTCACTCTGTAGACCAGGCTGGCCTTGAACTCATAAAGACTGCCTGCCTCTTCCTCCCTAGTACTGGGATTAATAGTGTGTGCTATTATCACCAGGCCAAACAGCACTGTTAACCACTAATTTAACTCTTCAGTCCTGACCAGTGTGATCATTGTTTCTTTGCTATTCACACCCCTACTGAAACATCAGCTAGGGTCAGCTAGAGTCAGTTCATGTGTTTAAGTGACAACCAACCGTCTTACAAGGCCTCCGAGTCTTCTAATGTCTATCAGGACCAACCTTCCTGACCCTGCCTGTCCCAAACTCTCTAAACTTGTTTCCAGTCCCTCTTCTCCTCTTGTTCCTTTTGTCTGCTCAACTTCTTGAATATTGAATGTGCCTGGGTCAGCTGATTATACACACTTCTTCTTCTCAGTCCTAGTGCCTTTGTGGCTTCTTCCCTCATTGTACCATTGCGTTCGTCTCAGGAGGTCATCCTAGATAGTCTTCATTTACAGCCTTCCTGATTCTCATCACTTCTCCACTTGAAATTGTTGGAATGTGTACTTATTTGTGGTCTCTCCGCTTCTGGAACATAACTTCTACCCTGGGAGAGATGCAAGTATTTGCTGTTTCCCAGCCTCCCAAATGGTAGAGCACAGGGGACACACTATGAATAGAAACACCTGTGATTCCAAGTTGTGTTCTATATTAGATTTTGTTTTTAATGCGGGTTATGCTGTCACCTGCTTCACTTGAGCAGTTGATTAGCACATACATTGAACATTTATGGCATTCCTGCTGGAGAAAAACACTGCTTTAAACGTTCACTTATTTGTTTTGGAGGGAGAGGCAGTGTGGGTGTATTTCTTGAAGCTATGTGAATTAGTGGGTCAGAGACAGGTAGGGAAAATTGGCTCCTGTGAAAATGGAGAGGACTGGCAGTGCAGGTGCTTCAGATTTTGCCTTTGCTCTCTTTGGCAGTGTGCTCTTGCAGAAATGATCTCTGCTTTATCGAGTGTGAGGTGGGTAGAACTACTTGGTCTGATATGGTTTACTGAGCTGATGAAAGAATTTGATGACTTAGGTATTCCTTGTGAGCCTCACATTGCTGTGAAGATCCATGGCTTGCTTGGTGGAGAAAGAGAGCCACGGGCTTCTTTATGCATTTTCAGATGCTAATATCACGGCCTACAGGGACTTGGCATAGTACATGATTCGTCTATGCAAAACTTATATGAGCACTAAAATACTTTTGTTTTTCTCGAAATAAGCTTAAAATTGAAATTCTCTCTGAACATTTACTGTATGGAAAGAAGTAATCTAGGTTTGTGTTACAGCATACTTTGAGCCTCCTGACCTGCGATGGTCAGTGCTGTTACTCCTTCCTCAGTCACCTCTCAGAGATGGTTACATTTTTATTTTCCTGAATTCCTGAGGGTATTTGACATGTTGATAGAGAGGGCTTTTCTGGCCTATCATAATTGATCTATGGGCTTTGGAGAGATGTGTGTAATTTTTATGATTTTGGCATGACTGAAGAAAATTTTCTCTGCATCTGAAGCATATAATTGCAAACTGTTTTATCTGTTGTTGGCTAAGTAAGCAGGACCAGTCTTTTGTTTGTTTGCACATGTTGTTCCTATCTGGTCCTGGTAGCAGATGCTCTTAGTCTCATCACTTGTCTCCTTTGTTGCAGCTGCTGTGTGGAGGGCAGCGAGCTGAGCTCTCCCCTCAAATTTCTAGCCCCAAACACCTGGCACCTAGATAATATTTAGTAACAATTGTTTCTCAAATGAGATGAGATTTTGGGGAAGACAGATGATTGTGGAAAATAGATTAATGATTATTAGGTTTTCCAAAGCTGACTTGTACAACCTCTTTCCGTTGGTAGAAAACTTTTTAAGATTTGTCTTGAGTTGAAGTTTAAGATTCATTCTTTTCATTGTAGACTAGAGTTTTGTGGGGGTAGGGGTTGTGGTTATTTCTGGAGAAGCTCATTAAGGAGACTGTTGATAGTAGGAATTTTTGAAGAGTGTAAAAACCACCTAATAGTCTTTAAAGCTGGAGCTTGGAATTTGCTAGTTTTGTTATGACGGGCATAATAAAGCTTTTCTTTCTCTATTTTTTAAATCTCCTGAAACATAGCTAGAATGGTTGACTGAGAAGATGTGTGAGTTATAACTAAGCTAATTAAGGCTCACGATTTTGCAATTGTCAAGAAGATACTGCTTTATTCCTTTTTTTTTTTTTTTTTTTTTTTTTGGTTTTTTTGAGACAGGGTTTCTCTGTGGTTTTGGAGCCTGTCCTGGAACTAGCTCTTGTAGACCAGGGTGGTCTCGAACTCACAGAGATTCGCCTGCCTCTGCCTCCCGAGTGCTGGGATTAAAGGCGTGCGCCACCATCGCCTGGCACTGCTTTATTCTTGAACGGAGCTTTGGAATCTGGAGATGGAGACAGTCCTTAGAAGGCGGCGCACTGAGTGGCTCCTGCAACAGTTCCCATACCTGTGCAAATTGTTGTCTTACACAGAAGTAATTTGTACCACAGGTTCTTTCCTTTTAAATTTTGGGTTGAAGTTAATTTTTTACAGTTCTTCCCATTATATGTTGCTAACTGAGTTATACTATACTTTTTCCTTAAAAAAGATAAAAACAATGAGTGTACAATAAGTTTAGTTTATGCCCACCATTGAGCTGGCACGACTTGTGTGTGTATGTGTGTGTGTGAAATTGTATTTCTCTGGTTTTGCTTTTCCATGATGGCACGTAAGATGTTTTTTATATTGGAAGCATGAATAGTGTTTTCTTTGGGGAAAAAACGATTTAATGGCAGCTCACAACTGCCTATAACTCCAGTTCCTAGGGACTCAATACCCTCTTCTTATCACTGTGGATTCCTTCATGTGTGTGATGCACATAAACTCATGCAGGCACAGATAAACATATAACAGTAGATAAATAAATGAAAAAAAAGACTTGTTTTTATTTTAGGTCTAGCAGCATTTTCTTAATCTTTGTATATACACCACATTCATTCAGTGCTTTTTGGAGACCAGAAGGGAGCATTGGATGCCCTGGAAATGAACTGGAACCAAGTTCTGGTCCTCTGGCCGAACAGCAAGTGCTCCTAACTGCCGAGCTTTCTCTCCAGCTCCGGTTTTTTTGGGCAGGGTATTTTTGTGTTCCCTATCCTGGAACTCACAGAGATTCACCTGCCTCTGCCTCCTGAGTGCCGGGATTACAGGTGTGCCCCACCACTACCTTGCCCATCTCCAGTTTTTAAATAAAGCAGCATGTTATTTTAGGAAGGAAATAAGAGGAAGCATTTAAGCTTCAAAGAAAAACCAATTTGACACCCTCCCTTTCTTTTCTCTCTCCTAGCATTTTTGAACCGTTGGGGTTGTTGGAGTGGTTGGATTTTCCCTGGAATTGAGTGAGAAATTCAGAAGACTGAAGCCCAGGCTTACTGTCTACCTTTCACGGAGGCCTAGCCGTGAGAGGACAGAAGAAGGCACGTGGCGAATCATGACAGCTGACAAAGACAAAGACAAAGACAAAGAGAAGGATCGGGACCGGGATCGGGACCGAGAGAGAGAGAAAAGAGACAAAGCAAGAGAGAGTGAGAATGCCAGGCCTCGAAGGAGCTGTACTTTGGAAGGAGGAGCCAAAAACTATGCTGAGAGCGATCATAGCGAGGATGAAGACAATGACAACAGTGCCGCCACGGAGGAGTCCACGAAGAAGAACAAGAAGAAACCACCCAAGAAAAAGTCCCGGTATGAAAGGACAGACACTGGGGAGATAACATCTTACATCACCGAGGATGATGTCGTCTACAGACCAGGAGGTAAGAGAGCATTGTGGTCTGCACAGGGCTGGGGAAAGTAATGGTCTCGGCTTCCTTTATTGTCTAGGAAGACTTGGAGTCTGTTTGCCAGCTTTGTGCTTGTGTCTTCCTGGCCCTGTCTGGTTGTGCATTTCTGATGACCTTGCTTCCTTGTGATGTTTGCTGGCTCACTCAGTTTTTTGTTTTGTTTTTTATTCATCTTCAGCTATAAATTAGGCTTGCAGAAGGAATACATGCATAGCAGAGACAGGTAAACCTTATGATTCTGGGGAATAGGACATCTCTGTTGAAGTAGAATTGACCAGCAACTGGAGAGGTTTTTGGATTTTTGAGTTTTGAGACACGGTCTCACTACTTAGCCTGGCTGTCCTGTGACTCACTGTAAAACAGCTGCTTTGAAACGCATAGCGAGCGAGTAATGGTCTCTGCCTCCCAAGTGCTGGGACTAAAGGCATGCTCTACCACCGCTGGGCTAGAAAAAGATTCTTTAAGTGGCTTTCAGAGCAAGATTTCTCACTCCCAGGTAAACCTTTACCAAGGCAGTTTAACCAGTCAGTGACAGCAATGAATTGCATGTGTTCGGTATCCCTTGCAGTGGATATTATCTGGTCGTCAGTGCACTGAAGGGTCTGAGGGAACCAGACCCAGTGTGGAGATGAGAGGCTTTGAAGAAATGCAGAATCCACAGGTACCAGCACTCATTGGGTGAATCACTATGAATTTGACTGGTCTTTTGAGAAACCTGCCAACCAACTAGAGAGGCACACCCCTCCCCCTTACAGAAGCGAATAAAACTATCACTGATCATTTTATTTGAATTATTTGCACTGTTAATCCATGACAAAAATTTCATGGGAGGTATAATCAGTACACTGGAGTCTTACCCTGTTTGAAGTTTTTCCAACACTATGACTAAAGGATACACTGTCATTAACCTAGCACAATCATTTCACTGAGAAGAACTGAGTTTCTGAATTCATTTGTATAAAGTTCCACATTTTGGGGAGCCATATAGGAGTTGGTTTGGGATTTTCAGAAAATAATTAGTATTAGACAAACTTATGTTTACAACTGTACTCTATACTTTCCTTGGTTGACAGTTGCGTAGAGGGGTGTACAATATGAAATTGTCCATGACGGGGCACTTAGAGGACTTGAAATTCTGCCAGAGCATTCGTCCCATGCAGATTCCAGTGCTGTGCATGCTTCTCTTTGATTCAGTACTGGACCACAGTGATGTCTCATTGCCCAGTCTTCCCGACCATTACTATTTCACTCACTGAGGGCCTCTTTAACTTAGGGTGGGGTGTGTGTCTGTGTGTGTGTGTTTTCTTGGTGTCTTTTTGCTTTGGTTTGGTTTTGCTTTAGATATAGGGTCTGGTAAGCATAGGCTGACCTGGAAAGTTCTCTGTCGCCAGCCCAGTAGTCTTAAACCTGTGATCTTTTGTCTTCTCCTGGAAGTGGGGACTACAGATGTGCCTCCTGGTGCTGGGCTGCTTATGTCATTGTAAATTATGGGAAAGCATTAACATGTGTTGATTATAGCTCACATAGAAGTTGTATTGTTCTCCATCTCTGGAAACAGCAGTGTAGTGTGGTGATGGGAATTCAGTGTTGGAGTCATTGCCAGCTGCATTGTGCAGTGCCAGATGCCAGCCCTGCTCATCACACATAATATGGAATCTCCCTTTTGTGTCACTAGGGACATTCCAGTATGTTAGGAGTCAGGTGCTAATGGGGAATGCTGCTCAGACTGTCATCTCTTGAGAGGTGGGTAATTCGTTAACTCTGAGAAGTCCTATAGCCAAGAAAACCTCTGACATTGAACAGCTCCTCTGTCTCTGCTGTTGATGGACTATGATAATCTGTGCTACCACCTCCCTGAGGATGCTAACGTTGAGGAAATGTGTCTGCCAAATGGTGGCCACCTTTACAGCTTGATGGAAAGTTCTCCTTGATACTCTCAAAGAAATGTGGGAGGAGATTGTTCAGGCTCCTTTACAAAACGGCTGGCTCTTCTAAAGTACTTTGGCAGCTCTTGTTTATACCCCTCCCACAAGTGCCTACATCTGTGGATGCACAGGTCACCTGTCCTTCTCTTTTTTTGCACAGTGCTGAAGATTCGGCACAAGGTCTCACGCATACTAAGCAAGCGTTCTACTGCTGATCTGTATCCCCAGACCCTCCAGTCTCTTGTATAAAAATCTGTAGTGTCACGTGTGGCCTGTGCATACCATCTCATACTCTGCAGTCATTGGTAGGTCACTCCAGATTCTTAGTGTGATAGAAATGCTGTCCTGTCTTTGTGCTGTTAGTGTATAATGACTGACACAGTTCTTTTTCTCTAGTGGTTTTCTTTGTTCTTTATTTTTATTTTTCGAGACAGCTTCTCTGTGTAGCCCTGGGTGTCCTGGAACTTGATCTATAGACCAGGCTGGCCTCAAACTCAGAGATTCACCTGCCTCTGCCCTCCCGGGTGCTGGGATTAAAGTGTGTGCTGGACCACCATACCCTGTTTTTAATTATTTCTGATTTGTGGTTGGAGTCACAGATGCAGAATTAGTTAAGGCACAGAGCTGACTAGTGTACTTGAATGATTTGGAGATGCTGTGATTTGTGCTCTACTGGGCACCCTTTGGTAAATTGCCTGCCTTAGATCTGCTGAGTGCTTCCTGTTGAGTGGTCTAGAGGCTAATATTTAAAGCTAAATGACTTGGTTGCCTTTCCCAAATAACTTCTGAGTTGGAGGTTTGTTAAATATTGACCATTCTTCAGATTCGTTTTAAAAATTGAAAAGTCAAAAGTAGTTTTCTATGACTAGATTCCAAGATGGACATTCATCCCCCCCCCCCCCCCATCTTCCTGGTGTCTCGATGTTTCTTTGTCTGTTCTGTGTTGTCTTCTTTTTAAAACTGTAGTTTCAAATCCGGGTCCCTATTGAGTCCCTCAGCAAGACTTGAATTTGTGACTATCCTGCCTCAATCTCTTGAGCAACTGGGTCATGGGGTGTGTGCTATACATGTCTATCCTTTTCTCCTTTCTTATTTTTGAATACAGTCTTATGTGGTCCAGCCTGACTTTGAATCATTTCTATGTGGCTGAGAATGATTCTTGATCCTCTTGTCTTCACTTCCCGAGCATTGGAAATATAGGCATAGTGTCTGGCTCCTTAGTTGACTCTCAGACATTTAGGACCTTTAGAGAATGTTACAAGAGAGGTCTTCCAGGGATTGGTAGTTTTGGACAGATCTTTTAATTGATTGTAATAATGGAAAAATCTGAATTTAGGTATATCTCAAGTGGTATAAGGAAAGAGCCCTATAGCCAGGTGGTTGGTGGCACACGCCTTTAATCCTAGCACTTGGGAAACATAGGCTGGTGAATCTCTGTGAGTTCCAGTTTAGCCAGGGCTACATAGTGAGACCCTGTCTCAAGACAACCAACCGGCAAAGAGTGAGTCCTGCAGTGGTCCTTTGAGGAGAGGCTGCTGTGCCCCTGGTTCCAAGAGCCAGTTCTCTACTCAGGGTGTCACTTAGAACTTGTCAGGATCTAAGTCTGTGTCTTGCTCTCTATAGAGCTTATTTTGCCTTTTCTCTGTCTTAAGGAGCACAGTGAACTCTGGTTAATACCACTGCCCATGTCACTTTTGTTCATGGGACACTACAGGCTTACCCTAATCCTTAGTCTTTCGTTAGCTCAGTGGCATTGACTTTGCATTTCCAGGCTTGTCACATTTCCTTAATAGATATTTGGTGTGTGTATTCCTTCTAAAACTTACTCAGTAATAATTTTGTTTTACTTGTATTTTAGAATTGAGATGTGAAGCATTTCTCTAATTATTCTTTTATGAATAAAAACTCAGGAGTAAGATATGGGGTAAGAACCTGAATGATTGGAGAAGTGGCGAAGAAGCAGTGACTACCTCTCTTCCCTTCCTCTAGCCAAAAGGAGCTGAGCATCTTTCTAAGCTCTTCCCTACTACTTCCCATGTCTTTCTATGTATCCGGGGTCCGGGGTCCTCCAAAACTGACTAATTTTGATCATCTAGTAGCTAGCTCTGCCCTCTGATTGAAGGTAAACTTTATTGGCATTCTCGGGAGTGTCAGTGCAATCAAAATATACTACAACAGAGACAAGTAATTTCTGTGCATACAAATGGAATTAAACTGGAAATAATCCAAATGAGGCAAAGGAATTCTGGGTGTCCATTTGAATAAAAAGGAAGTATAAATAGTCTTTAAAAAAAACCAGGGTGGTGGCGCACCTCTTTAATTCCAGCACTTGGAAGGCAGAGGCCAGCAGATCTCTGTGTTCAAAGTCAGCTTGGTCTACTGAGCAAGTTCCAGGAGAGTCAGGGATACTCAGAGAAGCCTTGTCTCCAAAAACAAAACAAACACCAGAAACAAACCAAACAGTAAAAAAACCCCACAAAACTTTAGGAAGTTGAATGAATACAAAAGTATAATAGTGTATGATTCCTTTTGATGCAGCATTTCAGAAGAGGTCCAATAATCAGGAGCAAGGTGGGTTATAGGCATGGTATAGGAATTAGCATGAGAGGACCCCCCCAGGCTTCTGACCTTGCTTTGTTTTGTTGGTGGTGCTTTCATGAATTTGTCCACTCTTTGAAATTTTATCACACTTGTCCTTTTATATATATATAGTACCAGTGATGACCTTATGTTGCTTTCCACCACCCCATCCCCCACCTGCTGCTGGGATTGCAAGTAACACCTCACTCTACTGTAGATCTTACCTTACTCCTCCTTGGGAGAGACCATGAGGAGACAATGGTAGTTAAGCAAAGCACTGAATGATTTAAACAACAGGGATGCCTTGGCCTCTCAAGATTGGTGAGCTTGACAGGGCCATGTTCTCATGAAGGAACTATTCTAAGCCTCTATTCTGACTTCTGTATTATGACTGCATAAATCTTGTTTTCACTTGCCATTCTAGCCTGCATGTTTTGGTGTCGTTCCAAACTCCTCTCTTTTGTAAGGACGCCATGTGTATTGGACATGACCCATTTCACCATCCTAACTCATTGCACACACAATTCCCTGGTTTTAAACCCACCTTCTGTGGTACTGGGGGTCAGGAAGAGCTTTGTGGTTAGGGAAACCTGTGTTTAGTGATCCAGGTCAGGTGACTGCTTCATCTTGTAGCTGTGTCTTTAGATTTATTGGGAAATATCCATTTGTTTATTTTGTTTTTTTTTAAAATTTATTATTATTGTTAGTATTGGAGGAGGCTCATGTGTCACATTATATGTCCATGGTCCCAGGGATCTAAACTCAAGTTTTCAGACTTAAACAGCAAGTGATTTTAAAACCTGCTTATCTGTTTTACTGGCCCTACTTTTGGTTTTGGAGACAGGGTTTCTCTGTGTAGCTGTGGTGCCTGTCCTGGAACTGACTCTTGTAGACCAGGCTGACCTTGAACTCACAGTGATCCACCAGAGTGTTGGGATTAAAGTTGTATGCCACCATTGCCTGGATTAGTTCCTATTCTTAATCACATTATAATGTATGTTGAGTTGTAGACCACTTTAATTAACTTTTATTTCTTCTATTTCTACTGAAATTTCACTTTATTTCGTTTAGTGTGTATTGGGAAGTTTTTTAAATCCTGCTTATGTAAAAGAATATTCATCAGATAAAAATGATGACTTTTATCTATGACGGTAAATGAAATAAGAAAAACTGCCATTTAAAGTTACTAGAATTAGAAGGAGAAATGCCAGGAAATTTGAAACTAGCTGTCCTTTTGATTTCATAAAGGAAAGATCATTGAGTCAGGTGACTGCTTCTTCTCAGTTGCTCAGTTCTTTAAAAGTGCTGGTCTGTAAATGAAGAATCTCGGGGTCCCATACTGAGGGACTGAATCAGTGTTAGTTTATTTGATGAAATTTTTAGGTGATTTAAATTTGTATTAAGTTTTGAGCCAAAAAGGATCAACATATATATTTCAGTGTGTTTGTTATTTGCATGTAGCTGAATAGGATTTCAGCTGAACCCAAGCAGAACAAAATGGACCCCCTCCCCATATGGCCTAGGCTCACTGGGCTCCCTTCAAGCTTATGATCGCTGGACTCCACCTGCAGTATGCTGGAATTTCCACTGTTTAAGAGGGAAAGCTACAGAGATGGAGTTTTTTGTTTTTTTTTTTTTGTTTGTTTGTTTTAAAGAGGGCAGAAAGGTATCATTTCCTGTCTTGAAACTTGGTTTTGTTTTTTTTTAAAGGTTTATGTTTACTTTTAATTTTCTGGGTATCAGTGTTTTGCCTGCATATATGTACTTGTACTAGGTGAGTGTAGTCAGATCACCTGGAACTGGGGCTTACAGATAGCTGTGAGCTGTCAAGTGAGTGCTGGGAGCAAACCTGGGTCCTCTGCAAGAGCAGCTAGCCATTGCTCCAATGTCCTTGCTGGCCATTTGAAGTGAACTATAATACAAAAAGAGTTTTAAAAAAAAGCAGCAGATGGGCCCTACAGGTACTGTGCCAGGTTTGTAACAGACAGCACCCAATTGTAGTAGAACGAGATTGAATTTACCTAGAGTCTAATTGGACTGAGATCTCCTGCAGTTATGTCTAATCTTCTGCCCCTTTGCTTAGTGAACAACTGTTTGAACCCCTAAGCTCTAGAGGTTCAGCTTTTGCTGGCTCAATTAATTGTTAAATGCTCCCTTTATTGTAATCATACATTTATGCCCTGCTTTGTGGTAGCTGAGGAAATTGCTGGAATACTTGTTTAATGTCTCATACACTCTCAGTTTTGTAGGGAAAAAAAATCTTTTTCATAGGAAACAGTTTTTATATGGAGTGGCGTGATGGCAATTGAGTTGGAATGTAATTTAAATTGAAATGCTGGGATTTGGCTCTGCTCTTGATGGAGATTGGCTGGAGTTTGGTGTTGACCCATGTGTTTGTCTTCTCTCTAGATACTGTCTTCCCCTTATTCTGACAGCTCTACCAGCTGAGAACATTAGACTTTACAAAATTAAAAATGCTATCTGGAATAGGGTTATGTTTGTTGAGTTTCTTAAAATGTACATGGACAAGGACTGTTTATTTCTTAATTTTTTTGAGGATTTAAATATTCCATAACAAATGCTTTTTTTAAAAATATTTATCTATCTATCTATCTATCTATCTATCTATTTATTTATTTATTTATTTATTTATTTATTTATTTATTTATTTATTATGTATACAATATTCTGTCTGTGTGTATGCCTGCAGGCCAGAAGAGGGCACCAGACCTCATTACAGATGGTTGTAAGCCACCATGTGGTTGCTGGGAATTGTACACAGGACCTTTGGAAGAGCAGGCAATGCTCTTAACCTCTGAGCCATCTCTCCAGCCCCAACAAATGCTTTTGTGAATAAATTTTGCCTTGGAGATAGCTAATATCCTAAGTGCTGGAAACATTTTTTTAAAAGGCTGTTTCTACTTCTTTTCTACATTTTAATATAAATTTTCTAGTGAATTTTTAAGAAATTAATTTTTTTAGTAGACAGTTTTACTATCAGAAAACCATTGAAATTTAGTTACTTGGCTCTTCTGAGTGAAAGTTTTAAATACATGAAAATTATTAGCCATCTGAAGTCACTTCACTAAGTATATCATTTCATGTATATTAAAAACCTACTCTTTATATCTTTATCATTTCATAATTGAAAGTATTCTCAATATAATTAGCATAATATAGGTTATATATGATAGATCTTCCATAACTGTTCATTTCACCCTACATTTAAATTCCCCTTAAATCTCCACCTTTCTCTATTTAATCGCCATTTCAAGGACTAACTTTTCAGTAATGCAGTATGGTAGCTGGCTCAGTAGGCAAAGTAAAATTTCTTAATGAATCAACTAGAAAGTATGTGTATTATACAACTGTTCTTTTGTATTATGATAAGCAACTCAATGCATAATTTTTTACATTTTATTTTATTCTCAGTTTTGAGTCAGGGTCTTATTCTGTAGTCCTGAATGGGCTTAAGTTCATGGTAACCCTCCCCTAATCAGCCTTTGAGCCACCATATTTGATTTTTCCTTCATTAAAATTCTGATTGCAATTTTCTTTTAATTTTAGGAGAGAGGTATTCCTATAGTGTTGGCAGAGACTACATATTTGTTTCTCTGCCTCCCAGACTGGAACAATTATATAGAAACTATATCAATTACAACATTGTTTGACTGATAGTTCAGGCATATTCCTAGATAGTTCTTGCATCTTATATTAGCCCATTTTTATTAATCTGTGTGTTGACACAAGTGTGGCTTACTGGTAAGGTTCTGGCCTCTTCCATTGGCAGTTCCACGACATCTCTCTGACTGTGCTTTCTTTCCTCCTCTGTCTCTGCTTGGATTTCCCAGTTAGCTATATTCTGCCCTGCGATAGGCCAAAGCAGCTTCTTTATTAACCAGTGGCAATAAAACATATTCATAGCATACAGAGGGGAATCCTACATCACTATAGTACCCAGGCCTTCCCTTCAGCTCCTGAGTAGCTGGATTATAGTCAATTTGAACTTTTTTCCATTTGACTGCTCCCTGTCCCCCCTTTTCCCTATTTTGGTTTTTCAAGACAGGGTTTCTCGCCAGTAGCTATGGCTATGGAGCCAATCCTGGAACTCTCTTTGTAGACCAGGCTGACTTTGAACTCACAGAGATCCACCTGCCTCTGCCTCCTGAGTGCTGGTGTTAAAGGCATGCACTACCGCCCAGTCAGTGTTCTATCTTTTTTTTTTTTTAAATGTCCTTTCTAGGAGAATCATATGTTTCTAGATTTCTCTTAAACTTAAAAAGTTGAGGGTGTTTTCCCAAAACCAGTGTTCTGGTTACTGTAGATTACTGTAATTTAAACATTATGTCCTACTTAATAGCAATTTAAAAATATTTGAGTAAATATTTTTGGAGAGACTGGAGTTGTCAGTTAGTTGTGTCTTTAGTTACTCTACTGTGTGGCTGCAGTTCTCTGTGGCATCTGAGATTCCCCCTTATATATTGACTTTCAAGCTCCTTGGAAGGACGGAAGAGTAGACTCCCCTTTCCAAGACTCTCTTCCCAGAAATTATTACAGTATATAGGTCAGTTTATAGCCTGTGGCCTGAGCTTAGCCTTATGAGCAGCCTAGCTATGTGGGGACAGGGAAGGGCCCTATACCCAGCTAAGCACCACATCCTTGTTATTGAGGGAAGAGAAGAATGAGCTTCGGGGTTCAGCAGCAGTGTGCTGCAGAGTCTAAAAACAAGAACAGCTGAATTACTAGGACATAACTAGTTTTTCCCATTTCTGGTTCCTATATTAAATTGTAAACTTGTCAAGGAAAACACTTTTTCTTGATTCTGAGACAGTTTCCTGTAGCCCAGGCTGGCCTTTGAACTCTTTCTGTAGCTGAGGACGACTGAACTTCTGAGCTTCCTCTGCGTCCTGAGTGCTGGGATTACTGGCGTGTCCCACCACGTTAGGTTTTATGTGGTGCTGGGGATCATCCTCAGGGCTTTCTACCCGGGAGACAAGCGCTCTACCAGCTGAGCTACATTATTACTGTTTCTGTCATCCCATTTTTCAGCCCTTACAGGAAGAGTGTAATTGTTCTCAAGGTTATGGATTCTGTTTGTTACTTCTTATATTCAGTTTTAATGTTTACTTTCATTGGATTTTATGTACATTGGTGTTTTGCCTGCATCTATGTCTGTGTGGGGGTGTTGGATCCCCTGGAACAGGAGTTACAGTTGTGAGCTGCCGTGTGGGTGTTGGGAATTGAAACTGGGTCCTCTGGAAGAGCAGGCAGTGCTCTCAACCACTGACCTGTAGGTGGAGTTTTTCGTCAGGACTGCAGACTTCCCAGTAACCACACAGAGACTTAGTATTAATTTTAAATCCTTTCCTGGAAGCTTAGACTTGTAACTAAATAGTTCTTACAACTTAACCTATATTTTTTTTATCTCTACTCTGTCACTTGGTAGTACCCTTTTTTAGCCCAGCATGTTCATCACTTGCTTCTTTTGTATCTCCTCATGACCCCTTGATTTTGCCCTTCTTCTTCCCAATGGTCTCTGCCCCGAAAATCCTGTCTTGCTATTGGCCAGTCAGAGTTTTATTAACAATGTGAGCAACACAACATACAGAAGGATTATTCCACAGCACTGAGCCATCTCTCCAGCTCCTAATGTTTACCCCCCCCCCCTTTTTTTTTGTCAGGGCCTCACACTGTACTCCAGGCTGGCCTGGAATTCACTAGATAGCATAGGCTAGCCTTGAACTCACAGTAATTCTTCTGCCTCTGCCTTGAGTATTGATTGGTATTAGAGGTATGAGACAGCACAAGTGTTCAGGGCTTTAAAAATGTAATCTTTTTTAAAAAATATTTATTTATTATGTATACAATATTCTATTGGTTTGTATGCCTGCAGGCCAGAAGAGGGCACCAGACTTTATTACAGATGGTAGTGAGCCACTATGTGGTTGCTGGGAATTGAACTCAGGACCTTTGGAAGAGCAGGCAATGCTCTTAACCTCTGAGCCATCTCTCCAGCCCTAAAAATGTAATCTTAATAAGATTTGCCTGTTACCTGCTTTAAAGCTTTGTTTAAAATGGAGACATCTTAAATTTTTCTCTTAATTCAGATTTATTCTATTTTAGCAGATGTTCAAAATAAGGCTTTTCCGAGGTTCAGATTACAAAAAGAACATGCCAAAGCAAAGCTCTCATTAAGTGTCGTATTGGCCCAGAGTAGCTGCATGCCTTCATTGAAGAGTGTTGAATATAGTTTTGGCAAGGAGAGGAGGCTGCAAGAACATTCAGTGGCTCAAACAGTAAATGAAATCTCCAATCTCTTAGGATTCAAGAGCATTTAGATATTTCATTACTTTGACTTTTCTCAAATTCTGCTGATTGAGATTTTTTGTAAAGATTTATTTATTTATTCCATATACAATGTTCTTTCTGCATATATATGACTGCATGCCAGAAGTGGGCACCGGATCTCATTAAAGATGGTTTTAAGCCACCATGTGGTTGCTAGGAATTGAACTCAGGACCTCTGGAAGAGCAGTCAGTGCTCTTAACCACTGAGCCATCTCTTCAGCACCGCTAATTTAGATTATTAAAGTGTCATGTAGATAACAGATTAGCATATAAGATAGCCCCTGCAGTCTTATAGTTTAGCCTGAGTATGTTGTGGATGTTATAGAACTAAGTTACTGTATGTGACATCCCAAGGACACTGAGAATGAAGGTTGTTTATGTCTAATATTTTCTTCATATACTTCAGAATACTTGAAATCCATGGTGGGCGGAAGATACTAATTGGAAACCTCTGGTCTCAGTATTTGTTCAGTTATGTACAAATGACTAATTTTTAAACTACTCTTAAATGCCTGTATATAGTACTCGGCTCAGAAAGGAAAACAGAAACAACAAAACCACACCACAATTATATAGGTGGAAACAGCATTGCTGTAAGGGAACAAGAGAGGTTTAGAGTTGGGGGAGAGATGTCATTGCTCTTGGAAGTTAATATAAATTACAGCAAATGATTAAAATGGAAGTCCACTACAAGTATAGTAGGCTTTAGAGAATGAATGATTTCAGTGTCGGCTGGGCTATCAATAGCAGCTTTATAATCAGATCATAAAATAAGAGTACATACAGTCTTTGTGTATGATGTTAACAGTTTTTGTTTTTAAGAAGTATGATAGAGGAGGGTATAAGGATAGGCAAAATTCTTACTTTCCACCCACATTTTCTGGGGGAGAAATTCAGTTGTTTTAATAAAGCATCATGTTAGCTATGGGCTTTCAGCAGACTGTCACAGCCTGAAGGTGGTGGGTAGAGCAGATTGTAGTCTTGCACCCTGGAATTTGGTCAGGCTTGTGTGGTAGGAAGGCTAGACACCTCTGTTGGGAGCAGCAGCAGGAACACTGGTCTAGCAGGGCAGGGCTGATAGTGCAGCTGCTGAGATTCCAACCAGCCCAGGGAAAACATCTGTGCTTTTCTTTTGTTCCTATTTTTTTTTCTTTTTCTTTCTTTTTGAGAGACAGTTTCTTTGAACATAACCCTGGCTGATAGGAACTTTCTCTGTAGACCAGTCGCAGTCTCACAGAGATCTGCCTGCCTCTGCCTCTTGGGTACTGGGGTTGAAAGCGTGTGCCACCACGCCTCTGCTTTTTTGTGAATTACACTTCATCATTCTCTGATGCTGGTGGGCAGCAAATCCTGGATGTTGATCTGATACATTTCTTTCACACAGATGTGAGGATGCTTAGGAGAAAGACCAATCTCAAGAAAGGGCCTTGAGCTGGGCGGTGGTAGTGTATGCCTTTAATTCGCAGTACTCGGAGGCAGAGACAGGAGGATTTTTGTGAGTTAGAGGCAAGCCTGGTCTACAGAGTGAGTTCTAGGACATCTAGGGCTGTTACACAGAGAACCCTATCTCAAAAACCAAAGAAATGGAAAATAAAGAAAGGAAGATAGAAAAGGCACTTGTGGATATCTGAGCCAAGTGTTTTGTTTATGTCTCAATTTATGTGACATACTCTACTTCCAATCAATTTCATCTAATCTTGGCATGTGATTAATTGAAGTGTATAAGAAAATTACCCAGTAGTAGACAAAAGGATAGGCAGAAAAATTTCACTTTCAATTTTGCTAGCTTCAAACAGTGTAATGATAGTGTCTGTCTATCTGTTCTGACACCAAGATCTCTATTTCTCTGCCTTTGATTTATAGATAATTTAAGGTTGTGGAATGTTAGAGGCAAATATTAAATTGAATGGAATATTTTATTTATTTATTGTATAAGGAACTACGATGTAGGTGCTTAAAAAGTACAAAAGAGGGGTAAGAGTGATGACTAAGTGGTTAAGAGCATTATCTGCTCTTCCAGAGGACCCAGGTTCAATTTCCAGCACCCACATGGTAGCTCACAACTGTCTAACTGGAGCTCCAGGGATCTGACACTGTCACACAGAAATACATGCAAGCAAAACATCAGTGCACATAAAAATAAATGAATCATTTTAAAAATAAATCATTTAAAATAGTATAAAAGAATAATTGGTATGGGAAATTTTGTAGTTTGATTTTTTTTTGAACTATGAAACAGTTGCTTTTACAAAATTGGGAACTGCAGATTACAATTAACTGTCATTAATTCTGTTGAATAGAAATATGTTCCATTTGCTGTACAATCATGAGGCAGGCTTGAATGAGTATAAATAGATGAAATCTAAATTGTACTGACAGTCCATTAAATAGTAGCATAAAACCTGGAAAGAAAATGGATTCACTCTGATACTGGCTTATAATAAAATCATTTGCCAAATAAAATAGCGCTGGCACTGAGTTCCCCTGTGGATTTCCAGGGAGCACTACAAAATTGCTTTGAAGCACTTTGTGCAAGGCTGGGGTTCCCCTGGCGTTACTTTGTGGAGAGCA